>NW_019272024.1:253635-556449 GCF_002738345.1 Cucurbita maxima | reverse complement strand
ACCCCCCCCGCCATTTTCCCTAAAACCTCCTTGCTCCTCCAAAACTAGGCAGTTGCAGATAGTTTGGAGCTTCGTATCAATGGGAACCTCTGTTCAGGTGACGCCTCTTTGCGGCGTGTACAATGAAAATCCTTTATCCTATTTGGTCTCCGTTGACGGCTTCAACTTCCTTATCGACTGTGGTTGGAACGACCACTTCGATCCTGCTCTTCTTCAACCTCTATCCAGGTTCGCTTTCTCAACATTTCCTTGCAATCTGTTTTGTTTGAGCTGAACTCGTAAGTTTCATGTATTGAAGCTGCTGAATGCCATGTGACTGTCGACTGGTACTAGCCGAGTAAGGAAATCAGTGATACCTAGCTGTTTTCGCCGGTTCTGAAATGTGTTAGGTTCCTAAGAAATTCGGTGGAATGGTTCATTAGAAGTTCTTCTTACATTTGAATGTAACAATTTTTTTTTGGATTAAAGGGTTCGGAATGAATAATAACTCGCTAAAAGGCTTCTCAACAATTGGGCTACAAACTCTTGATTTTTGTTTACTTCATCGCCCTTAATACGTAATTGTGGTTTTTCAGGGTGGCATCGACGATTGATGCAGTTTTGATATCACATCCTGATACACTTCACCTCGGCGCCCTTCCTTATGCCATGAAACAACTTGGACTTTCTGCTCCAGTATATTCCACTGAACCCGTGTATCGATTGGGCCTTCTTACAATGTATGATCAGTTTATAGCGAGGAAGGTAATTTTTTTTCATATAATTTGGTTCCTTAATGTTATGAATTAACCAAATCAAACAAGCTACTACACTATTTACCTGAACTGCTTGCCATCAAGTTTCTTTAAAACTCAAGAACCTAGTTGTATAACCTATTGAATAGATCCTACTAAAGTAAGCTTGTATACTTGCGGTCAAGTTTGAGTGTTGTGAAGAAAATAGTCCTTTTTGTTGTAGCCTTGTGAGCATGGTAGACTCCTACAATTATGTGAATGATGACTGACCAAGCAAGTTTTGGTTAATTTAAATATGATATTTATGCTGTTAACTTATCTAGGTCAATCATCACTCTCCAGTTTATGTGGGCTTGGACCCTCGAAATTTTTGCTGTAGGTTGTCTTAAAGAATTTTAATTTCTTTTTTGCTTGTGTGTGGGTGGGGGGTGGGGAATTATTGTCGGATCCAAGTTATATATTTCGTAATTACATGGTTGCTAATCTATTGCCGACATTTCATATTAGCATTGGTTATGAGTAGATTATTTATTTATTTATTTATTATTATTATTTTTTATAATATTTAAGTGAGAATAATAGTCTCTGCTTCACCAATTTACCATTGATTCCTGATTGTTGTTTTCACTAACTTTTCTTCACTGTCTTTGTGCTGGGTGTTGCCATATGGACACCTCCCTTTCCCTTATGCAGCAAGTATCGGAGTTTGATCTATTTACGCTGGATGATATCGATTCTGCTTTCCAAGTTGTAACCAGGCTAACATACTCCCAGAATCATCATCTTTCAGGTGCCTTTTCTTGGTCTTGTTTATTGTTAGATCAATCCCTCTTTCTTTTGGTTGCCTAATGATTGTATAGGTCTATACTGATGACACACCTAATGTATCTTAGAAAATCATTCAGTCATTCATCTGAGAAACACAAACATGTTATAGCATGATATGTTACAATAATGACTGTCCTTCCGGCATAAAAAGAAAAAAAGCGAGGGAACCTCAGGACACGCCCATGACAACACACATTTTTTGAAATACTTCTGTAAAGTATGTCATGATATAGGATTTAAGATATGTATCACCTATGGGAAATTAAAGAAGCCAATGACATGCTTCCAAATATGATACATTTTATAACAAAAGCTTATAAAAGCAATGGAAAACCAAATATAAGTATTTTGTCATTATTCAATGTCTTAAAAGAAAAGGAAATTCAGAATAAAATATGTCCTACCATTGATATGCTTAAGTTTTTAATATTTGAACTCCTTATCGCCCCTCCTTTTGTATACATTTTATGTTCAAAGCTTTTGTCACTTGTTCACAGAAATTCCTATGCTCTCTTATTTTGTTGTATCCTCATGGTCGAGCTTGTTTCATTGTGTTGAAATAAAAAGAAATTATAAAAACAATCAACAATTGAGTTTGAATGTCCAATTAGCGGTGAAGTGTTAAGCTATCTAACTTATATTATATGAAGCATGGCCTACTTCTTAGACTGAATTGTTCATTCTCCATGGTTGTTCATGTAACAATGTGATAATTTGTTAAAATTTTATTGATGAAAAAACCGTCTTTCTTTGAGAATAAATGAAAGCAATAAAAAGGAGAGCCTCAATACAAAAGGAGCAAAATCAATAGGCTAATAGAAACGACAAAGCTACAAAAAGAAGCTCCAATTTAAAATATATAAATTTCATTTTGCTAGATGAGAAAAGGCTTTCATTAAAAACAATAAAAGAATATGGAGGAAGCCAGAAAGCTTAACAAAACAATGGCTAACTTGAAACCACTCAATATTTTCAACAAAAGAAGTAGATATCTCAAAATAAAGGAAAAGTAAAGTCCACAAGCGAATATTGTACTGTTTTGCACTCAGGAAGAAGGTTAGGACTTACTATTTGTTTACCATTACTTAGGTTGTACATAACTATTTTCCCCCTTTTTTCTCTTCTTTGATACTTTATGACAGGCAAAGGAGAGGGAATAGTTATTGCACCTCATGTGGCTGGGCATTTATTGGGGGGAACCCTATGGAAGATAACTAAAGATGGAGAAGATGTTATATATGCTGTTGATTTCAACCACCGCAAGGAAAGGTATGGTAACCGTTGTTACAAGCACCAACACCTGCGTTAAGACTACTCGCACAAAAGTGTAATACACAATGCTTATTTAAATTACTATCAGGCATCTGAATGGAACCATTCTAGAGTCATTTGTGCGACCTGCTGTATTGATAACGGATGCTTATAATGCTCTAAATAATCAGCCTTACAGGCGTCAGAAGGACAAAGAATTTGGAGGTACTTAAAATTCTGCCAGAGATTCCATCTTTTGCTTCATTCCCCCCTCCTATGCTCTACTTGTAGCATAAAAGTATATTCTAAAAGTCCTTTGTTATGGATGCTTAGTCGTTTTTGCCAAGAATTGTTGATGGAAGTTATCATTTTGATTAACATAGATACTATTCAGAAGACCTTAAGAGCTAATGGAAATGTCTTACTTCCTGTTGATACTGCTGGGCGAGTGTTGGAGCTTATTCAAATTTTAGAATGGGTTAGTTGGTGAAAGACAAAACTTTTGTCTCTTCTCTTTTTTTGTTTAAATTTTTTTATGTCGTGTTAATTAAGCTATAATATTTAGTCTCATTGTTATTATTGCAGTACTGGGAAGAGGAAAGTTTAAATTTTCCCATTTTCTTTTTAACTTACGTCGCATCTAGCACAATTGATTATATCAAGAGTTTCCTAGAGTGGATGAGTGATTCAATAGCAAAGTCTTTTGAACACACACGGAACAACGCCTTTCTTCTCAAGTAAGTATTCTTCCAAGTATTACATTTTTTTAAATCTTTTGATAGGAAACAGGGGCTAGTTACCGGTCAATCCCATTGTCTTGAGGGTTCAAGTGTTGCATATTTCACACTCGATAGCATGCTTTATTTACCTTTGATTAAAGAAATTGAGATAGACTAAAATAAGTTTTAGTGTAGCAGAGTGCTGTGTGAAGTCATACAAATGGAACTAGGAACTCTTACCAGGCTGTTGTTTTAAATCTTGCAGGCATGTCACCCTTCTAATAAACAAAAGTGAACTTGATAATGCTCCAGATGGACCAAAGGTTGATTGCAACAAATTGTTAATTTTGTTATATGTTTACCTCCTTTTGCTTGAGGTTTAAATGTATTGACGTTTATATGGGGTGTCTTATAGGTTGTTCTAGCATCAATGGCTAGTTTGGAAGCTGGTTACTCACATGACATTTTTGTTGAGTGGGCAACGGATGCCAAAAATCTCGTCCTTTTTTCTGAAAGAGGCCAGGTATTCTTTAGCAACTTGTTTACATGATTAGCAAGGCAGACTTATAGTGATTTTTCATGTCTTGGTCTATTTATCTTCAGTCCTCGGAACTGAGTAACTGTTCTCCAAAATTGATTTCTTACACCTTGCATAAATGCCGTTCCATCTTTGTTCCCATTTTCTAAACATCTTCCATTTGACTAGAGTTTCTTTAATAGAAAATCAAAACACTTTTAATATTATTCGTAGTTTCCTTCTTTGTTGTTCTTGTAGAAGTTCTAGCAAGTATTGATTCATTGGTAGTCGATTATTCTAGGTGCACTTTGTTTCCTTGTCTTTATCATTTTCCTCCTCGAAAAATTCCTTTGTGGCTGATGACATAGTTTTGTTAGGGAGCTTTTTTCCTTTTCGTTCGATTTCCATCGTCCTTTGTTTGATAGGAAAGCGACGGATGTCACAATCATTCTATCTTTGATAGAAGAGTTTGATTTTAGGATCGGGAGAAGGAGTGTGTGTACTTGGAGCCCTAACCACCTCTTGCCTATGTATTATTTCATTTTTTCTCAATGAAAAGTTGTTTCTCTTAAAAAATGTATACTCTTGGTGCCATGGGCGTGTCTTGCTATGACTGTGCTTGGAAGTTGGTAAAGTAATTTTTTCTCCTTTCTTTCATTCTCCCCCTTCTGCATATACCTGATCAACTGCAGGCTTCTTTGAACTCTTATAATTTCTACACTTATATTGTGAATGTGTAACCCCCATCAGTTGGAAAATGTAGTTTGGAACTTTGGCCCGCATGCTTCAAGCAGATCCACCTCCCAAAGCTGTTAAGGTAACTGTGTCTAAGAGAGTCCCTTTGACTGGAGATGAGCTCGTTGCTTATGAAGAAGAGCAAAACAGGAAAAAGGAAGAAGCTCTTAAGGCTAGTTTGCTTAAGGAGGAACAATCTAAAGCATCACATGGAACTGATAACGATACTGGCGATCCAATGATCATTGATGCTAGCAGTAATGTAGCACCAGATGGTATGATGATTGATAACTGCAGTTTTCTAGACACGTGCAAACTTTTTAGCAAGGAAATTATGAGCATCCAAACTTTTTACTTGAATTGGAAAAGACATTTTAAGCGAAAATAGGATTTGGTTGCATAAATATTAGCAAAATGTTTTCCCAAACTCTATCATGGAAACATAGAACACGAAGTGTACACTGATGTGCCAGGTTTTAAGATGGTTTAGAAATGCTATAAATATCCCCATTGCTTGGGCACCACCAGTTATTTTAGTTGAAGGTGTCACTATCTTTTCTTAGTCCTAAGAATATACATGCATTTCAGTGACACTAGAAATGAGGATCCTAACCTGCAATCATCAAATGGTCGGTGATTTATGATTTGCTTTGAATCAATTTCCATTCATTTACACTTTACTGTAAAATCTCCCTTCATTTCTTTGTATTTGGCTAATGGACATCTAGTGGTTTAAACTGTGAAAAATTCCCCATACATGCCTATGATTGTGTTTTTTTATTGGAATTGTTTTAATGTACGTTTTAATAATTGTTAGTGGAATTGATTGGTTGCTGATTGTATCTTGCAGTAGTTGGTTCACATGGAGGTGCATACCGAGACATATTTATTGATGGTTTTGTTCCTCCTTCAACAAGCGTTTCTCCAATGTTTCCCTTTTATGAAAACACTTCCGCATGGGATGATTTTGGTGAAGTAATCAATCCTGATGATTATGTAATTAAGGATGAAGACATGGACCAATCAGCGCCGCATGTAAGATTCTTTGATGTAATTATCTGCATTTGATTCCTGGACACGTGTAAGATTGATTGAAATGAAATGTTAAATTGGTTGATAGGTTGTGGGTTGAAATAGAAAGCCTTTCTTGTGGTAAAATTTAGGAAACCGATTTGTATTATTTATTTATTTATTGTTTTTTTTTTTTTTTGAGAATAGAAACCATTTTGTTCAATAACATTTGGAATGTAAGATCCTGCTTGGGCTGGTTTTAGGAATAGGATATATATATATTTAGTTTTGAGATTTGTCAATATTATTAATGCTGATGAGTAACCAACATTGAGAGGAATGAAAAGTAACAGCTAAGGACTGCTATCAAATTCCCTCGGAACAGCCGTGTGAAGATCAAAATGCATCCATGTAGCCAATTCATATTGTTGGGACACACAGTCAAATGGACTTTTATGCCCTTCGTCATTTTTTGTTGTGAATGGATGATTGCTAATTTACTAGAATCATACTTACAGGGTGGTGTGGACGTGGATGGAAAACTAGATGAAACTGCTGCTAACTTGATTCTGGATATGAAGCCTTCAAAAGTTGTATCTAACGAATTGACAGTAAGTTGATCTCCTGTTAAAGTTCTGTTTAAGGTTTTTATCGGTCGGCTGAATTCACATGAATGTGTATTTAATGTTATTGTCTCCAGTATATGTATATAATGTTTATTTTAAGGAAAATCTTTGACTTAATAGGAGAAGGTTATAATGGGTTAATAAAATATCTCACTGATCTGTCTTTGTGTGTGTAAGTGTATAAATATATATTTTTTTTCCTGATATATCACTTTTTTTTTAAAATGCTTAATATTTATACTTTCCATTGATCATCTTTGTACCTATGTTCAATTTGATGATACAATCAAGTTATTTATCTATTGGTTGGATCAATGATTTTTTCTGTAATTTCCCTATCCAGGTCCAAGTTAAATGCTCATTGCATTACATGGATTTCGAAGGTCGTTCAGATGGGAGATCAATTAAATCAATACTCTCCCACGTTGCTCCCTTGAAGCTTGTATGGTGTTTTTTTACAACTGCTCTTAGTGTTGTGTATGAGCTTGTGCACTTGTAAATATTGATTGTAGGGTGAAAGTTCAGTTTAGCTAAGTTGGTGTATTCTGAGAAATTTCCTATTAGCCGTGTTCTTAAATTTCCACATCCGTGTAGTTGTAATAGCTTTTTGTAGACATTGTTCAGTGTTACCACAAAAACTACTTTAATCAACGATTCAACCGTTTGATTCTATCTATTTATTTATTTAAATTGTTGTTTGAAGGTCTTGGTGCATGGAACTGCAGAGGCCACTGAGCATATTAAACAACATTGCCTTAAAAATGTCTGTCCCCATGTCTATGCCCCCCAAATTGAAGAAACGATTGATGTTACTTCTGATCTGTGTGCATATAAGGTACAGTCGAGACTGTTCATTTCCTTTTCAGGTTGTCATTTCAAATATTGAGGCTAACAAATCTCCAATTCTTGAATTTCAGGTACAACTTTCAGAGAAGCTGATGAGCAATGTGCTGTTTAAGAAGGTAAAGTTTTTGGAGATCCATGAAATTTTCCTCCAATATTAACTTGTATTATGTATCAGTGTAAGCAGTCTTCCCTACGATGCCTGACATAATTACGAATACAGCTAGGAGATTATGAAATCTCGTGGCTTGATGCTGATGTAGGAAAGACCGAGAATGGAACGTTGTCTTTACTTCCCCTCTCAAAGGCCGCTTTGCCTCATAAATCTGTTCTTGTTGGGGATCTAAAAATGGCTGACTTCAAACAATTTCTTTCCAGCAAGGGAATACAGGTATCTTTGCCTGTGAATCCCTCCCTTCTCAATGGGAACGAATATCTCCTTTCTGACATGTATAGACACTAAAGCTACAATAGAGCGTTAAAAGTGAACGATATGATCGTCCTATATGCATTGCAGGTTGAATTTGCTGGGGGTGCTTTGAGATGTGGCGAGTATGTTACCCTACGCAAGGTTTCAGATGCACGTCAGAAGGTGAGAAATTCTAAAAAAAGGGGCAAATAGATAAGTTGAATATGGCTCTTAATGTTGCTTATCGAATTTGAACCATGTTTCAGCTTCATACCACAAATGAATGCATATTTGCTTGTGATGGTGTTGTTTGGCTAGTACCATTTTCATGGTTTGCTTCTAAGCATAAACGTAGTATATTCAATTTATGCAGGGTGGTGGTTCTGGTACTCAACAAGTTGTCATCGAAGGACCCTTATGTGAAGATTATTACAAAATTCGGGAGCTTTTGTATTCACAATTTTATTTGCTATAGTTGAGATGGGTCGTTGGACATGAAAGAGATCCAGCAATTTTAATGATAAACTGGCTACTCCAAAATGTATTAATCTTTTTTGTTCCTGAAATGTGTTTGAGTTATGTTTCACGGCTGAAATTAGAACAAAATTTCCCTTTTTTTTCCCATTGTAGCATATGAAACTGAAAATGTAAGCTAACTCATGCTTCTATGGTTGCAATACCATGGTAACCATAAGTTGATTGGTCTATGAAGATGCAGCCATAGCAAACCTTAACTTCGGTCGGGAACTCTCAAAACCTATTGGATCGATTTTGTGGAGAGGTTTATTTCTTAGGGAATATGTTACTAGCGAAGTGTTTAGAATTATTGTTCATGAGCGTAAAATGTTTCAGGCTCTAATTCTTTTGGAATGGAAATGACTTCTAGCATAAGAATGAGTTGAGATTACACGGTAAGATTGCCATTTCTTATTACTCGAAATTGAAAGAACTTTTTGTTTGGATTTGTATTTATTAGAAATTTATTTTCGTAGAATTGTTGTTACTTTTACAATAGGGAAGGTAATTTAATTAGTTAAAATATTATATTTTATTAAAAGCTCCAAAATTTTCCTCGTCCACCTCGAAATATAAAATTTTATGTAGTGAAACCATGAAACGTACAGACATATTCGTCCGGAGGGAGAGATGAGTAAAAAAAAAATTATCATCCTTTTCTTCGATCCTTTAAACCCCCAAAGCATTATTCTTTATGCTCTTCGGTAATTCGACCTCAAATTTTCTTTTCTCAATTTGAAGCGAGAATTATCCGCCTTAGCTTCCTGAATCATAGCTCCTGTTCATTCTTCATTTTATTGTAAGCTACTCAATCTGCTATTGGAGTAGGATTTTTCATGGCTTCCACTCCTCTTACGTGTTCACCGAGCTCTCTCCAGCTTCGGCTCGCTCTGAATAGCAAGAATTGCGGCAAATTCCCTTCAGTTCTTGTTCGGGCGAGAGTGACGAAATTGGATCCTCGGCTCCGCGTGATCTCCCGCCCTATTGTTCATAATGGCGTGATAATCGAGAGAGAAAATGGACTGCGTCGCAGTGGAGTTTCTTTTGCTGAGTCGGAGTCGACTACTGATGGATTCTCTGGGTGGTCGGAATCTGATTCCGGGGAGGAGGTTTTGGACTTACGGAGAAAGAAGTGGTTTGGAGGTACTTACTGCACTTCTTTAAATTTCCTTATGAACCCGGGTTCAATATCCTCGCTGACACCAGTGTCGGGCTCCGATACCATTTATAACCGCTCGAGCCCATCGTTAACAGATATTGTCCACTTTGGCCTGTTACATATTGTCGTCAACCTCACGGTTTTAAAACATGCCTTTAGGAAGAGAGTTTCTACACTCCTGTAAAAAAAATGTTTCGTTCTTCCCTCCGGTTTATATTGACGGTTTATATGGATAAGAATATGGGTTTGAATTATTGGAGAAATTCTTCTCGCCCCATGTTGAATTGCATTGCCGTTATTTTGCTCTATATGTTAAACCACTAATGCTGTAATGACCATGACATGGTAGATTTCAATTCCATGTGGAAGGTCCATTTGTAGTTGAAACGTTGATTGGTTATGCGTATAATGGTGTTTAGTGGCATCATTTAGTTCCTGGAAACAATTTAAGCCTTTTCATTTTGAGATTTTGACATTAATGTAGCTTTTGAAGTTTACCTTATGTGCTCGAGTACTCTTTTAAGTAATGAGTAGTAATGGTTTTGAAGTAGTTTCTTTCAGGGTTCGTGGGGATTGGAGTTACTGGATTCATCCTTGTCTCGGGAATCACCTTTGCAGCATGGTCAATGAACAAGCAGAATGGTTCCAGTAAGTAGTTTTCTTGTATACTTGCAGACTGTTCTTTGGCTTTGTTTCAATGCTCATGTTTATTGCCCCCAACTCTTTATAATTGATCTGTGTTCTTATCTGACTACTGCGCGAATATGTATATGACAATTCATAGGACAAAAGCCGCAAATGGAGGCCTTAAGTATGCAGCAAGAGTTATTGTTGGATTCTGATACTGGACATGATAGCCTTGATGAAGATGAAAAAGAAGATAACATTGTGAAAGCAGATGATGGAGCTCTCGCTGATAATTCAGGTAATCAAGAGGAATCTTCTTCATATACAGAAAATGATGTTGAATTCTCATCCAGCATTAGCAATAATGATGTTTATAATGTTGCTTCCTTGCAAGAAGATTTTTGATCTGATTCCTCGTTAGCTGTTACATTAGTTGCTTCCAGAAGTTTGTGTTCCTCGATCTCACCCGAATTTGAGATTGATGCTAAAGTAGCTTCTTGTTTTAAAGATGTCAACAACTGTCATGAACCTGAAATGAATATATTAAAAGATGAACGAAATATTAGAACTGATATTCGGGATGAAACCGCTGACACGAGTAAAAATTATGATTTCAGCTCTAAGAGCTTACCAGTGTATGATGATAGTTCTTCAAACTATAATTCTGGCAACCAGGATGAGACATTTGGTCCTCCTGTAAATGAAATTACAGATTCTTCGTTGCAAGAAATTTCTAGCATGTGTGGCTACACAAAAGCCAAGGATTGTGGATTATTTGACAAAGAGACTGTGGCTGAATCACCCAAAGGAGTTGAGCCCCAGAAAAACTGCATCAACCATAGAACAGCAAATAGAAAGAGGATTATCTGAAGCGGCATTAGTCTGTATCACAGCTTATCCATTGGCAGATGTTCAAGTGAAAAATGCCAAACCAGAACTTAAAGGGATTTTATTTTCTTCTGCAGGTGTTCCTGCTCCTTTGGTTTCTGCAGCTGTTAAAACACTTCCTGGCAAGGTCCTAGTTCCTGCAGCAGTGGATCAGGTTCAGGGGCAGGCATTGGCAGCACTGCAAGGTTTAAAGGTACTGTGTGATGCCTCTCCAAATGCTTCCTTCTGATTAACACACAGCTACTGGTTCAGATACTCAATATAATGTATTTTAAAGATTGTAAATTCTTCAGGTGATAGAGGCTGACATTGAACCTAGCGATCTATGTACTCGTCGTGAATATGCTCGTTGGTTGGTGTCTGCAAGCAGTGCTCTTTCAAGGTAATTATCATTGCAGCTTTAGGGTATTGAAATGGTGAACTTTTTTAGTTATGGTTTTCCTGAATATATCTTATGATACAATGGAATCATTTTAATTCCTAGGAACACAACATCCAAAGTATACCAAGCAATGTATATACAGAATATTACTGAGCTTGCTTTTGATGATATTACACCAGAAGACCCTGATTTCGCATCTATTCAAGGTCAGTAGGAACTAGGATACTTGACTCATGGGATATGAGCCTTTTCTATTACACCTTCTGATTCACCTATATATTCCAGGTTTAGCAGAAGCTGGACTGATTTCAAGCAAGCTTTCGAGACATGATATTTCTTCGACGTTGGACGAAGACCAGGGTTCTTTTCATTTCTCTCCCGAAAGGTTATTCACCATTAATGATATTTCTTCGCCGTTGGACTTCTTAACATATTCAATTGCATTGACTGGCCTTCTTTGATTTGTGATTTCTTTCTCATCAACCATAATACGAGCTAAATTGCTTCTGCTATTTATACTATGTCCAAAACTGCAGCCCTTTATCACGTCAAGATCTTGTGAGCTGGAAGATGGCCCTTGAAAAAAGACTGCTGCCAGAGGCAGACGGAAAGGTCAAATTATTTGAAGCTTGACTTCGACATCTTCACTTTTGTATATAAGAATCATCTTTGTGAGAGTTTGGCTTGACTGATATGCAGATGCTCCGCCAAGTTTCTGGATTTATTGATACTGATAAGATCCATCCAGATGCTTGTCCTGCACTTGTTGCTGATCTTTCTGCAGGAGAACAGGGAATAATAGCTCTTGCATTTGGTGCGTGCTTAAAATTGCAATTCGCAAAAACATTTTCCTTAAGAAATTCATGTCAAAACTAACTTTGCTTCTTAAAGGATATACAAGGCTGTTCCAGCCGGATAAGCCAGTAACAAAAGAACAAGCTGCCATTGCTCTTGCAACAGGGGAGGCTTCTGATATGGTAAGCGAGGAGCTTGCAAGGATTGAAGCTGAATCAATGGCGGAAAATGCTGTTGCTGCACATAGTGCGTTGGTAGCTCAAGTTGAGAAAGATATTAATGGCAGCTTCGAGAAAGAACTTTCCATTGAAAGAGAAAAGGTTGAGGCTGTGGAGAAAATGGCAGAAGAGACAAAGCAAGAATTGGAAAGATTAAGATCCGAAAGAGAGAGAGATAATATCAGCTTGATGAGGGAACAAGCTGCTATTGAATCGGAAATGGGAGTTCTTTCAAAGTTAAGATATGAGTTGGAGGAGCAGTTGCAAGGCCTGATGAGTAATAAAGTACAGGTATCCTATGAAAAGGAAAGAATCAACAAACTCAGAAAAGAAGCTGAAATTGAAAACCAGGAACTTTCCCGCCTGCAGTATGAGCTTAAAGTTGAGAGGAAGGCGTTGTCCATAGCCAGGTAAGGTTTTTGCAGCTCTTTTCATGTTTGAGGCTGACACTGTACATGAAATGATTGGGTAAATTGCCCTTGATTTGTTTGTTTATCTTATCCTTTGCCTCTGTTCATGTGAAATTTGAAGCATTTTTCTGCCTTCAATGAAGATCTTCACCGTGAGAAGGAATCTGGTTTTACTTTCATCAACATGTCTTTTTGTTTCATTACACAGAGCTTGGGCAGAGGATGAAGCAAAAAGGGCAAGAGAACAAGCAAAAGCACTTGAAGAGGCTAGAGATAGCTGGGAAAGGCGTGGCATCAAAGTAATGGTGGACAGCGATCTCCGTGAACAGGAATCAGCTGGCGATACTTGGCTCGATTCTAGCAAACAGTTTGCAGTCGAAGAAACTGTGGAAAGGGCCGAGAACTTATTGGCCAAGCTGAAAGGAATGGCTAGAGAAGTAGGAGGGAAATGCAGGGACATAATTGAGAAGATCATCCAGAAGATAGCATTAGTAGTATCAAACTTGAGACAATGGATTTCGAATGCTGGAGAACAGGGTGAGGATCTAAAGAATGTGGCCATTTCAAGGGCATGTAGATCAGCAACTGAGGTGCAACAGAGCATTGCAGAGTTGAGGTTGGCCGTGAAGGTGGGAGCTAAGCGAGTTGTGGGAGATTGTAGGGAAGGAGTAGAGAAAATTACCCAAAAGTTTAGAACATAGAATGGTTAAGAAACTATTGATTTAGCAGCTGAGTGATGTAGTGGAATTCTAAAGTTTGGCGTCATCGATCCAACTCACCCACTCAAACTCAATCATTTATATAGGCATAGAAGCATTAATGTTATATTATTCATCCATCAAAATAGAAGATAAACCAAAAAGGATATGAACAAATAAATGAAAGATGAACAAAATAAATTATTTTGAGTTATGAACCAAATGAACGAGTCATGAACCAAATAAATGACAACCTAATTTCAATCCATTTTTACGCTAAGTCTTGTATGATTGTTTAATTTGGGCTTTATCTTCTCTAAATTTGGGCTTTATCTTCTCTAAATTTGGGCTTTATCTTCTCTATTGGGCTCAATTTCTTAGTTTCTAACGAAGCCCATTAACGTTTGTGGAAGAAAGCCCAATAAAGCCCGTTAACGTTTAGAAACCATCACCTGTCAATATTTTCTTATTAGCCGAAGCTCCCGAAACCCTAGCGAACCCTTTCGCTCGTCTCTGATCATTTGGTTCAAGTTTATCCGAGAAGGTACGTCGAGAAACCTTTCATGATCTTCGATTCTTTTGCTTCTCCTTCTCCATCTTTGATGTAATATAATTGAACACAATATTTTCCTGTTTGGTTATTTGCTCCAGATTTTGATTCTTCTACTGACGTTTACTATTCATTCCCCTGGATCAAACGAGTAGTTCCTAGTACTTTTTTGTTTTCGGGTGGATAAGCAGTCGAGTTTTCTGCTCTCGTTACTGTAGATGAACTTCTGATTCGCAGTATGTTTTGACAGGCGATGGCTCCGAAGCAGCCGAATACTGGTCTCTTCGTGGGACTTAACAAAGGACACATTGTTACGAAGAAAGAGTTGGCTCCCCGCCCCTCAGATCGTAAAGGAGTGAGTTAATTTTGTGTTTTGTTCAATGTACATTTTGTAATGGTAGATATTCGTTAAATTTTTATTGAGTTGATTGTATGCATCTCTTTAGTTATCTGGAATTTTAGTGGCGGATAAAGGTGGGGTCTACTTGTTGCGAAATGAAGCTTGAGAAGGGGTTATTTAGTAGGACTTTTTTTTTTTTAATTATATTTATCGTTAGTAGTTATTACTTTACAAAAGCTTAAAAGCAAGGGGATAGATTTTCATCAAACATTTCAAGTCTGATTGGAGACCTATTTGGTTCGTATCAATTTCATTCAAAGATATTTTAGCTGTTACCTTATATCCACTTGCGCTCAATTAGATTGATACTGTTGAAAATTAGCAATGGAGTCCACTTTATGGGGATCTTGAGCATATGCATATTGTCAATTTGCTTCTTATATCATGCAAAATTAAAGTTGTCTTGTTCTGGATTATTGGTTTTCTTCGAAGTTATTTTAGTTGGTAGATACAAGCAATTGACCTTCATCATTTATGTTTGCCTGAATTTGATTGATACCATAGAAAAGTAGCAAAAGAGTTCTCTTCGTGAGGAATTTGATCCGGGAAGTTGCTGGGTTTGCACCATATGAGAAGAGAATCACTGAGCTTCTTAAAGTTGGGAAGGACAAGAGAGCACTAAAAGTGGCCAAGAGAAAGTTGGGAACTCACAAGAGAGCAAAGAAGAAGCGAGAGGAGATGTCCAGCGTTCTCCGCAAAATGAGGTATTCTTAGAAAGGCTTTCAATTTCTCTTCTTATCATTGAATTTAATCCTCATTCAATTTTGACATATTTTCAATGATTATACTTGATGAAAACACATTTCTTATGGGATTTTTTTCTCTGAATTAATTTTTGATACAGAGCTGGTGGAGGCGGCGAGAAGAAGAAATAAACTTGTGTGGTCAATTTTGAAGCTCCAAGTTTCATTTTGTTAGAGACATGTTCTAGATTGTTATTGTTGTTACCCAGAATGAAATTCAGTGCATTTTTTAACCTTGTGTTAGTGTGAACTATGACAGGTATTAGAACGCATATTTTTAATTTCTTCAAGTCTTCCTTTTTTAATGAACCTTACAGCCATTTGTATCCCTTTTTGATACATTTTCATTAGCTTGGAAGGAATGCAGCGTTTCATTAGCTTGAAATTATTGTACATGTGGTTTTCTAACCAAAGGCACATGCTGAACACAGGCATTAGTTATTTTCTAATAGCAATTGAATGTTGGAAGCTGAGAGAACTTAATTAAGTGGTAGCTTAAGTTCAAATTTGTGTAATCTTGATTTTAAAAGATTTTTATATTATTAATATATGGGTTTGGTCATACTAATTAGAGTAGATTATAACTAAGGTAGCTTTTGTTACAAGATTGTTTAATTTTCCTCTTTAGATTGTACTACTTTATTTGGTTCATTCCCTTTTTTTTTTTTTTTTTTTTTTTTTGTTGGTTGAGCTGATGACGACACCGTCCAATTAGCTTAAAAAAAGCATTAAATGTTTTACCCACAAAAAAAGCATTCACTTGATAGTTTAACGATTATTTTTTCTATTTTAGATTGGAATCATATAAAGTTTAAACTTTTTTTTTTTTTTTCAGATAAATTCAAATTCGAAATTGAGAGATATAAATGTAAGCAAAATAATTTTATATATTATTTTTAGAATATAATGTAAATTAGAGAAGTATAAATTAATTCTTAATAATTATCGGGTGAAAAGAAAAAAGAAAATTCGGCCGACTTAAGTAGTAAGGAATCCACGTCAAAATTCCAAGCTTGATTGGTTGTTGAGTTGGTGTGTGTGACTTTGTCACCTAAGACGAGTCGTCCGTCTGTCGGTTCCGGCACCGCGTAGTCGAATCCCAAACAAATCTCAATCATACAGTTATCACTTGTTGAGCGATGTCGAAATTCCATTGCTGCTTTGCCAATTGGTAGCTTCCTGCAAATGGGCACTGCCGAGGAGACTGGACAACACCTGCAATTCGATGTTGAAGACACTATCTTTGTTGCAGTGGGAACCGACGCCGACGACGCCAAAGCTACTCTCCTTTGGGCTGTCCAGAACTTTGCTGGCAACAGTTTTTGTCTGCTTCACGTTCATCAGCTTACCCCTCGAGCTAGTTCTCCGAGTGAGTTTTGTACCCCTGGATTTCCATATCTGTTGCTACAATCTTCTGCTATTGAAGTATATGCTCTTACTCAATGCCTAGAATTTCTAACGATTTCGCTTCACATCATTTGCTATCTCTGCTGATTGACTGTCTAGAAAGAGCTCTAAGCTACCCAATTAATGAAATCTTCAACATTACGGTGCTCTCAATAGGATTGGGGATTGGGAATTGTGGTTGTGATTCGCCGTCTTCAACTAATACTCACATCTTTCAATTTCCTTTAGTTATGTGCCACTGAATCAGTGAAGGGGCTTGGGTGGTTTTATAGGTCAGCTGCCAATTCAAAATCAGATCTGGTTCTGGAATGGCTAGTTTTTGGTTGGTTGTAATGCAGTCCCCTTTTGGTTTTGAATGGATATAAGGTTCCTTCAGCCTCTGAAATCGACACTTCTCTCTTGTTTTGATCTGTTTGTTTCAAGTAATTGTCAACTTCTAGTGCCGGTTCCTTTTGTGTATCATATGTGTTCTTATACAATGTTATCCTTACCTGCAGAAAATGAAGATCCATCTTCCCATACACTAAAAGAACATGTAGCGAACGCATTTGAAGAACTCGAAAGGCAAAAGTCTTTTGAACTTCTTAATCAATATGTTCTCATTCTTGCCAAACTGGGGGTACCATTTCAATTCCCATATTAGTTCAAGATAAATTTAATTATTATAAAGACTGCTGTAGCATGCTACACTATCTTAACTAATGAATGGGTAGACAGGTGGTATTATCAGTGAAAAGCTTTTTATTGGTTATTACTCAAATCGATGAATTCGCTTAATTTGTAGGTACGAGCGCAAAAGGTATTGATTGAGACGAACAGTGTTGAGAGGGGGATTGTTGAAATTATTGCTCAGTACAGTATTAAATGGCTAGTCATGGGTTTAGATGCAGAAAGATACAATCTGAAGTATGCATCATTTACTATGAACTTTCTGGAATTTTTGCTTGTGTTTTTGGCAACAATAGCTTAGTTTCATCATAATGTTATTTGTGAGATCTGTTTATTTATATCTCAATTACACTATTAGGATGTCCACAGGGTTAAAGTCCAAGAAAGCCTTCTTTGTATCCCAACAGGCACCATTATGCTGCCATATATGGTTTGTCTGCAGAGGGCGCCTTATATACTCAAGGTACGTTGTTCTTTTAGAATTTGAATTGGTTTTGATTTCAAGGCTGGTTGATGATCTCTAACAACCCAACCCAACCGATATTGTCCTTTTTGAGCTTTTCCTTTCGGGCTTCTCCTTAAGGTTTTTAAAATGTGTCTACAAGAGAGAGGTCTTCACACCCTTGTAAAGAATGTTTTGTTCTCCTTCCAACTGATGTGTGATCTCACAATCCACCCCCCTTAGGGGCCCAACGTCCTCATTAGCACTCTCGTTACCTTCTCCAATTGATGTGAGACCCCCAATCCATTCCCCTTCGGGGTCCAGCGTCCTTGCTGGCACACCGCCTCGTGTCCACCCCCTTTTGGGGCTCAGTCTCCTCACTGGCACATTGCCCTGTGTCTAGCCCTGATACCATCTGTAACAACTCAAGTCCACCGCTAGCAGATATTGTCCTCTTTGGGTTTTCCTTTTCAGGCTTTCTCTCAAGGTTTTTAAAATGCGTCTGCTAAGAAGAGGTTTCCACACCTTTATAAAGAATGTTTCATTCTCTTCCCCAACTGATGTGAGATCTCACATGATCTTTATACTGAAAACTGACCATTGGGCTACTTGTGAATGATATTTGTATTATTTGTTCATAATTACCCAAGTAAGATTCGTGTTAAAACAGGGAGGGCGGACTGGGAAGATTCAATAAGTGGCAGCTGCAGAACACAGAAATAGGAATCAACCATACAAACCATCTGAGACCAGAATCTGTGACTTGTAAATTGGATCTTCTAGGTATCTCATATATTCAAACTTGACTCCTGTGACTTCTGGCTTCCACAAAGAAGACAGCAGAATTACATTTGTCGCAGAACTTTGCAGATGCTCAAGAACAGGAGAATGCATTTGATAGCATAAGCACGTTTACATATGAAGGTCCGGTGGATCCAAGGTTTGAAAACCTGGGTACTTCAAGGACGACGCTATTGTTAAAGAACGAGGTGAGTGGTTTGCAAGAAGCAGCATCGATGAACGTTACGCCCATAAAAGAATTTGAGGAAGAAGCTGTGGGTGCTGAATTCAAGGTATTTTGTGATTGTTGTTTAAAGTGATATCAAGTTTTGTGAAAGAAAGAGTAATCTATTGTTACAACAGCACACGGATAAGAACGCTTAATGATTAGATAAATGTTATGATTGAGTAATGAAGATTTCCTCGGAGCTTCTGCACGTTTCGTTTTCAATTAAAGATGTTCTTTTTGTGTCATCTTATAGGCTAAATCATTAGAAAGCTCATGTGTGGAGGAGGTGAAGAGAAGAAAGGAGATGGAAGAAATTTTAGCGAGTTCGAAAAAAGAAGTGGAAAGGATGAACAAAGAGCATGATAATCTGTTGAAAGAACTGCACCGTGTACACGAGCAGAAATCATTACTTGAGAGAAAAGCTTCGGAGAGCCGGTGTGATGTGGAGGAGTTGGAGAAGAAGATGTTTGCAGCTGTTGACCTCTTAGTGAGCTTCAAGGAGAAACGAGATAAGTTGCAGATCGAGCAGGAAGATGCAACGAACGAGCTCCGAAAGCTGAAGAACATGGTTGAAAGGGAACTATCGTGTAATCGCCGTGCAGAAATGCCTACATTCTCCTTCATGGAGATAATTGAAGCGACGAGAAACTTTGACCCTTCCTGGAAGATTGGTGAGGGAAAACATGGCAGTGTTTATAAAGGCATTCTTCGCCACATGGATGTCGCTCTAAAAATGTTTCCTTCGTATGGTTCTCATTCCCAATCAACGTTCCAATACGAGGTAAATCTTGTTCTCAAAAAAATAGTTGATAAGGAATCAACCCAAGAGAAAGTTTTGGAACAAATTACCTCGATGATCAAGATTACGAGTTTGAAAACGAATTTTCTTTACTCTTCGCTTAAGCCTTCAATATTTTTACTACATTGTTCACGTTCATATTGTGTTTGCTAGTTTATGATTATATGCACAACCGATCTTGAACTCGTGCTTTGGTTTTGTGTTGTCGAGTAACAGGTTGAGCTCTTGAGCAGGGTTAGGCATCCCAACCTGGTTTCAATTATTGGAGCATGTCCAGAATCCAGGTTAATAGTGTATGAGAATATGAAAAACAGCAGCTTGGAAGACCACCTTGCCTGCAAAACTCGCCCACTTCCATGGCAGATACGGATTCGTGTTGCTGCTGATATCTGCTTGGCCCTTATATTTCTGCATTACAGCGAGCCTTGCATTGTCCATGGAGATATAAAGCCAAGCAAAATTCTGCTTGATGCCAACTTTATAGCCAAACTAGGTGGCCTGGGCATCTCTCGTTTGATCCCGCAAGAACAAAAGGCCTTCGATTCGGCTTCGGTATATAGTTTGTCGAAAGAAAATAATTCATATATAGATCCAGAATATCTTGAAACTGGAAGGCTAACTCCAGAATCAGATGTCTATTCTCTTGGTGTTACTTTGCTGCGAATTTTAACTGGCAGAGCACCTCCAAGTATTGTAAATGATGTAAAATGTGCTCTAGAAAATGACCAGATTGGTGCCATTTTGGACTCATCAGCTGGAGACTGGCCACATGATCTAGCAGAACAGTTGGCTCTCGTGGCACTGCGGTGCTTCGAGAAGGAAAAGTCGAATCGCCCTGACCTCGTCTCGGAGTTGTGGAGTGTTTTGGAGCCAATGAGATCCATTGCCTCAGCCTCATGTTCAAATTTGAAGAAACACTCTCGCGTGCCTGCCCATTTTGCTTGTCCCATATTTCAGGTCAAAATCTAGCCAGAAGTAGTTTGCTGAGCAAAATCAAAAAGGAACTTACTGAGAACCCTTTGATTGATTTTACAGGAAATTATGAAAGATCCACTCATTGCTGCTGATGGATTCACATATGAAGCTGATGCAATAAGAGGATGGTTCGAAAGTGGGCACAACACTTCTCCGATGACAAATCTTAAAGTTGAGCACTGTAATCTTGTACCAAATTATGCTCTTTTGAATGCAATTCAAGAGTGGCAGCATCAGCTATGACAACTTTGGTTTCGTTTCCTTGCTCCTTCGCCTACCAGAAAAGACTACAAACTGGTAAGGTTTGGTACAAAAGCTGTCCCATAATTACAGTTCATATAGATTGTGATGTACCTATATGTATAGTATGGCCTTTGATGAACCCAACATTGTTATATTCTCAAATAAAGCGTAGTCTGATGGGATACTAATGGGTTTGTATTGGAACATTTTCCTTTCATTTCCAACTTTGGCTTTAACGTTGTTATTGGGATTGAGGAGGTTATTTTTGTTACATTCCTTACGTTTAAACTAATTTGGTTTTTTTCGTTAAATTGTAAGCTTAGTTCCTAAAATTTAGGGTTCGTGTTTATTTAGTATTTGAACTTTCGAAAATGTCTATTAAGTTTCTGAACTTTCGAGGTAGCTCATCAAGATATAGCAATGCGAATAGTGTCACCAGTCTATCCACTACTCTTCTTGTTTTGATACTGTACCGTTGAGACACTCTACTTTGGTTTTTGTACCATGGAGTTAGGTGTTGCTGGTTATGGTAGCGTGATACATGCCCCAACCTAGTGGAAATGGCCAGGGGTCTCTTGAACAGGATCCTTGTGTGTAAACCTATCTCTAGGTGGGGAGTGTAGGATCACGTAGGTTGACCTAGTAGCTAAAATTGATATACAGGAATCCTTTCACCCAAACTTCGGCGAATTTATGTCTCTTGGGAGAATTTGTTAGCTAACCCCCATGGATGATGTTCATATTGTTATTCAGATTCAAATCTAGTCATACTAGCTCGCAGCTTATGAGGTCATGCCTCAACCTAGGACACTGATCATTTACTGCATAAGAAAGGCAAGCCACCTAAGCGGTAGAAAAGAAAGATTGGGAAGATGGTATCAGTGCCAACATCGAGCAGTGTACTAGCAAAGATGCTGACCTCCAAGGAGGTGGATTGTGAAATCCCACATAGTTGGAGAAGGAAATGAAGCATTGGGTGTGGAAACCTCCTCGTAACAGACGTGTTTTATAAATGTTAGGCTAGCAGCGATAAGTAATAAGCCAAAGTAGATATTAATTTATGTCTAATGAAACTTAAACGTTTGATTTTCTGTTTAAATAGATCGTTGAAGGACTAGGCTTCTTAACGAACTCTTGTTAGTAGCAGGTGGTTAATATATGATTTAAATTAATGGTTAGAAAATATTTTCGCTTATTTAAATATATGCCCTAACACATGAAAAACACGTGATCACTATCTCAATTTACGAAAACATCCCTATGGCTCTCAAATTGGGCCTCTTTCGGCAAATTTTGTTTGGGCTAATTGGGCCCGAATCAGAAATGAAGCGACAAACATGGCCCGTTTGTTGCTCGGCCCAATATCCAAATTTAGTAACGTACGCACGTCAACAGCGCGTGCGCCTGTGTAATTTCCACGTCATATAATTCTCCTTTACATATTAAACTTTTTATTTTTCTTTTTTGTTTTTTGCCGGACTGAGCAGGAACAGGGCTCCGTTTTTATGCCTTTATATTTTCACCTACAAGCCTTCATTTTTTTTTCTCTCTGAAGAAACTCTCTTAAGAAAACAGCTTCTCTCTTCTCCATCGATCACTTTCTCGAATTTTCCAGGCCCTTTTCCTCCGGCCTGCCTTGTAACTATTTCCAAATCGGCTCCTAATACGATCCGATCTGTCGCCTTCTTTCTTTCTTGGAATCGATCTCTGTCGTTCTTACTGGTACGTCAATCGATCACTCTCAGTTTTTTTCTTAATTCTATTTGTTTCCGCTTATTGGCTTTCTATGTGGCTTCTTCTATCGATGACAGATCATGCGCCGGAGTTCTTGAAATGGTTGTTTCGCTCTTTCGTTAATTTCTTGCTGGGCAATTTTTTTTTTTTTTTTTTTTTTTTTTTTTGTTCAGTTTTTAATTGATGGTTCCAATTCATATGCCTGCAGAGTATGCTATATAGATGGATGAAATGTAGTCTGTATCTATATATTGGGTTCTTCTAATAGTGAACGTAACTTGGCCAAAGTGTTGTGTCTTGTTATAATGATGTGAGATTTGTGTAATTATTTTGAATGAGATGGCGTTTAGATAATGCTGACTTTTCCTCATCCGTTCCCTGTTGTTCTTGATTTCTTTCTTCGAGTCCCTGGAAGTGTTCTGTAAATGTTGGGGAAAACAAATTGAATTCTCTTCGTTTTCCTATGATATATATTTTTTAGTAACTTATTTGTTTTTTAGGATATACTTATTAATCAATTGCGGAAGATCGTTCTTGTTTCCCCTATAACGATTTGCAGTGGAATGAATTTGTCACTTGGGGCCAATACTTGAATCCAGCATGGAAATTTAGTCATCTATAAAGTATTTTGGCCCTTTTGCCATTTCATAGTTTCCCCATATGCTAGCACATTCTTAGTGGATTGAAAGTTTTCTTTCTCTTCTGTATGCAGCACGCCTTTACAGCTAATATTTGTGCTTTTTTTCCTTGATTCATCGCTAAGTGGTGTAGTTGTATGATCAAGGTTACTAGGTACTGCTTGTCGATATGTAATATATTTCCTTTCTGATTTTGTGCGAATTCTATGTTTAAAACTTGTGTAGATGCCAGTTTCAAAACTCAAGACCTCTAACTATCCAGATGTGATGAAATCGGAGGAGGGAAACGATTCTCTAGACACTATTATTAGACAGGCAATTGGGAAAGAGCCTTTTCTTTCTTTCTCTAGAGCTGGTGAGAGTCCAGTCCAGTGGATTCAATTACTTCATGCTCTCGATCAACAAGGTATTATAAGTATGTTCAACTAAATTAATCTGCAAAGAAGGGGCTCTCTCTGAAATGTTGGGAGTATTGCAGTAGCATATTATGTCCTTTGGATGTAATGATTATTGCTTCATAGGACTTATTGAGTACCATTCACTTGCATTTCAAGTCAAGAGTATAGAGCAATCCTTTGATATACACAACAATTTTAGACAACAAGCATAGTGGCTGGTATCAGGAACAAAGCTAGAAGAATTTTCTAGCATGTGTTGAATTCCTTATTGTTTTAGTAAAGCTTTTTCAGCTTTTCTGTGTGTACGCACATGTCCATGCCTCTGCTCTTTATAGTCAATTCAAGAGTATCCTTGTACAATAACAAGGCCTCCTAGAAGGGGGTTAATTTTTCATTGAATGTACCATTATTCTTTATTCAAATCTTATGGTTTGCGTTCCATTACCAGTTAGGACTCAATAGCTTTGAAACATGTTTTGTTATTTCAACAGAACTCCCAGGTTGGCCCTTGCTCTCTCCTTTAAAGATTCAAATGCAGAAGTGTGAGAAGTGTGCCCGGGAATTTTGCTCAGTTATCAACTACCGAAGACACATACGAGTGCATCATAGGCTGAAAAAGCTTGATAAGGTATTTCTTTTTCTATCTGATGGTTTTTTTTTTTATCATTATTTTATGAAAATTACTTCATCCTTCGTGTTTGGAGCTACGTGCTTGCTGATTATTAAATTAAATTGTGATTCTGACTTCTAATATTCTTTTTCTCACTGATTTCATGCTTGCTTGACGTACATGTTCATTTGCACTTTGTAGGATTCTGCCAAAAGTAGGGATTTACTAGCAGCATTTTGGGACAAGGTAGTCTTTGTTCTACATTGCCTCATCTTTTATTTCAAAACTTGTTCATTGATGTTATTCTGCATTGTTGAGTTCCCTTATTAAAAGACTGACTTATTGATGTTTTATACAGCTTACCTGGGAAGAGACGAAGGAGGCTGTCTCATTCAAGAATGTCTCAGTTGAGGCAAGTCATTCCTCAGTTTCCTTACTTTTTCATCTGAATTCTTGAATAAAATGTCTATCCTTTCTTTGCAGTCTTTAAATTATCGGATGGAAAATTAAGGGAACATAATATGTAGGAAAATCCTAGCAGTTTTTAGTTATTGTCTGTTTTATCTTCTGTTAAATGATTATTCTATGTAAACATATAGGGAATACAAGGGTCAGCTGTAATCAAGAATCTGACAGTTATCATTGGAAAACCTGGATTTTCTGCCCTACCGCATGTTTATTTGAGGGCAGGTTCAGCCCTTTTGGTATGTTTATGTTCCACCAGCCTTTAGTTTGGTACCTATCATCATCATTGCATTATTGTGAACAAATACATATTGATATCGCATACCTGAACCTTTTCAGGACATTGTACAAGGTAGACCATCTAGGTTTCCATTATCTTCCCAGGAGTTATTTGAAATTCTTGACAATGCAAGCGAAAAAACGTTCCTATGTGGAACAGCTGTTTCAATGCAAAAATATATATTTGATGGGGAGGCTGTAAAAATTGGTCTTGAAACCAAAAACTTGGTTGCTTGCATGAGCTTCATGTTGGAACAGAAATTGGTAAGTTATTTCCCTTCAATTTTAATACACTTGTGTTCTGTCTAGCTGATAGCTCTTGCTTTGTTGCAGATTTGGGGTGTATACATGCAATATGCTATTATTATGTAATCATATATCCATATTGACATGATTATATACATATATATATACTTTTTGCTCAATAACACGGGACTTATGATTTTTTTAAGGTCAAAACATGGCTTGCTGATAAGGATGCTGAAGCTTTAAGGTGCCAGAAGTTGCTGGTAGAGGAGGAGGAAGCTGCTCAAAGGAGGTATATCCATTGTCATTTCCATCTAATTTCCTCTTTTTCATGGTACCTTCCAGTGAATTTTGGAAAGAGTAAGCCTGATCTAGCAGGATACGATACACCTTGGTAGTGTTAGTCAGAGTAGATGAAAAATATTCTTACATTAATAGTCGTGTAGTATCAATGGTAAGTATGCTATTTGATAAAGAACAAAAATTACTGTGTTGAACAACTATTTCTTGGTAAGGATCAAGATTACTTGAACCAGTATACTTCGTCTTGTTGAATATCCTGGTGTTCTTAACTTGGCCACGCTACTACTATCTCCTTGTGGAGGTTCACTGAACCCTTAAAATAAGAATATAAAATAACCTGGCTAAAAATACTAACTGTTCAAAAACTTGCTTGTTGTGAATTCTCTGTCTTAGATTGCTTGTTTCTGTAACTCTGTAGACAAGCGGAGCTGTTGGAAAGAAAAAGGCAGAAGAAGCTAAGGCAGAAAGAACAAAGGTTAAAGGAGCAAAAACATGAAGAGAAGGTTGATATGGAAGGGAGTGTAGATGAAACAATTGAAGATGTGTTACTTGAAGAATCATCTAGCCCTCAGACTGAATGCCATTCAGAAAGGGACTCTTTGGGCATATTGGCTGATCATACTCCATCTTCTATTGAAACATCTCAACAATCTCTAACTGATGAAGATGAAGATTCCGAGTCTCATTCTGGGTTTCGCAGTGGCTACCCTGAACATCTTCCTATTGATCACAACGGTGAACATCAGAAAACACCAATGAATGGCCATAAGCATGTAATTGCCCAGTGGCAGGCATTGCCCAAGACACAAAGGGGACTTTCTAATGGTTTTCGTGCAGAGCAGAATTATCAGGGACTCAAAAATGGAGATATGCGAAGGCATGGTAACCATGTGCAACCAAGGGCTGCACCCATTGTTAATGGGAAAAAAGTATGGAGCCGGAAGCCAAAGCCAGAAAGAGATGGAGATCGTTTTCAGGCCAGGATTCAGGAAGAGACAACAGCCCAGGCAGAGAAAATTAAGAGCCATGAGGTTTTGATTGGTTCGATTTCAGTGGCATTATTAAATTGCACCCAAGAGAGTAAAGAGCCAGTTGGAGCTCCAGATGATTGCCAGGATGGTCGTCAAACTCCTAAGAAGATTAATAATCATTTGGAGAAGTTCATTAAGGTGGAATCTGTCCAAACTGCGACGAATCGGGCAATGGTTAAGCATTGGAGGCCAGTTAGTCGTAATGGAACCAAATGTGCAATGCCAGGTCAAAGTGAAAGTGGCGAATCTGAAGCTGAAATGATAACTGAAAAGCTAGAGGATCAGGCCCTGCTGAATACGTATTCTCCGCGATCCTCCTCCTTGGATGGTGACACTGGTGACCTTGGAAACAACTCTTTGATCCGGGAAGAACCTGCGCAACCAGTTTGCCTGGAGTTCTCTAGTCATGCTGCAAAAGCTTTCCTTGCACAAAGTAAGTATATACGTTTGATGGATGGATACACGTCTTGTTCTTACTTCTTGTGGGGAAGGTGGTCTAATTGTTTTGTTGATGCAGGGTGGAAGGAGGCTATAACAGCCGACCATGTCAAATTGAATTTACCCTCCGATTCCGAGTCTTCGGGATGTTTCGAAACTCAAAACGACCCTGAAACCTCCTCTGCATTCCAGCCGTCAAATTTCGACAGACATGCAATTTCGATTACCTTGGAGCCTCCCAAGTCCTCGGCCAATGAAGCTGGCAAGACCAAGTTGAGGACAAAATTTGAGAAGGGTGCGAAGATAAAGTACATTCCTAAAGTTCGAACTACTACTACCTGATAATGGGAGACAGGATGGGATTTAACCCACGAGTTTTTTACATTCTTTGCAGAGCCAATTTTTCCAATGGTCTTCTGTCTTGGAAGTTTAAAATTTTCTTTTCCTTCCCCTTTTTTTACCTTTTACTGGGAAATCTTTTATGATTCTGTCCTTTGTGTCAGGTTGCTCCAGCAGATTTGTTGTCGAGGAAAGTCCCTTATTTTTGTTATAATTTCTAGATTTTCCTGTAATATTTTTGTTATTAGCATCTAAATTTTTTTTGCCTGCCCAGCCTCTCATTTTTCTCATCCAATTTCAAACTTCAACAATTTATTTAAAATCATGAGAACCAAATTTCATATTTATTATAAACTATTGCTTGATTTTAGGTTTCAAAATTTGTGCCTCAAATCTGAATTATCCCCTCTTTCTGCATGGAAAAATAATCTGTCAATTTACTGAAAATGTATTGTGCATTCAACAATCAGGTTCAAACTAACATAAAATGACAGTCATACCTGAACTTCCATAAATCACTATAACGAACTTTAATCCCATGTGCTGTACAAATTCCTGATTCTCTCAATAATACTCTGACAGATGCTAAAGCCAGATCACTCCTTCAACAACTGTACAGCATGATTTCTTTCCTTTTTTTTTTTTTTTTTTTTTTTTTTCTTTTTGGTTGAAAGGATGAGGTTCAGGGATAGTAATTACCATTTGGTCCTTTAGCTTTCTATATGATGATCTAAAAAAATGTACATTTGTAGCTTCTGTAAATGCTTTCCTAGTTCAGGAACTCCATGGATACCCGCGGGTAGTTCTCTCTATCTCAAGTAACCTCTTTATCACATTGGATCATCAGAAGTCATCCAGCATGAACAACGTTAAAAAATTTGCATCTCAGATTAGTTGGTCAGATGATAAATCGAACATTTGAAAACTGTACAAACTGATACCGAAGGTCATTGCCGATCAAATCGAGCCAGGTGTTAATTCAGCCACACAGACGAGCCTTCTTATCCTTCAAAAATTAGAATGTATAAAGAATTATCTCCACTGATTCCGTGGTGGAAGACTTCATATACCAGCTACTTCCACTTGATATCCTTAAAAAATCATAACCTTAGTCTACTCTATGCCCGCCCCCTCCGTTCTTAAATAACGTTTTCTTGGCAGTAGTGATAAGGTAGTAGTCCCTTCCAATCCAAAGAAAAAGCTTCTTATTCCTGAAAACTAGCTCTAGTAGGTGGATGCATTTGGAGTCAGATACCATTCATGCGGCTAGACGTCGAGGGGGTAGGACTCAAATCAAGAGAGGTGTTTGTTTTAACATGATCCCTCAGGAGCTGTCGAGACACTCGGTCAGCCAAGACCTGCTGTCCATCATACAATTCACCATAAGCAGGCCGTCCGACCTGCTTTCCCAAGATATCATTTTCTGGTATCATTTCCGAGAATATGTGAGCCCCAGGCTGCAACCCTCGAAAAATATCGGGATTTGAATCATGGAAGGATATACAGCTGCTGTACGGAGTGCTATTTAAGGACTTTGGCTTGCTTCCAAATCCATCTTGCAAGTATATAGCTTGTTTCAAGTGGTTGTAAGGAATTGCACCACTACATCCTGTCAAAGGTGTGGATGAGCCCGAAGTGGTTCGTGGACTTGATATGGGTGAAGGAGACATTCTTCCACTGGTATGAGGTGATCGCGAGTGCAAAAGAGGGCTTCCAATTGGTGAAACAGGGCATGATATGTTTCTGGGAATATTAATTTCACTGGATGAAAAATGAAATCAGAATTAATCTCGCCTCAATCAGGGTATATCTTTTTTTTTATTTATATATTTTTAGTTGAGGATTTGGGGGAGGGGAGAAGAAGAAAGAACCTGGCATGAAGAACAGATTTTGAGACTCTTGAAGAATGAACTGCAAGTCTACTATCAGAGTCCACAGAAGTAGTCCGTGATTGACCAATACCCTGGAAGTGATGAATAGACAAAACTCAGAACCAAGATGGAAAGAAAATACAGAACTAACCAAACGAATCTTTCCACAATAATCCAAGTGTGCTAGAGCTATTTAAACATCAAAACTCTACTAATTTGTCATGGACTCACAGCTGGTCACGTAGCTTAGCCTAATATTTGACTAAAATATCAATATATATAAAATAAGAACCAAGTAAGATCGCAAAACATAGCAGAATCATTTGCACCATGCAAATTAAGGAGAAGCCGTTGTAACCGCATTTGCAGTAAAATGAAATAGCGCAGACAGCAACAAAACCCAACCACAAGAGAGCCATACGCTTCGTGAATTAATGTGCTGTGATGAATCAAAAAGCAATGTAAAAAAAGTGTACCAAAATCTTCACTCCGTTTGTAACCCCAGGAGTTGTATCAGAAGGTTCAGAGCTCAAAATAGGCCTCTCTACAGGCGCAGCATATTTGACAAAGGGATGCTCCAAGAGTTGAGCAGCTGTAGGTCGATGAAGTGGGTTTCGTTGCAGACATAGTCTCACAAAATCCTTCCCATCATCTGAGAGGTGCTCTGGAATTACCGGGAGTTCTTTGCTATTACCAATCTTAAACATCGCAGCAACCTTTAGGCAAGAAATAAAATGTCCCATCGTCAGAACAAAGAACAAGGTACTGTGTATGAATTGTGAGAGTAAGCTTCAAGAAAACATTCAAGATAGACCGGACCACACACGAACCCAAGAACTTTCAGAAGAATAAATAATAATGTGTAAAAAAAAGAAAACATTTCCGTACAAATTACAATGCTAATAGAAAGCGTCTTATAATAATTAAACTAAAAATGAAAATACAACACCAAAAGCCTTCAAAATGATTATTGGGGATTTAGATGTGCTTTCTCATCAGTCCAGTAGAGATTTTATAACAACTGTAAGTCCTGTTATTTAAAACGCTTTTATTGCTTAGATATTTAAAAGCGTCCTTACTCACCCCTTCATACTGGCTCCAGGGTGGCTTCGTAGTAGCCATCTCCAGAACGGTACATCCAAGACTCCAAATATCAACAGCAAGGTTGCAACCATTTGAGTTCTTTATGACCTAGGAAATATTTGGTCAGATGTATGAATCATTTAGTTATGATTTTTGCTTAAATATACAATAAATTCTTACCTCAGGTGCCATCCAGTAAGGGCTGCCCTTCAATGATAGTGGACATGATTGGCCTGTGATCTGGAACCAAAGGGAACAGAGGAAAAAAAAAAACAGCTGTGCATTAACTCACTAACATCCTGTTGTAAGTAAAAAAGGATCATAGATTTACTAATGTCTTACCATGTTGATTGAATGAAAAGTTCGAAGATTTCAGTGTATATCCACATACTAGAATAACTTATAATAGAAAAACTTTGAGAAGTAAATTCTAACATATACAATGTAAATATAGTAGATAAATATGAAACTGATAAATGTGCATTTGTTAATCATTAACTAAAATAAAATCATGGGTTTTCAATAACATATGTTCTTCGTATATACTATTTAATAATTTCCTATTTTCCATATTACAATTGACTTTTATCATTGAATTTTAACAATAATTCAAATATTACTTGTTATGTACAATTTTGATATGCACAAGATAGTTGATAATTGATAAACAAAAAGAAGAAAACAAGCTCTATAACTTTAATGGATGGAGATGTCAAAATTAGTAATGCTTTCAAAGCATATAATTTGCGGTACAGTAAGGTACAAACTGTGAGCTATCTTACATGCTTTGCCATCCCAAAGTCCGCCAACTTAACACGTCCATTTGGGTCAACAAGTATGTTTGCTCCTTTAATATCCCTGCAGAGGTTAGAAGTTCAATCGTGTAAAAAGTCCGGCAAATAATGTACAATAAGATTGTAGCAGCTACGACAGTACTACACTATTGCATGTGTCAGAAAAACTGTGGGCAAGATTCTTAAATCACAATCACCTGTGCACTGTAGTTTTAGCATGCAAATATGCAAGTCCTGATAGCAGTTGTTGAGTATAGCTACGAATTGCTAGTTCCCCAAATTGTCCATATTCTTGTAGTAATTTATAAATGGAACCACCAGATACATATTCCAGATATATATAGAATTTGTCACCCACCTGTTACAAATGATTTCAAATAAAAAAATTACATGTTCAAACATGAAAGATTACATAACCACCTAAATCCAGATTTCCAACCACACCCATTAGGTCTCGAGTTGAATCCTAAACAGTATAGATGCCTCATTCTGAATGGAGGAAATTCCATCCACAGAAAGGGGAAGGATTTCTTTAAAATAGGACAACTTCAACACAACCTCTTCCCTCTAATAATATAACGAGAATGTTAACAGCAAAAATTAAATTAGAAGTAAAATACTCACTGTTTCCGAACCATAATACTGCACGATGTTGGGATGCCGCAAACGACTCAGTAAAGCAATTTCCTACCATAAAATTGAAAAGTAAATTCTAAATAAAAAATAGAAATATTAAAGAGTGAAAAACGGAAGCACTAAATGAGATTTGCATAAAATGGAACTTGTACCTGCATTAATTGTTTAGCACTTTCCTTGGACTTTGCATCATCAGAAAATAACGTGACCTCCTTCATTGCACACATTTCTCCACTTTCGCTAAATGATTGCAATAAATGAACCAAAAAAAAGAAAAGAAATAGAAATCAGAGAGCAACACATTGGAAACAAAAAAACAGAAGACATGTTACGTATTATGTTATCGGTGGTAGAAAATCAACCATGTTACGCACTAAAAACGACTGACCTCACAAGTAAGAGAAATAAATGGCATCAATATTATAGTAAAGGTTTAATAGCTACAGCATCATAACTAGTATTGTGAATGAAGAAACTTTTGTTGAATCAGTGACATTGACAAATTAAATGTTTACTCTGTTAACATACCTATTAAAACCAACATATACGTGCCCAAATGTTCCCCTACCCAGCAGCTTCCCCTTTTTCCAGCGTGAACCTGGGCTTGCTGGATTCTCTGTCCTTCCTGGACTCCTAGGAACTGTAGGAGATGTCACTGCGGAATTTGAATGTGAAAACGGTGAAGAGTTTGAGATTGCTATGGGAGGAAGAGGCAAACGATGAGTTTGTTTCTCATCAGGCCAGCATGTTTGTGACTCAGCAGGTAGAGCTCCTGCTCTAGGATGAATAGGCGTGACAGCACCACTTTGAATTCTGGAACTAGGGCCGGGGCTAGTCATTCTAGAACTAGGTACTGGAGAATATTCAGGGCTACCCCTACTTTGTTGCCAAAAGAAGTGGCCCGCCATATCACCTCCCATAGAGTTGTGCCCTGAATTGTGACCAGAACCAGGACTCGAACAATGGCCAGATCCACCTAAAATGACATCTGGGTGAGATTTTCCAGCCCAAACAGCAGCGTTCACGACTTGCTCAGTGCTAAATACCCTCATAGGACTTCTGGAGGGACTAGACATAGAACTATCAGGAGCACTAAAGAAGGCCCCATGGCGAGGAACTTGTAGATTTGTTACGTTGCTGCTTAAAGGCCTCCGTTTGGGTATTGAAGCACTTTTATGAGGAAAAAGAACATTTTCCGCTTTCTTCCCCTCTTTTAAATGTATTTGCACGACAGTAGGAGACTGATCTTTGACAGTTGCACTTCAGAAGAATCCATCAAATATGTAAGGGACAAGTAAAATAATAAGTTAAAAAACAACGCATCAGATGCAAGCTGACTGCTGTAGAATATGGACAAAATGATGCAAGTGACCTTATTCAGCCATTCAACCAAGACTACGGACAATGAAAAGAATGACTCCCGAATGAAAGATAAAAATGAAATAAAGATGTGAGAGCATACCTAGGTTCAGTAGAAGCTATCACAGTTCTAGCCCCAATGTTAAAGTCTGTTGCCCGAGGACTACGTTGTCGTGAATCGTTGGGATCATCACTATCACTCAAGGACTCACCAGAGACTGAACCAGTGACCAAATCTCCATCCAAATCTGCAGGCCCTGGCCTACTTCGAATACATGCAGGTCTAGGGAGGGGTAGGAATGAAGATGTCTTGGAACTTCTCTCTAATTTAGATTTTGCTGTCACACCAATCCCAGAATCTGTGCGACTTATACCCACGCGGTGCAAATCTGGAAGTGGAAGTTTGTGAGAACGTGATCTTTCAGCAAAACTTTGACATCTAGATACTTCTTTGGAAGGTGATGGTGATCTTGATAGAGGTGATTTAGACCCCTTCTCAGATATAGTGTCACCACCACGTCTACGAGAACTTCCTGATCTGCAGTTCACTTTCCCTTCAGGTGGATTCTTAAACTTACGGTGTAATGAATCAATGAAACTTTCCTTGCTCGCTTTCTTCTTAACTTCTTTGGATGACGACTTCCCCCACCATGAAGGCATTTTTGGCTTTTATCCTAAATTATGTGGATGAAGCAAAGAAGCGACTCTAAATTGAACTCACTCTGCAGGAGAAAATATTTCGTGAAAACGGATGATTAAGCAGATGTTACACTTCCAAGGCATCCGACAAGTAAATGATACCCTTCATACCATAGACACGCTGGTAAAGCTGTGACTGAGGACCCAAACTACCACTTCAGCTAAGATTTGAGAAAGCCCAACAATCAGGAACTTGTAACAGAATCCTGCATGAAAAGGAAGTGGAAATTTGAGTGCTTAAGATACCAAGAAGATGATGTATCTTTTAGAGAAACAGCATTATATTTATTATTATAAAAATTGAAAACGGATCCAGTTAGAATTTAAATAATATATATATATGTTCTAAAAAAATGTCTAGATAGCCTGAACGAAAAGTGAGCTTGTGCATGCAGGAAATTCAGGATTTCACGACCTCAGATATAACAAACATGTTACGAGCAAACTCTGGATCCATTAGCTTTATATTCTTCAGCAGCAATACTGCAAAAAATGGGTAAGTTTTTCTAAAGCTTTTGAAGTCCTCCACTGCATACGAATCACTACCGACAATCACAATCTTACAGTTTGAATCTGAGTTTCAAATTTGAAAGGTACAGATGAGACGATTGGACAAATAGTGCCTTTCGTGGCTGATATGGGTCCACAATCACAAAATACCTTTGAATCTTTGAATTAAGAAAATAGTGCAGAGATTTTTCAAGCACTATTTGACTCTCTTTAATAATCCCCAAATCAACTTCTTAATTGGAGACAGTCAAATTTCTATTATCTTATCATTGATAAATTTGAGATTTTTTCATAATCCCCAAATCTACTTCTTCAATGGGGTTATAAAACTTTGTCCAGTTTCTCACGTAATTACTTTTATTGATATAAAATATAGTCCTTGATCTGTATTAAAAGAAAAGTCTCATTGATGGACATTGAGAAGGAAAAAAACAAAACAGAATAATAAAAATAAAGAATCAAAGTTGGTAAGCAACTTTTAATCCTCGCAATAAGGGAAAACTAATGGTTAATGAGAGCTTGAGACCATTAATTACACCGCCGAACAAGTAAAAACGATTAGACAGTCAGCATACCCAACATAAAATCGAATGATTCTAGCTGCCTTCCACTCCGAAGAACTTCTTATTAAGGAAAGGTAGGAAAAAAATTGACTAGATCAGATGGAAAAAAAAAAAAAATCCAAATCCAAATCCAAATCCAACCTCTAATCGCTTGTGTCATCTGATATAAACCGAAATTCCCACTGCAACAAAATGAACTGAACCATTAAGCTCTGTCGTCACCAACCACACTTCCAAATTTAATTTCCTCCTTTTCTTTCCCAAGCTTATTAGGAAATCAAACAAAGAGGTACACGTCCATCGCGCTCGAAACTATACTCTACGATACAGATCTACCATGAATCTAATACAGATAAACTAGCACAGTGACTAAAGAAACTAAAACCGGATAATCAATAATTTACTAAAATTAGATTAAAAGAAAGAAATGAAGAAGTGTTACCTTAGATATCGGAAACTGCAAATTCCAGTAGAATCCCACTCTACTCGCCCAAATCCTAGTGAGGTAGACTTCCACAGTAATTCAAACTGAAGAGAAATTAGAGGAATCGAAACCCTAGAATCTGAAATCACAAATTATCAGAGGCGAAACGTTACATCAATCTTCTCCCTTTCATACTGAATTGTGGGATTGAGAAAATCGCGCAACGAAAGTGAGAGAGAGAGAGAGAAATGAAAGAGAAAGAGTCTGCCTCAGCGACGACATGGAGTTGTCGAAAGTTGATATTTTTAATATATTTTGAGAAATGCGTAAATAAAATAAATTATTTCATCATTCATTGCTTTTCTTCTCTCTTTCTCTCTCTAGAACCTGCCACCAAACTTTAATAAACCTTCTTTTTTTTTTTTAATATTTAATTTTTCAACTTTAACTTTCAAGTTATTATTTATTTTATTTTAATCGTTTCCATTATGTTACGTGATTATGTTTCCAACATTATGTTATGTCAACCATATAATACTAACATTTTCATTATAAATATATATAATAATGAATATATATTATTGTCATAAATATTTATATAATATTCTTCTCAAAATTGAGTGTTGACTTTTTTTTAGTCATTAGTTCACACCGTTTTAAATTTTGAATTATAATTTCTTGTTTTTTCAACCATAAAACCTAAATATGAATTTTATGAAAATAAAATAGTTTTTTAAAATTTGGGAAAATATTCCAAATTATAATTTCACAAATTTATAAATTCGAAAAAATAATTTTAATTTTTATAAGTCATTCTTTAAAAATATAGTTTTTTACTTCAGAGATTATTATAATATTGTATTTATTGAACCCTCCTGGATAAATACTTATAATATGTTTAAAATGTGAGTAGTAAAATAAATAAATTATTAGTTATAATTATATTTTTATAAAAAGAAAAAAAAAAGACTAATTATTAGTGGGGCCTTAATTATTAAGTAAATAAGTGATGATGTCTAATGCAGTAGACTTCATCATTTTGTGCCCTTTATTTATTTATTTACATTCTTTTAACATAAAGTTGGAGAAATCATAGGGATAATAGTTAGTGCATTTACTTTTCCTATAATTTATTTTTTTAAAATTGAATAATCGATATTTTAATATTTAAAAAAATAAATTTAAATACTATGTACACCTAATTTCATAAATAACACATTTTATAGTAAAATTTTGTATTCAGAAACATTTAATAGTGAATAATGTATTCACAAACTAATACAAGTCGTTTAAACATATTTTGTCTTTATTCACATGATTCTTAAGAAATTTATGAGTTATCAACATAAAATATTTTAATTTTTTTTTAACGAGTATATTTAAAAACCAAAAAAATAGAAGATAAAAATATTATTTAACAAAAGGCTTTAAGAAATGTAATTTGAATATCCCTTTTTCTTTTTTCTTTTTTCTTTTTTCTTTTTCATTTTGATGATTTTTTTTTTTTTTTTTTTTTTTTTTTTTTTGGCAGTCACAATACTCCAAATGCAAGTGGTGGCTGATTACGGGTCTACCCTTTTGAATTTGGGCCAGTCCATTATTTGCATGGGTTTACTTCGACAGCGTGTTGTACGTACATATTTTTGGTCAAATTGCATATTTAGGCCCTCAACTTTCCAAATTTACTTCTATGGAAACTTGAATTTTAAAACAATATGGAATAGTGAAGGGCGTATCAGCTATAAAATTTTAAATCTTTACAATGCAATTTTTTATTAATACAAAATTTTAAAATAAAGAAATAGACGTTTTTATATGAACGTTTTACTTTTATTGAAAACAAAAATTTGAATAAATGAACCGAACCGAACCAACCTAACTCAAATATTTTATAGTCGCGTTGAATTCATTACTTAATAATTGAAAAAAAATTGTACTACGGAATCGTATCTAATAAATATTTTAACTCGGCCAATTCAATCAATGAACGCCTCTAGTCGAAAAAAGATGATCGAACAAATGTGGTTGATACTTGTGCCTATTTTTGTAAATTATCCTTTTGTTTTCAAAGTTGAGATGATTCTTAGCATATTTCTGTTTATGAGATGACTTTCTTAATTTTCATTCTTTCAAGCTTTAAATGATTCTCAAGGTTGATTGAGTAAAGGAATTTCAAGATAAGAAATTATTGTTCACATCCCGAATAATAATCTCTTGTATTTGATCTGTCTTATCGAAATGAAAGTATAACTTGTTTGTGTAATTAGCTCGATAGAATAACTAGTATGCTTATTTCCAATCTTAACAAAAATAATTAGCTCGATAATACTTATTTCCAATCTTTTATTATCCCAACCACAGATTCGATCAATAACTTTAGCCGACGAATATGCTTTGAGTTTCGGTCTTGTGATCGTACTCCTCGAACAAAGTGCCTCTGATCTGCTTTGACCAAGGGTGAACACTCATCGTTTAGGACATAGACTAAAAGTGCCTCTGATCTGCATAGACCAAGGACATTCATCGTTTAGGACATGGACTACCAGACCACCACCTTCGCCCTTTAGAGATAAGGACGAAGTAGTGATTGTACTTCTCAGGCAGAGTGTTTCACGCATTAGTTGGGTCTCTGATCAACGTAAACTAAGGGTGAACACTTATTGTTTACGACATGGACTGCCAGACCACCACCTTCACCCTTTAGAGATAGGGAAGAAGTAGCGATCGTACTCTTCAGACAGAGTGTTTCGCGCATTAGTTGGGCCTCTAATCCACGTAGACCAAAGGCGAACACTCATCATTTGCGACATGGACTACCAAGCCGACACCTTCACCCTTTAAAAATAGAGGCAAAATAGCTAGACTTGCATTAATAATAAATATTAAAAAATGGGTATTTATCAATTAATTTCGATTCTCAACTCAACCATATTTGGAACAATTGTGTCATACATAAATTTGTACAGACTTTTATCAAGGAAACACTCTTCATATCTATTGATGAACTTCAAACGAAATCTACAGTTCTAACCATTCATAAAAGAAAGCAAGAAAAAACAAAAGGAAATCACTTTATAAGAACTAAACCAATGGCAGTGACAATGAGAGTTGAGGGAACTCCAAACTTAAGATGATTCCAGAAGGACAAATTGTAGCTTAGCTGTGGAGTGCGACGAGCCTGCTCGCACACAATCAAGTTGGCAGCTGAGCCTAACAATGAGAGGTTTCCAGCCACAGTACTGATCCAAGCTAAAAGCAGCCATGCTCGTTTCTCTTCCGTTGCAGATATCGCAGCAGCCGACGCGGCGATACGTGCTCCAAGCAGTAGAACTAACAAGATCACACTCAAAAAGCATAAGATATAATGGAATTGGAAAAGAAAATTGAAAACTTGGAAAGCAAGGAAGAATTTAGTACCAGTAGGCACGTTTGAAGCCAAGTTTGAGAGGTATAGTATGACGAGAGCAAGCACAACAGTCCCAGAAACACGATCAATCTGAGCATGCGGCTCCATGAAATCCCAAAAAGCACTTGGCAGTCCAGTCTTGTTGAACCCATCAACCGTCATGAACATCCCACAAAAGAACACTAAAAGTGAATAGGAAACCTTTTCTAGGCATGGCTGAGCATCCTTGAAGTCAAGAACCACAAGAGCTAGTGCAGCAGTCACTGCAGTCCATGACATGTTCAACCCCATCAACAGAGCAACAAGCATTCCTATAGTCACAAGATAAACGCAGCATTTCCATGCAATCCTTCTCCATTTTGTGCTCCAATGCTCCTTTTCTTCAGAGGACTGCAAAGATGCTGATTCTTTCTGTTTATCCATTGAGTTTAGGCTCTTAGAAGAAAACCCTTCTTCCCTTTTCTGAGAAGATGCATCTGATATTCTTGCCGACTCTGTCAAAGCACTATGAGACCTGTGGATTTCATTTTCTTTTGAACTTACTGGATTTCTTTGAGTTTCGACGTTTGCGTTCATCGAATCCAACCGAGATTCCCATTCCGGAGAGTTGAGGGATGGAATTTGTGTGTGTGACAATCTGGCAGGTGAAAATCTATGAGAAAGAACAACTTCATCTGCTACAATTTCTGAGGATGGATCTTCTTCATCCTTTTGAACAGATAGCAATTTCCAATATAGGATAAGAATAATCAAAGCATTTACAACAACACCAACAAGCATAGCTGGGAGTATTCCAACCACAAATTTTCCAAAAGGGATTTTACTCTGAACAGCTATCACCAAGTTTTGGGGGTTGCCAATAGGTGTGGCTGAGGAACCAATATTTGCACTTGATGCAAGGGCAAGAAGGAAGGGACGAGGTGGAAGATTATGTTGCCTAGCAATTTTCAAAACGAACTCGGTCAAAACCACACACGACGTGTCATTGGTGAAGAAAGCACTTGAAATTGCAGATATCAGACACACTCGACAAATCAAATCCTTTGCTCCTTTACTCCTCCATGATAGCACCTTACCCAAATACTTGAACATATCAGCTCTTTCAAGATAAACACTTACTACCATTGTCCCAAATAGAAGACCAAGTATTGGGAGATCAATGGCCGCATACGCTTGATCTGGAGTTAGGACTCGGAACACGACCATTAGCATTGCCCCCAGGAGAGACCCTGCAGTTCTCCCAATTGGTAGAAATGGGATAGCAGGGAAAACAGCTAATAACCAGAACGTTGCGAAGGCAATTGAGCCGAGAATCACTTTTACAGTATGATCCATCGCCATTTTTGCAACCAGATTCGACTCGAGTCAGCCTTGAACCTGATTGACTCGAATTTATTTTGAATGTCGTTTCAGCACCAGAGTAGCCGAGTATCTTGATTCAACTTCTGAGAAGAAAATTTAGTTTGCATATCTTATCAGTCATATAAACAAAAAGAAAGTATAACCAAAAATGATGGAATACAAAGTCAAAATTTCAGGAACCTGATCTATGTAGCTTGAAACGATGACAAAATTTCTGAACATAAACCATCTGTGAAGAATTTATACAACTTTCTAAAAGCTAAACTCTAAGAGATAAATGCTGATTGAGCCAACTTGTTCACACTTCCTCTATATTTTTAACTTTGAAGATAAGAAGAAGTCCACTAGCTATGTAACATTAATTAACATAAAGTTCAAGAACCAATATTAATCTAATAGCTACAACTTTTTGAATTATAAAGATATTAATATGGTTTTAAACAGTGCTTTGAAACTCGGCCTTTTCACCCTCAAATTAGCCATTGCCATGGATTCAGAATCAAAATCTTCCAAGAAAAAGAATGGAATTACGAAATTCATTGACCAACAACAAGAATTTGATCTAACAACGAAATGTAAATGCAGGTTTTTCACATACTTCAGGAAAGGGCAGCTTCAAGCTCTCATGACTTAATCATGGAGCTTCAAATCTTCAAATCTCCAATCAACAAGAATTTGATTGGGATGTTAACAAATTTCAAGTTTAAAAGACAAAAGATTGAAAGGAATCAAAAAGAAGAACTTACGAAAAATTTGTTTGCATCTGGATCCGAAAAGAAGAGATCTAACTCTTGCTCTCTCTTCGAAAACGAATGGGAATCTAATCAAAAGTGGATATTATGGAAGCTGCTCTCACAGTAATTCAGAGCAGAGAAAAAGTTGGACTGCTTTCCTGTCCACATGGTGAGCTCTCAGCTTTTAAATGAAATAATGGTTATATAAAGACAGAATTTATAATCGGTCACCGATTTCATGCCTATTTCGTCGACCAGTTCAAGTTACAGGGAATGTGATTCCCAAATCCATTACCAAATTAACTCCTATTTTTTTTATTTTGTCTGACAAATAATTGAACATTACTATTCATCGATGTGTTCGTCATATTAGCCGTTCATTTCTTTGCACCCTATTTATTGTGAAGATCGTGAAGTTTTTTCATACTATTCCACAAATTGGGACAAAGGTTAATAATAAAGGCTAAGAATCATCCCTAAACAGTTTACCATTCGTCCTTTCAATCTCTTCGTATCCATTCTATCACAGTCAGCGGCGGGCTCCACCACGTCGCCGGTGTAACCGTCGATCTTTCTTCCTCCGAATGAGGATCTCTCCTGTAAAGGTTCTACCCTGGATCACGTCAACAAGCGCACCTGCAAACGGCAAGTGAAGGCTAAAAAGACAAATGGCGGCGGCTACCGGCGATCCGCGACCGGCGGAGGAGAAAGGTGGATCGTGGGCCAGGGGACCGTGTGCTGGATTTGTAATTAATTGTTCTTATCTTATTTATTTTCCTTTTTTTCTATGAAAAGACACGAAAAAAAAAATTGAACTCAAAAAATAAAAATAAAAATTACAATTACAATTTTTTTTTTTTTAACCCTAATCATTGAATTCTTTTATGGCATTTAATAAAAACTTTTGAGCAATCATTTCGAAATTTAATACAAACTCAATTATTTATGTACTCCACATAAAATCTATATTATATGTACGGTTGCCAATTCTCAAACTAGATTTTTTTTTGTTTCTCTTATTCTTATTCAACAGATTTTTATTAAATTCACTCCATTTTTATATACTAAGATTTTAATTAATTTTTTTTTTTGGAAATTGGAATTTAATTCAATTAATAAAAATATTATGTATTTATTGATTTAAATTTTCATTTTATACTGTTAAATTATAATATTAATAATGAAAAAAAAAGTTAGCTGAATTAAGCTGGAAATAAAGATTATACTCCTCCACCTCGCTTTACATATATTATTTAAATTAAATATGTTTAAAATTATATTATATATATTGTAATATTTAAGTTAAAAGACGATAGTGAAGTTTTTTTTCTTAATGGTAAGAATTTCTAACATTAAAATTTAAATTTTTAGAAATTATGTTAATATAATATTATATTATAGGTTTGTTACGAAATATTATTAGATTTATTAGGACGTTTTACCATTTTTAATAATAATTATATTAAAAATAAAAATTGTCCGTTTTTTTTTTTATAATAACTTTAAACAAAATTAATGAAAAATATTTTAAGGGGAACTTCAATCTCGTCCTAACTCCACAAAAATAAACTAAAATTTTTTTGAGGATGAAGATTGAAATAGATGATGAAGACAAAGACGGGATAGTTTATCTGTCTCCTTGCCCACCTACCTCATAGACATCTCTCGATGAAAGTCGATCTTAATGATCTTTGTAGTCGTAACAAAATTAATTTTATTTTTAATTATTTTTAGGTTTTTTTTCATTGCATACCATTTTTGTTTATTTTATGTTTCCAAATTGTTTTTTATTTTATCCCATGAAAATAAAATAAAAGGTCAAATAGTTTTCTAAAATAAGAAATTATAAGTTAGATAATAACCTTTGTTTCCTATAATTGCAATTCATCATTATTTGTTTCCAACCCAAAAAAAATGTGACAATTATAACATAACATATAAAAATGGTTAAAGACTACGACCAATCATTATAAAAAATGTAACAAATTATATAGTTTCGTACAATTTCACTATTAATTTTATAATTAAAAAATTATGAAATTATGACATTTACGTAAATTTCCTAAAACTACACGAGACAGACAGATTATAACAAAGAATTTGTAAATTTTCTAAAATTGTAACCGATCATTATTAATTTTTTCGACCAATTAAATGCGTCGAATTATAACTAGACACATCACGAATAAAATTTAATCAAACGTTGAAATTGAACCACAAACGTACAATATCATATGATGATATGATATAGTAAATACATTTGATTGGATTAATGTTATAAGAATGTGTGAAACATGAAAGTAGATTGGTACCCACCAATGTCTTGTCAATAATAGACTTACCCATAAATAAAATTAAAAACGAAAGGTGTGAAACCTCTTTCTAATTTCACTCTAATAAGCACCCTAATAATATATTTAACAAATAATTTTATCAACTAGATTTATAAACGTTTACATACGAATCAATTTAGATTTCCTTTAAAATCGTCAATTTCATTAGTCACGCATGGAAAAAAATCTATATTAGTTCGAGCGTCATTTTAACAAATTATTGTATGAATTTAAAATTTATAATTATTGTGTCTTTTAATTTGATGGTACCTGATTTTTAAAATTTTAAAGTCATTAACTTTTTGAAAAGTTTTTTTATTTTTATTATTATCACGAACGATTATTTATAATGTGAATACTAAGTTACGTGTTAATAATCTAATTGAAAATATATGTATTAATCAAATGAATCGACGAGGGTTAACTCATATGATATAAAGTTGGGGCACTTTAATTAGCCTAATTCATGATAGCCTATTCCATTCACAATGACAAGTAATTGCACTTAATAACAACCACGAAACCAAAGTAAAAACACTTATCTTTTTAAATTATATAAATTAAGAATGAAAATAAAGATTTATATATATTATTGAAAAAAAATATTAAAGAAAGAAGGAAATTGGAGAGATACGTTTGAAAATAACGGTAAAATTATAAATTTATTTGGAAAAACAAAAACTTTAAAATAGGCATAATATTAAAAGTTGCATATAAATTTGTGGATTATATTAATTTAAATAATTTTAACCAATGTCCTATCGAAAAGCATCCCGCTTTCTTTTTGTTATATTTCGAAGTTAATAATTTACTTAGAATGATTTCTAAAGTGGTTCCTTACACGTGAAGCAAATTTTCTATCAATGTAATTTAAAATTATTTAGATTTTTTTCGATATAGATTCGACTTGAATTATTAAAAAATTGAAAACTTTAATTGAATTTATGGATGGAAATTAAAATAAATATATGTATATATAATTGTATTATAAATAAAATTTTATTTTTTAAAATTAACATTAACCTAAAGAAATTCATAATCGAATCCATTTTTCTGAGTCAACAAGTTTTTTTTTGATGGTCCTATTATTAGTTTTTATCAATGTTTATTTAATTAATAGAAAATAACAATATTTTATTTCCCTTCATTTTGTTGCTATAGGTTAGGCAGCACCAACCTATTGAATTGTATCTAAGGATAAGGCTACTACATTATCACAATATTTTTATGAATATAAATTAATTATAAAATAAAATAAAATAAAATTCGAGTTTTAATATTTGAGTGATTTACAGGTCAATATGCATTAATAAAACCTCAAATATTACAATTTATTAAAAAGTAAAATCAAGTGTACTTGTTTCCCTTGATTTTCCCCTCGTATTTTTATTGCCACGTGCCAATTCACTTAATTAATAAATTTTTCCTTCAAAAAAATTAATAAATCAAAGATTGTCTGCAGCCTCTTGGTAGCCTTTCCTTTTTCTTTTCAAAACATTATATTACATTGGAGGAAGCCTCCAACTCTCGGACCTATAATACTAAAAGACTCTACAAAAGGACAGGTGTTAGACTCTATCGTGTTACCACTTAGCACCTAGGAGACGAGCATAGCTAGTGAGGTTACAAACCTGACTCAAATACCAATTACTTAAATAAGGTAGTCTGCTCCTAAAAGCAAGAACGAGACAATCCGGGAAACTTCCGACTGCACATGAGTTCCATAGCACTAGCTGCCTAAATTCAACCGCCAAGAATAGCTACCATACCTTAAATAGTTTACTACTAACTACTTAGCTAAATATATAAATCATTAAAATAATGATACCCTCCAACTTGTTCGACACCATTATAGTTCACATGTACCTACAAAAGAAAGTTTAAGAACTAATTATACACGCGTTAAAGCTCGAAAGTTGTGATAGACAATATAGACACGAAACTCTAAAGTTCGTTCAACATCCTTTTTAATGATTGTAACATTCAACTTCCATCTTTATGAAAATATAATGTGACAAAGGCGGTAGCTTCTGGAGGTATGAAAGAAAGATTCGCATGGAGCCTATTCTCCAAGTTACGCAGTTATGAGATGACAGAAAAATTAAATGGAAAAGCCCCACTCTGCCAGTGAACAGGCTGAAGTGTTTGTTGGGGCAAGTGGAAGCGGGATAGGGTTTGCTTGCAATTGCTTTAAATCGCAATTTGCCTTCACAATTGACCTTTATCCTTCTCTGTAAACCGTGTGGTGTTTTGGGAAGAAGAATGTTATAAATGTGGCTTTCTCAAGGTAGCTGAATTGTCAGTTTCTCTTGACACAGCTGGGTCCCCTTGTTTTGAGCTGAACTTTCCTCTCTTTCACATTAAGCTCGACGTTTTCTAACGTCGTATACTTTCGTACGTCCACTTGGATCCTTATTTAAAAAGTGGTTATTTTGTTCTAGAGATCAAAATAGTCGCTTCTTAAACCTACAAGAATGAAAGATGGACATGTTAAAATATGGAGATCAAAATCAACCAAAGTCAATAATTCAGCATCAAAATACTGTTTATACCTTTTTAGATCAACTATTCATTCCCTGCCTTGAGAAGGAAGTCTTTTACAGTTTCTTTTTTAGATGGGGACAGCCCAAAAGAACAGCCTTGTCCTGTATAGACTTGGAAGTTGTCAAAATGAACTTTGGGCCGTCTCCATTCTAACATAAAGGGAGAGTTCTTTTTCCCAGAAGCTTTCCTTGCCTTGAGCCCAGAAGAAGGTCCATTCTAACACAAAGGGAGAGTTGTTTTTGTACGCAGAAGAGCAGAAAACTGACTTAGAACTCTAAAATTAAGATAAATGTGAAGCTAAGTAAACTAAAATCACAGGAGTTTTCCAGAAAGGAAGTTTTCATTGTTGGGGAAGAATGAAATTTCTTATTATTATACAAGACAAGAAAGAATAAAGCACTTCAAAGATCCTATGATTATGAATGATCTACTCCTTTGAGCTATGACAAAGAATGCTCCTTCAGTACCCACACTAGTTATCCCTAATAACTACTTTCTTTCTGCTGTCTATTTGAATAGTGTTTTCACAAGGCAACTTTGAAAAACATTCTTTTCCTCCAAATCATTCCATCTGTTATCTGAGATCACGGGTCCTAAAAGTTGCATCTCCAAAGGATGATTACATTCAAATGTACATTCAAAAGGTGGGTTGTTGTTTCTTCTTCTTCTTCTTCTCTTTCTACTGACGACATCCATGTCAAAATCAGCTGACCCCAGGTTGCAACATTGGGAAGAAAGTCCAGTTGTTGCCTGGACTAGCTTCCTTCACAGCCACCTTTTCATTGGCCCACCATTCTGCACCAATGGAGGCTGTGCTGTGTATTTCTCCTTTGGTTTGGTCAAAGTTGAACTCTTTGAACGAACCAAGATTTACGGCTCGTTGATTTTGGTAGCATTGATCATCCTCTGCTGAAGTTTTTTCCGGTGCTGTGGAAGTCTTGATGTCAAAGAACTCACAACTTTCAGCTTCTTTCGACGATTCTTTGTTTTTGTTTTGAGAGTTTGTGCTTGTTTGCTTTGACTTATTTGCAAGACAACGCGCAACATCTTCACCAGTCAACTCAAATGACACCCTATGATTTGCCACATCATTTTGACATCCCGTTTCTGAGTTGGCAAGGGAAGCCACCTCAGATATTTGGCTGTCCAACAGTAGACCATCTTGCAAGGCATGCCCCAAACCATCAGGAGTAACGGTTCCAGAACCCAATCTTGAATCTTGCCTCACACCATTTGGTGTCACAGATCCAGATTCCAATCTCGAACCCATAGCCATACCATCAGGGGTCAAAGTTCCTGAACCTAACCTAGAACCTAAACCAGTACCATCTGGCGTCAAAGATCCAGAACCCATTCTTGAGATCCATTTGCGAGTCGTAAAATGTTCGAGACCCAAGAGCTTCGGAGCATCTGCCATGCGAAACTCAAGAATGGGATGTTTATCAGGAAAAGGAGAAGATGTACCAGAGTTTGAAATTACTGATCCAGGTGATATAAGATGGGCACCAGGGCTTCCAGGGTAGGGTTGATAAGGTTGGAAATCACAATGTGAAAGTGCAAACTTCTGGTTAGTCCCAAAACTTTTATTAGTATGGCTCAGAGAAGATGTCAGCAATTTAGCAAATGGTACTTCAGGAGATGAGGGTGTGGTCAATTGCACAGATTCAGGAGGAGGAGTAAAAGGGGCAGTCGATGGTTCAGTGGGGAAGGCAGAAAAGACTGGAGGTGAGACCAACTGGGTATCATATGCGTAAGGGCCTATTGCAAAAATGGACGCAGGTCCATTTGGGGAGTAGTTATTGACTGAAAGAGCAGTTAAAGATAGTAATCCAGCAGGAGATTGAGCATTTGATGGAGGTTCGGACTGGAGGAAAGACGCAGGAGAAGACGGAGGGGCTATGAAAGGCAATACCACGGTGGTTGAAGGTGTACGATGCTCAACAGCAGGGGCAACAGCTCCAGATACTGCAGGTTCTGGAACAAGCACAGCATGACCTATACGCTTATTGTTTTTCTGCGAACCATTTCCAAAACACCAGTACAGACTCCAGCAGCTCCCCCATCTTCGTTTCTGAAGTCAGATAACAGGAGAATATAAATGAAAAAACCAACAAGAAACTGAACAACGATTCCACTCTAGCTAAAATACAGTTTTCAAGCCATCAGAGCAGCATTAAAACACTTGTTCGGAAATGTAAGAACTTCAGCAGGTATAGAGCTCTATAAAAGCTCATAGCCATCGATTATGCTGTGTTAACAAAATATTTCATTACTTCCTCGCCTCTCATGTCAGGCAATAGAGAATAGGCTGAAAGGAAGAGGGTGGGGAAAACCTTTCTTCATCAATCCAAAATCAAGCTTCTCAAAATCCAAACTGTTTATGTTTCTAGGCCAAATTGATTAATAAATAATTCAAGTTGTGTACATACCGAACAACACCAAGTGGTTTCAGAAAATTTCTCCATAAAACGATAAACAGGCATGAAATTTTTGAAGAACGTGGAGAAATGAAAGTTAACTCTACGATATCTCAGTTTTGAGCCATCCATTCAGGTAGATGATCTAGATCTTGAAAAGACTTCTTAATCTTAAAGCTAAAGATTTTGGCAGTAAATTGGTCCATAATAAGACGCGTATGATGGTCAAGAACTGAACCTTCAGGAGCATGGAATCTTCCTTTAAACAGAGGAAAATTTTTGCCTGTCCCCCTTAAAAGAATTCTCAGCCCAGGCTAAGCTCAGCCTTAAGAGAAAAACTGAAGCTCAGAAGAGACGAATTAATTAATATACTGTACAAAGCTACAAGATCCATTAACAGAAACAACTAATTCAACAAATCTGGGGCAAAGTACAAAAGATCGCTGACTAAATTGATAGAAGATCATTTATATTGACAATCTTACACCGAATGAATCCAAATCCCGAATGAAGTTATAGCAAAGAATCGGGCAAATCGCGCTTGAAATTAATTTCCGAACAACCTTATGTTCTCCTGACTCTCTGTTCTAAAAACAAATTAAAAGAAAACTTTCAAGTTACTTTATTCTCAACCTAGCAGTTAGAGCAATTAAGCAACAAGCTTTTGTGAATCTAACATTCAACATCTTCACAAAAAAGCAACACAATCAACAACCAGCAAGCGAAGCAGAGAGTACCAAATCAAAATCTTAGAATATAGAACCAAAAAGGCGTAACCAACACAGTTTTATCAAATCAAAGAAATTCGTTCAGATCACCGACCTCGATGAGATTTTCCCCATCTAGACTCAAAACAGTAAACCAACACCGAGATCAAAGACTTCATTCTCAATCAAATTACTGCACTTTCTCAGTTCCAAAACAAAACCAGACAATATAATAAAGAAGAAAAAAAACAAACTACCTACCGGAGGTGTCGGAGGCTGAACTCGAGCCTCAGCGGAGACGATCGCAGTAGCAGCAGCATTAACCGTATCCACGCTGTTGTTCATGCTTCCCATACCCAGTTTCTTCCAATCCAGAGAGCTCAGCCGCCGGACTTTTCAACAAGTTCGCCGTGATTTCCGATCAATCGACACCGCTAACTCGCCGGCGAAATCAATTACTCTCCAGTGAGATTTGACAGCCAAAAAAATGAAGAGAGAACACTTCTGGATTTGATCTAAGAAATGAAAAACTCAGACCAAGAAAGAGAGAGATTGAATTTTCTCATTTTATATATTACCAAAAAATATATATAACAATAATAACCAAAATAAATAAACATATAATAAAAAGTCTGAGTTGGGTGGCTCGCCCGGTATTTATCCTCTGGTTTCCACAATTTTTTAATTTTTAGCACATCTCATGGGACCCACTTTAATTATTCATAATCATAATTTATTAATGCCAACGCCATGATAACTCCATAATTGCTATTATTTTCATTAATCACAAAAAATATATATTCCTCTCACACTACATAAAGGTTAACTATTTCAATTTCTCTCTCTCTCTCATAAGACTCACATCCTCCTTAAATTGAGGGATTTTCTTACTTTTACTGCGGTTAATAAAAAGAAATTTCAAAATCATCGTACTTCCACTTCAGAAATATGGACAAAAATATAGTTTTTTTTAACCTTTGAGTTACCTAGATTAACTGTCTTTTAAGATGACAGTTGTAATTGTGGGTAAATCCTCTTGAAAATTACTTTTTAAAAAACAACAATGATAAATTCTGACACAATTTATTCATAAACGAATTAGGAGTAAATAATTTTAAGACCAAGTGATTTACCTTAGTTTAAAATTATTTCCAACCCTTGGATTATGTTTGTAATTTTTAATTATTTGAGAATGAGGGCTTCTTCGTAATTTCGCACATGTTAAAGTTTTATTTTCTTTTTTTGGGATATTTCAATATACGCATAATTTCGGATGGTGTTGTCGGAAAAAGATTTGTTTCAATTTCATATAATTTATACCACACTCTCACATCATTATTTGTTGACCCACATTTAAAATATTTATTCCTTTTTTTTATCTGTTTTTTTAATTTTGGAATAGCTACTGTTTTTTTTCAAAAAAAAAAATTATGAGCGGAAATTACCATAAGAGCCTCCGATAGAAGTGCCCTCGAAGTTACGACAAATTACAGGATGTGCCATGGGGAAATAAGTGCAGAAGGGTGGGCTTTAAATTCCGGTCCCCAACAGCAAAAGGAGGTGTGTGAGATACTCGTGAGTTCCTTGTGGTGTCACGTGACCCATGTGACTCTCATTCTGTGGGCCATCACATACTCTTTCCTAAATTGCTTGTTATAAAGTCAAATTATTATTCATTAAAATTGTTTAAATGTGATTTCCAATCATTCTTAAAATAAAAATGAAACATGTTTTTAACCCTTTAATATTTTATTTCACACTTAAAATTTTAGTTTCCGTATATATTTTACATTAATTTTAACCTATTTAAAATATTAAAATAGAATTTGACGATGATGACACGAGTAGTGCACGTGATGGTCCATCAATGGATGGGTACAAGCAACGTAAATATAAGCACTTAGGAGGGTAGTTTATAATTTAAAGTGAATAATTTTTTTAATTAAAAAATTAGAATTATGTTCATGAATGAATTAATATTATTTTTTATTGTTACTTTTACTTGGAAGCATAACCCCCTTTTCCTACCCCCCATGTAGTGCACGTGTGCAGATCCACTTGCTTTCATATTATGGGGTTTCGGTGTCAAGAAAGTGACTTTTTATTTCTTTTTATTATTATTATTTGTTTTATTTATTTTCCTTTTTTTCCTCAAACTTTCTCTCTCTAGATTAAGCTTGCACGAATGGCTCTCTCATACCCATTATTGAATTGCTTTTATGATGATGATATCTCAACTTCTTCCTTGCCCTCATTTTCTCTCTATCTCTCTCTAAAAAGGCCCTTTTTTCATACTCTTTTGATTGACGCCTAACTTTTTAACCTTTATTCTTGACCTACCTTCATCCTTTTATTTTCTCCAACATTTTGTTGCTTAAGAGTTAGCATGTTTCACTTTTTAATATCAATAACATTCCATGGACTTCTGTTTTTAAGTGTAACAGTTCAATCTCACCGCTAGTAAATATTGTTTATTTTAGCTCATTACGTATCGCCGTCAATCTTACAATTTTAAAACGCGTTTATTAAAGAGAATTTTACACAACTTCATTCTTTCTCTCCAACATTTGGGTTCTCGATTTTACAAATCTAAACGTGTAAAATTCGATCGAGAAATTTGAACTCATGTGGTTTGTTTTTATTGTATCGAGTTATAGGAAGATTTGTGAATGGCTTGCGTAAAAACGTGAAAGATTAAGTCTAGATGCTGAAAAATAATTAACTTAGGTAACATATAAATATAAATATTACTATTTTATTTCCGTAATGAATTTGTCCATAAAGTTGGAAAAATAAGATGAATATCATTAAAACTAGATTGTGGTGAGGAATGGAAAAGTGAAGTGTTAGTGGCTACCTTTAGGCTTTACCAATGTCCACACGTGTGGCAAGTTAAAAAGGCAAAGGATTATTATTATTATAAAATAATAAAAAGATGAAAGCCGAAACCCTAAAAAAAGGAACATGAACCTTTTTTTTTTACTAGGCCAATTCATCTATGTGGGGCCCACTAAGAGTGTGGAACTGTTGGATATTTTTCCTCAAAACCGACCCCTCTTATGGGGTGGCTTAGTGTGGTCTAGACCCCACATTGCAAAAGCTAAACCGGCATACCACATGTTTGAGTTATCAAGTAGGTGGGTGGCTGACCTATAATATTTAAATTAAATGTGACATATTATAAAATATTATATGCTTTTATTCATTTGGTGTTACTGAAATTTATGAGACTTATTCGACTTATTATTTTAATAACTTCGAGCTTATAAATTATATAAACCACACGCTTATACTAAGATATAAATTTTCTAAAACTAAACACGAGCCGTTAAACACATCTGTTTAATTTTTTAGAAGAAAGATAATAATAATAAAAGGAAAAAGGTAGAAATGCATGTAGGAGACTCCATTTTTTAGGTACTTATGGAGGTTTGGTTTAGAGTGTTCCCTTTATGCCTACAATTATTTATTTATTTTTGGCTCATTCTTTTGTTTCCCTTTAAATTGTCCTCTTCCCCATTTAAATAGTCACTTCAATCATTTTTTCCACTAATATTTTTAAGCTTTAATTCGAAAAATTAGACGAAAATCCTTTTAGATAAATAAAAATATGGCATGTATATGTATGATATGCATTAATAAAATATTTATATAATTAATATAGTTGCAAAGTAGGGGTATAAATAAATAAATAAATAAATAAATAAATAAATAAATAAATAAATAATGCGTACCTTGAATATAGGAGTTGGGAAGGTGGGGCAACATTGGCAGCCCATGTGAAGCATTTAATTTAGACTATGGTTTTCATGTACGTGTTAATATATATATATATATTATATGGTTTTATCACATTTAACATCTTACATGCTTGATTTTGACTTTGAACCCCTAAGTTTTGAGACAAAAAAAAAAACAAATAATTATAAATTGAATTATTAAAATTTATACCTAGATTGGGCCTCTCTGCCATTATAATGTCTGAAAGAGTGAACTTGGGCCCCATGTTAGCCCAATACCCGGCCCACTTACATCAAAAATAATTTGACTAAAATTTATTATTTAGTAAAATCTTTTAACTACAATTGGACAAGAATGCCCCCATATTAGCCCAATAATTCCCATAACCATGGCCTCCAAATTTCCAGTTCCCACATTCCCATTTTCCCCATCGTCTTCATCTTCATCTTCCTCGTCCATCTTATACCCCAAAACCCCCAAAATTCGTCTCTCCTTGTGTAATTTCCCTCTGCATCTCCGGCTTTACTCTCCATGGAATGGTTTAAAGCATTTGGGTATTTCAAGCAGAGGAAGGTTTCCCGGTATGGATATACTTTTTGATGATTGATTCAAGTAATAGTTCATATTTGTTTGAATTAAACGTTTATTGATCTTTGTTCTTGTTATGTTGTCTAAAATGGTGTTGTTGTAGAGAGGAGGAAGAGAATTCCTAAGGGGAAGGCTGTTTTTGCATCTCTGTTTGGGGTTGGAGCTCCGGAGGCATTGGTTATTGGGGTTGTGGCTCTGTTGGTTTTTGGTCCCAAGGGCCTTGCTGAGGTGAGTGGTATAAATCATGTAGATGACTGAAATTTTGGAAATATTTGGCTGCCTCTGATGTGTTCTTTTACACATTTTAACTTGTTGCGGAACCTGAATATTGAAGTATTACATTTCATTCTCGTTTAAGGTATCTGTTAGGCTTTGGAGTTGTGCTGGGAATAGCAGCATGAAACTTCACTTACATTAATACTCTAGTCTTTATTGTCTTGAGCCACTGCGGAGAATCACCAGGTTGTATTGTTGTTGATGTCAACAAGGATAGCTTCTAATGTTATTGCTCAGCCTTCGATACTAGGGAGAGATTTCCACACCTTATAAGAAATGTTTCATTCTCATCTCCAATCAATATGGGATCTCACGATCCACCCTCCTTGGGGGCTCCTCGCTGGCACATCGCTCGGTGTCTGGCTTTAATCCATTTGTAACCGCACAAGCCTACTGCTAACTGATATTATCTACTTTGGCCTATTACGTATCACCGTCAACCTTACGGTGTTAAAATGCGTCTACTAGGGATAGGTTTCCACAACTTATAAGGAATGTTTCGTTCCCCTTTCCAACCAACGTGGGATCTCACAATCCACCCTCCTTAGGGTCTAGCTTCCTCACTAGCACACCGCTTGGTGTCTAGCTCTAATACCATTTGTAACAGCCTAAGCCCACCGCCGATAGATATTGTCCGCTTTGGCCCGTTATGTATCCTCGTCAACCTCACGATTTTAAAACGCGTCTACTAGGGAGAGATTTCCACACCTTATAAGGAATGTTTCGTTCCCTTCTCCAACCAACGTAAGATCTCACAATCCATCCCCCTTGGGGGCCAGCGTCCTCACTAGCACACTGTTCGGTGTCTAACTTTAATACCATTTGTAACAATTCAAGCCCACCGATAGCAGATATTATCCGTTTTGGTCCGTTACGTATCACAGTCAGCTTCATAGTTTTAAAACGCGTCTAATAGGGAGAGGTTTCCACACCTTTATAAGGAATGTTTCATTCCCCTCTCCAACGGACGTGGGATCTCACATGAACTATCCTAACCCCACCCATCAAACAAAAGGGAATTTGTTTTTGATTGAGAGCATCTAGGATATAATAAGACCCTTTGCGTCGTATAAAAAAAAAACTCAAAGTGACATTGATTACCAAGTCTTTACAAAAACCTGAAAACCATTTGGACAGGTTTGCTGTAAAGGATATCAGTAAGTACTTTCGTTGGACTGGAATTTAGTTTACTTATTTATATGCCAGGTTGCTCGAACTTTGGGGAAGACCTTACGTACATTTCAACCCACTATAAGAGAACTTCAGGTAATCATATTTCGGTTTTTGAGATTTTCCAGCATCACTTCTTAAAGACCTTCTTGTGGTTTTTTGCTCTTCATGTATGTCTGTAGGACGTTTCTCGAGAATTCAAGACCACACTTGAGCAAGAAATTGGTCTCGACGAAATCTCGAGTCCAGTCGAAAGCTCATACAATTCAAGCAAATCAGATACCTTCTCAAACCCACCTTTTGTTCCTAAAGCAGAAGAGTCTTTTGCAGTGGCTGAACCAAGTGAGTGGTTAACTTATTTGTCATCCATATTTTTATTTATTATCAGCACTTGTAGTATTCTAGGGAAAGATTTCAAAGCTACATAGAAAAAGTAGAATGCCAAAGGGGAAAAGAATATTGGTAATCAGCCTTGGTTCGCCGTCGGGCATCGTGTCTACGAATGATACGATTGGGTTCAATCATTAGGGATATAGAATCATCATTCTGTCAGCCTCGACTATTATACGATAATGAAAGATCGTTTTCTTATGTATATAAACAGCTGATAATTCTTTATCAGCAAGCAAAGCATACACCACTGAAGAGTACCTTAAGATTGCTAAAACCAAATCACTTTGGTCCTATTTGGTAGCTTTTTGGATGAACCAGTGTTTATAAGCTTTGTTTTAAAAATGCGCTATCACTCTAACATGTATGAACTTGTAACAGGAGGCGTCGAAGCACCTGTCGTGGTGGCTCCCGAACTCCAAAATCTTGAAGCAGGTAAGGTTGAGGAGTCTACTGCCTCAAGTCCTGGAGCTGAAAAATAAAGTTATTAGAATCGATTTTGGATGGAGGAGTATTTCTTTTAGGTGGTCGATTTAGAAAATTATGTGTTAGTGATTGAAGCTCCTAGGAGAGAAATGATTCTATTAGTGTCTTGGAACTTAACCCGCTTATTGATCTGGTCATGATGAAATGGGGTAAATGGTCGAGGCTACTTGAAGGCTTACTTTTTGGTTGACAGGTATTGTGACAGGTATTCCCATGATCGATTCAATAGATCTTTTCTTTTTCCGTTCATATTTCGAATTGGGTTTATCCTTGTAGTAATCGTATGAACACGATGGTAGTATAAACTCGATGGTACCCATTCAGATTCAACGTGAGAAAAGAACCATGCAGCAACCTGAGCCCTAAAGAGGAGAGGGGCAGGAGCACTCCAATTCGAAAGGCGTGCCGTTTGAAAGACTATATATGTGTATATATATATATATAATCCAAAGTTTTGTAACAAATTTGCCATAATTAAAAATATGCATAGATATTACAAGGTTAAACGAGCACAATAAGAAAAGAAGAAAAAGACAAGGAATATTAGTTTGATTTCATCCCCCCCGCCAACAGTAAAAAAAAGTCGCATAATAACAATATAAAGGCAATTTCCCCAAGAAATTAAAAATCCCACCATTTTCATCCACTGCAATTTTGTCTTCCACTTATTCAACCACTGCGAAACCCTAATTCTCCATGAGAAACTCCTTGTCCTTCTCCAGCCTCGCCATAGCTTCTTCCTCCAAGCTTATCTCCACATCAATGCTCCTCCCTCCGTCCTTCCCTTGGTACAGATACATCATTCCGTCGAATCTGTTGTTACATCCACTTCTCACGCTCTCCGGTTTTCCCCATCCGAAATCCACATCGTACACTTTAAATCTCGGCGAACTCCCCACCGCCACGCAGTTCATTCCTGCGTCCTTGAACTGGAAGATCTTCGGCGCGCTCTCCCATTCTTTGTTTCTTTGATCGATCGCCGCCGCATCGTGTGAAACGATTGCCTTTTGAATCACGCCGGCGCCGAATTCCGGCGGATTCATTAGTAGTAGCCCGGCGGCGGTGCCGGTGAATATGGCTTGGATTAGGTTTCCGAAGTAGCTCTCCGGCATTGGCGGATCGACGCGTTTGCGGCAGTCGGCGAAAACGGTGAACACGGTGATGTCCTCTGGCTTTAGGTTTCGGGCTTGGGTGACGTGGCGCCATATATGGACGGAGAGCGATTGGAAAGTGGAGAATGGATTTGAACCGTCCGATGGAAGGTTTGTTGAGTTCACTTTTGACTTGATCTTGTCGATGGCTGCTTCTGTAAATTTGAAGACCTTCTCCCTTAGCGGTGGCGCCGCCGCCGCTTCCTTCGAGTCGCCGTTGGCAGCGGCGGGTTCCGGCGGAAGCGTTATGTCGAGTTTCACTCGCGTGTTGCGCGCTTTGGTACGCTCGAGAAATGGCGCGACGGATATGTCCTGGGCCCCACGGCAGATCTCAGCCCATGAACTCATGAAATGCCACGTGGCAGTTCCATCAAGTACCGCGTGATTGAACGCGCACCCCATCGCGACTCCGTCTTTAAGCTTGGTTAGCTGGACGAAAGCAGAATGTGGTGTTAATGGGCCGTTAGAGACTGATCCATGGCCCAATTACAACTATTTTTCTCTGGGCTTCGATCGTTGAACAAGTAGGCCCTGGCCCACTTATTTAAAAAATATAAAATAAATAAAACGTTTTAGTAGCTGCATGGAAGTAATTTAATTCTGACCTGAACAGCCATCAATGGCCTCTGGAGACCTTCCAAGTTGAGTATCCCATTGTAAGGAATGAGCTCCTTGAGGGTGGCGGTGCCTTCCTCCGCCACCAAATCGGCTATGCAGATATCGTCGGCGACAGCTTCAGCCACTTCGACACCTTCCATATCATCGTCATACTCGACTCTAAAAACGCCATCCTTGTCCTTGCCTAGCCTCCCAGCAAGCTGATGAAACGGCTCGAGAACCGTCTCGAGGCCATCCTTGAGCTTCTCCACCATCTCAGGGAAGCGAACCTCGCCGCCATTGTCGCCGTAGAGGAGGAGCTTTTGGTTGTAGTAGAAGGCAAGATAAGGGAGGTCAAATGTGACCAATTGGAACTCTTTTTTGTCGAGTTTCTTGGCGGGTTTGACATGGGTTTTGCCTGTGATTTTCACCTTCAGCCCTCCTGTCTCCTCTTTCTTCACAACTTCAGGGAGATCACCCGCCATGGATATGGAACAAAAAGCAGAGGCAGCGAAATGGGTTGAGGATGAAAAAGAAAAATTAGAGGTGTGGGTATGGAGAGAAGGCCAAAGATGTTAGTTTTTATAAGGAAACAAAACAAAAACAAAGTGATTAATATGGTTGGCAGTGCATTTATGAGGATCATGGGTGCAGTTGTGACATATTAATGTACACATTGAAAGTTGAGAACTCCTCTGGGTGTGGCTTTAGATGGAGGTTGAGAAATTATATGGCCTTTCTCTTCTTTTTATCATTTTATTTCTTTTAGGAAATAAATATTGAATTTGAAGGAAATAATCCAATCCTCAGAGAAAATAAAATTTTCATAATTGACTTTTGTTGTCTTAAAACGCCACATTTGCTGCCTTGCAGTTGCTGGTGTGTGAGATGTGGACTTAATTGAGGTGGGGATTTGAAGGGCAAAGATGGAAATAGAAATTTCACCAAACAAGTGGTTGGATTTTAATTGGTTTAGGGTTTGGAAAAATGCAATGCCATGGTTACCTCTTTCATAATCCACAAACTCTTCCTAATTTGACGTATATAAGACATGGAAAAATAACCGTATCCGAACTAGAACCATCTTAATGACTAATAAAGACGTAAAAGAAGTGAAATTTACTATCTATATCACAATATGCACTTTTTTTAGGTAGCTCAATCATAAGAATTCTATAGTCAAAACATGTTTTGCATGCAACCATTCTAAATTAAGTAACCTCTTGAAATTTTTCATAAGATGCATGTGAGTGAGAACAAAATATGTTTGAAGGAGTCGTGTTAGTTTGTGAGGATAGTTTTTATTCTAAGAAGCGAAGAGTAAGTAACATGATCATGTCGCAGAGGATACAAAAAAGCGTTAGGACCATCATATACCAAATCTAGATTCTAAATCCTAATCCGAATCTACACCAAAGTTGTTACATTAGATGCCTCTTACGTACTATTGGGTTAATCAATAATTTCAAAAATAGAGAAACACCCAATTAATATAACGTGTTTTTCTTAAATTCCTCATTAATTGAGAAGTGGGTGTTGGTGTTTTCTTTATTGAAGTTGGTCAAATTATTTATCAAATAATAAAAACAATTATTATTGCTATTGTAAATAATATTAGAAAATAATAATTAAAAAAAAATAACCATCTCCCCCATGTATTTTTCCAACATTAATGTGTGAAGCCCAAAAAGAGGTTGGCATTAATATAAGCAATAAATAAGGCTTCTCATTTTGGTACCTTCGGCCCCAAAAGTAGTTATATAACATTGAAAGTGAGAGACAGTTAAGATTTTTTTAAAAAAAATTTATTTGGCAATTCTCATTTAAAAAAAAAATTATGTTGTCTGGTTAGCTACCAAAAGATATTCAATGTTCATCGTTTTTGCAGCGACAAAGATGCATTGAGAGTTAAAGAAGAAATTAATTAATTCAGAATACGTTGGCTTACTTGAATGAACACAAGAAAAGACGAGAATACAAGAACATCAACTTTTTTACATCACAATCCAACACGTTCATATACGGTATTGACACAAATTTGAACTTTAAATTCAGCAATGTTCTTCCAAGTTTTTACCAGATGAAACTCAGAGCGTGAAACTTTAGATTATCTCCACAAGCAGTTGAACAGATTTTTGCTACGTCATGCCGCAGCCTGGTTGGGCCGCTGACCAAAACTCCAATATCAGATCCTTTGCAGTCCAGCAGAATTTCTGCATTACAAAAACATGTTACCATATATTATTGATGTTGGTTGCTGGTTTATATATGTGCGTGCGCTTTTTGTCTATACAAAGCCACGAAAACTTACTCTTGAGATCAGGCCTGCTCCCATAATGGATGTTGGTCGCTTGAACAAGGGATTGGTAGGGAAGGCTCTCAAGCTCTCTCTCACCTCCATAGATCCATGACCCAGGTGATGCTTTTGGTGATTGAACACTGAGAACTTGGACTCGTTTGTTTGAAACATATGTTTTCCTTTGCCACATAAGGACCAAGCTAGAAGATACGCAAATACAAGCAAGTGCAAGGAACATGTCCCAAAGAACCTTGTAGGTGTAATTGTAAACCGCATCACCATTTCGTTCAATTGGGTATATGTAGTAGCGAGTGATGATGCCTAAGAGAATCAAGAACATCATGAACGAAGATGAGATGACTGCGCCAAGGAGCAGCCAATGGTTTGGTCCAAGAGCCTCTTGACACTGGTGAGTCCCGTGGGTTTGGCTTAAACCATATTGTGTTTACAAGATTTTCCTCATTTGTTTGAGGCGGTTCTTCCTCTCTGGTGATATAAGCTTCAATCTGTAATGGTACATTTGAAATTTCTGTTTGTGTGCTAGATACTGGAAGCAAGAGATCCAGCATGGTGAGATCCATGGAGTTCTTGAAGGCGCAGATGAGGCGCACTTGCGGAACATGACAGTCCGGTTTTGTGCTTCGAACAATCATTATCTCTCTGATTATCGAAATGAAGGGAGTAATTCCGCTTCCTCCACTTATCAGCAGCAGAGATTCATGCCTTCAAATGATAAAAGATCAATCAAATCTAAGTAAACTCCACTAATTCAAGGATATTATGGCTTGTAGGGAAGGGAATCACCTTAAAAAGTGAGTGGAAGCAGGCCCATATGGACCTTCAACAAAAACTTGAAGGTGATCCAGAGAAGAAGAAAGTTGCTGGTGAAGTTTGGAAGTCCAGCTTCCCCCTACTTTGCTAACAACACTCACTATATCAGGCTCCAATTTGCTGTTAGAAGTGATCGTGAAGGGATGCCACTGCAGTTTGGAAATGCTTGGCACATTTAGGAACATCACACTTGTTGGACTGTAGCTTAGTTCTGATCAGAAAAGGGTAAAGTCCAATCAAATATTTAGCAGAAGAGAAAGAATAAGAAGAGTTTCATTGATCAGCTCTCTAGAAACTAAACCTGGATTTTCAAGAGGTTTAGTTCAACGACACCACAAGGAAGATGGCGAGCAGAAACCACGCTTACATGCCGTTGCGATTGTAAGAATCGTAAGAATCGATCAATTGCAAAGAGAAACATTCCAGGAAGAATCATGCATACATATGCAGCTCCCACGTGGATTAGATAAAAGACAGTGTAGGGAGTGTACAAATGGTGACTGTAAAAGAAAACTTTGAACTTTTTTTGACGAATCGAACGAAAACTTGTCACCCAGATAACAGTGGCAAATGTCATAGCAATCAGTCCAGCAACATTTGATACATAGACTTCACTCCATTCTTTCAACTGCTCAATGATGCACATTCAGTTAGTAATGATTTAGAACAACACATGGAAGCAATGTACCAATAGAAATTAACTTGGATCTTAATTTGGAATTGAGAGTTTTGTTGCTGTAGCTAAGAACAAAGCACAATTAAAGTTACTCCTTATCATTAATACAAATTTCGAAGGACCAATCATCTTCAAATGCATATCATATAGAGGACAAGGAAAAGATGAGAAATCAAAATGCGAAACTATAATTCTTTGCACTGATGAAACAAGGGATGCAAAGACAAAAACTCAGCAGACAAGAGATGAACACCATTCATTTTCTTTCCCCTCAAACTATCACAAAATCAAACTGATGAACAGAACAAAGAGAATAAAAGAGTAGAAGATAAAAGCATTTACCAAAGCCATTTGATCTGTGATCCCCCAGTAGATGATGAATCCAACGGTGTTAAAGCAAAGAGAAGATTAGAAATGTGGCCAAGCCAGATGTGATATTTGATGGTTGATTCAGATGCGAGTCCAATTAGAGGCAATAATGAAGACCCTCTTGTGACTGGAAAGAAAAGAAATGCCCAGCATATATGTCCAATGTACCCAAGTCTCAGTGATACACTTCTAAACTTGGCTTCCCAACTGAACCAAAAAACTTAGCAATCTCAAATCTTTGAACAATAATTACCTACAATTTTGTTGGTTGGGTCTGAACCATGACTTTTCACATTTATAACCTCGAAAACTATTCATTTTAACAGAGACGCATAAACTCAAAAAACAAAGCATTTTCGATTGAACCATAAATCCAGAGTCGTATTGATTTTTCAGCTTGAGTGTCAAGTGCTTTTAGTCGTATCGAAACTCAAAGAACATATAAATTTAATTCCACTCACTCAAAGAACATATAAATCTAATTCCACTCACTCAAAGAACATATAAATCTAATTCCACTCACTCAAAGAACATATAAATCTAATTCCACTCGATCGATTCTTATTCTAATTTCAGATCATTTCGATTTCTAGTATATAAATGGAGACTGAAAGTGGTTAATTTTGAGGGAAAAGTGAAAACATACATTTTCTCGCCAGCTCCATGCATGTGAAGATTGCCAAAACTGACGTACAAGTAATTTCCAAGAGACCAAATCAAAAGTATAACAAATGCAGCTGCGAACCCGATCTCCAATGTATTAACAATCCCCAGAGGATTCATTGCCAGAATTGGTCGTTTCAGAAATGAATCTCCTCGGCTCCTACAGCAAGACCCAGTTCAGAAAGCATTCAAAAGTTAAGAATTAGAGAAAGAAAGAAAATTTATTTAATGGCTATGATTAGTGGCGAAGAACCTTTGGGTAGAAAAGGGTTTAGAATCTTCTGAAGAATTCTTCTGCAAATAGAGATAAAAACAACCCAAAACTGACATGAACATGATGGGAAATGAGAAAAGTAGAAGATTTGTGCCTGCAAAATGTAAAAACATTGGATCCAAGTTAAATGCAAAACAAAACAGACCCAAAATCATCAATATATTTGGAAACTTGAGGCAATTAAATTGGAACCGTACCTTGTTCTCTAAAATATGTGGAGTTCAGTTCCATCTTGAGCTTTGGGGTCCAAGTGTTCTTGTAAAGCTTTGTGTGCAACATAGTCCAAAACCACAGACATAGCACAAAAGTTAACAAGAAAATCCTCTTCAGAGCTCTAGCCATTGCCATTTCCTTTGCCATTTGCTACAAGTTGTGGGATATATCCAAATTTGATGCTCTATTTATATGCACAAAGTTGAAGAATTTATAAGGTTGCTGCATATGCTGAATGTCGTCACGGATGGCGGCCTAACTTTTTTTATTTTGAGAGTGACGAACAAGAGAAAAAGTCCAAAATCCTTCATAATTTATATAGTTTGTTTCAAGTTTTTGTTATGAATTTTTACATATCTCAAGTTTTGATAAATATTTCAAACAATATCAACTTCAATATAATTAAAACAAACTAAAAAAGATGTCATACATGGAGTTGAACAATTTATGAAAAATTAAAAAAAATCAAATTGGTTTTAGAAGTAAAAGCTCTACAAGAATGTGAAGAAAGAAATGACATGAAACATGCTTATCTACTCTCAAATGAGTAAGGTTTTGATTTTGAAATAGTGATGATGTTTATAATAAAATGGTGCAATTGGAAAGTCAAAACATTATTGATATCTACTTCAACCCACCCTTCCATTTATCATTTCATTTATTTGGTTCATAAGTCAAAACGTTTTTTGTTTTTTCTTTATATCATCTGGAACCATATGTTATTATTATTTTCTACGTTCCTATGTGTTTTTGCATCTTACTTTCAAACTTTATATCTTCATGTTATGTTTTCCTTTTTATTAACTGTAAGCAACGTTTTGATTGTTGGAAACATTTTGTTATTCTTAGTCTATAACATAAATTAAATGTTTCGTTCAAAAACTGTCAACCCCCGAGGTTCAAAACATTGAAACTCGAGACATCACCCTAAATACAGGTTTTTGATTCCCAGCCTTCCCAACGCAACATCTCAAATACAAGTTCATGATTTCCAGACTCCTCAACTCTGCACTCCCAACACATCTATCCCATTCCAAGTTTCAAAAACACTCTAGACAAACTCTTCAACATTTTGATTATTAGGGTTCTGATTTCGAGACAGGGGTATGATTTTTAACAAATTGATAACGGAATATATTCTTCAATATCAAACGCTAAGTTAGCTACGAACCAACTCAAATTAACCTTGAAATTCTAAAATCAACTTAATTTCTTCATGGCTTAAGTTCGAGTTATTCTCAATGAATTAATATAATATATTCCAATGAGTAGATCTATTAAAAAAGGTTGACTATCATATATTTATTATCTAACTTGTGGTGGTAGAACAACCAATGAAGGTTTGAGTTTGTTGATAGTACAATAACAAAACTAATGTATAATTAGTTTTATAATTTTTAACATTTGGAAAATTTTGATAGCTTGCTTGAAAGAAAATTAGTCTTCCCAATGGATTATTGAAAATCATGCCTCAGAAAAATAGTGAACAACTAGAGATTATACAAGCCAAAACAAGTGGAATTTCATACCCGTAGCATCGTTAAAGGTCGTTGGTTGAGGAGGTACTTGAGATGCTAACGCAAACAATGTTGCAAAATACGCTGCACAAATTGCATTATCCGCAGCAAGTCCAGCTGCTAATACTGATGAAGAAACACCAAGAGCATCAGATATAGCAACATAATTGACAGCTGCACCCATACAAACAAAGAACAAAACATCAATGAGATGACAATGAACTGAAGAATAATAGTTCCTTGTCCTTCTCCATCCACGCCATAGCTTCTTCTCCACATCAATGCTCCTCCCTCCGCCCTTCCCTTGGTACAGATACATCATTCCCTCGAATCTGTTGTTACATCCACTTCCCACGCTCTCCGGTTTTCCCCATCTGAAATCCACCTCGTACACTTTAAATCTCGGCGAACTCCCCTCCGCCACGCAGTTCATTCCCGCGTCCTTGAACTGGAAGATCTTCGGCGTGCTCTCCCATTCTTTGTTTATTTGATCGATCGCCGCCGCATCGTGTGAAACGATCGCCTTTAAGATCATGCTGACGCCGAATTCCAGCGGATTCATTAGTAGTAGCCCGGCGGCGGTGCCGGTGAATATGGCTTGGATTAGGTTTCCGAAGTAGCTCTCAGGCATTGGCGGATGGGCGCGTTTGCGGCAGTCGGCGAAAACGGTGAACACGATGATGTTCTCTGGCGCCATATATGGACGGAGAGCGATTGGAAAGTGGAGAACGGATTTGAGCCGTCCGATATAGGGTTTGTTGAGTTCACTTTCGACTTGATCTTGTCAATGGCGGCTTCTGTGAATTTGAAGACCTTCTCCCTAAGCGGTGGTAGCGCCACCGCCTTCGAGTCGCCGTTGGCGGCGGCGGGTTCCGGTGGAATGGTTATGTCGAGTTTCACCCACGTGTCGCGCGCTTTGGTACGCTCGAGAAATGGCGGGACGGATATGTCGTGGGCCCCACGGCAGATCTCAGCCCATGAACTCATGAAATGCCACGTGGCATTTCCATTAAGTAGCGCGTGATTGAACGCGCAACCCATCGCGACTCCGTCTTTAAGCTTGGTTAGCTGGACGTGTTAATGGGCCGTGGCCCAATTACAACTATTTTGCTCTGGGTATGGACCGTTTAACAAGTGGGCCCTGGCCCACTTTCTTTTAAAGCCATTTTGGGCTGGGGATCATCGACTTTGTGGCCACAATAATAAATATTGAAAATTCATTTCATTAATAAAGAAAAATATACATAGCTAGCAAAAATTAAGAGAGAACATTTTAGAAGCTGCATGGAAGTAACTTCATTTTTACCTGAACAGCCATCAATGGCCTCTGTAGACCTTCCAAGTTGAGTATCCCATTGTAAGTTGTACAAAAATACTCCTAAACATATACTAAACAAACGGTTCCATAAACATATACTAAACAAACGGTTCCACAAGGGAGCATCGGTAGCCTAGAGAAGCAAAGCTCATTTTCCTTTTAAGATAAATCAGGGCTAAAAAAGGTGGGTCCATCAAAAGTCTGATTCATTCGTGAACCAAGTTCATAATTCGAACCAGAGTTCTTTATCTTAGAATATAAGTGATGAGACAGATGGCCTCTCATCAAATATCAAAAAAGAATCTATAGATCTCATTTGCCTTCTCCCATACCTTATCTCACAGTAATGCAGGGTGAAGAGAGAAACATGCTACAATATTTTTAAGAGATTCCTCAATGGCAGAACAACAAGGCATATGAATTACACAATAAGATACTCATTGTATTGAACCATACATATCCATTACATGATCCTTCAAAAAATGTATATGTTTTTTCAGTAATGACTACAAATTGAATTGCTACCGAATACCTAGTCAGAGTAGAAGAAGACTCTCCGTATAAGAATCTGCATAAACCCAATGAGAACCCAATTCAATTCCAATATCCTCAATGCGATCCAGTTCAGGATCAAACAGTGCCAGTCTATAGTTTTCCAGCCCTTCAATCTGCCTTACAAGGAGAAATTTATGATCAAAGAGGCTCAATGATCTTGTTATTTGCCCATGTTGTGGCAGAAAAACAGTGTTTAATCTCACCCAAGAGCCCATTTTCAAAGCCCATATGTCGCACAGTTGCTTCCCACCATCAGGCCTACAATGAAAAACAGATAGAGATTCCTTGATCACTCCCAAGCATAATAATGGTGATGGAGTATCTGTGTACACCAAACAGTCAGGCAACATTAGCCTATGAAACTCCTCAGTGGCCATGTCAAAACACAGAACAGAATTGGGAATTCCACCATTTTTGTGCTTCACAAGCCAATAGACATGTCCACTGAAGCAGATGGATTTGGGCAACAATCTGCAGTCAAGTGCAGTGGGAATAGGAGGAACAGAAGGAACTCTCCTCCAACAGTCAGATTTGAGACTGTAAATTTCTACTTGATAACAGCATCTCCACTGCTCAATCCTCACAATTCTCAACACTATGTGATCATTCACTGCTTGATTGAAGCCAAATGCAAGGTAGTTTAGAGGCCAACAATGGTCCCGTTTGGGAATCAAGCCACTGGGAAGCAACCTAGATTTTCTAACAGATGGGTTCCATATATGAATTGGATCTACATCCAACAGACTTGCAGATGAAATACAGACTAACCCGTTATGTGATCCAATAACAGAGAGTTTATAGCCTGTATTGGCCTTCATGGGAAGCTCGGATCGAAGAGTTTCATTGAATGTTTCAGCATTGACAAGTGAGAAACATGATTTTTGGTCTGTGTTGGAGCAATTGATTATGAGCAGAGAATTTGAGATTCTGTTTTTCAAATGAGCATTAACAAACAATGGTTTCTGAACTAATTTGTTCCATTCTTTGCATACAGATCTGAATCGCAGAAGCGATTTCACAGGTAAATATGAAAGAATCTCAATCAAAATTTCAGTGGGACAATTTACAAACACCTTGTGGTCGTCTTGTGCTACTCGCATCGTTAGGGCAGGAAATGTAAACGACGAGAAGGAAGAAGAAGGGCTTGCCGCAACAGCTGGAAACGCAAGAGCAAAATCCAAGAAACGAAGCAAAATCTGCAGATTTCACCTGGAAATTCGAAATGTTGGATCAGAAGCGATACGAACAAAAAACTCAAATGAAGATTCTAATCAAGCTATTTTTCTCAAGATCCATGAAAATCAATTGCAACTGAAAGAAAAGGGCAAGATTCTGAGAGAGCTTGGAATAATTTTACCTTCAATCTTTGAACTGGTTCGTTTGATTCCAAAAATTTATGGGCAGAGAGAAGGATCCTTTTCAGAAGCGCCCACTACGCTCATTGAGCAGCACAATGAGCGCCATAATGTCCTGCTAACTTACTAAGCTTGCAAATCTCTCTTCTTTCTCCCGCCTAAATATTCACATTACTAAATTTCGAGTAATCCAATAATATATATATATATGATGTCACGTACGAAATTCTCGGTTTAGACAGATAGCGGAAAGGAGTAGAAAATATCTTTTTTCATTAAATAAATGACAGGAGATGGGATTATCTTCCCCCAACTATCCACTTAGTTTAATATAAATATATTTTTCATCCATAATTTTTTTTATTATATTAAATAAAAATGATTATTTTTAAGACATTAATATTTAAACTAAAGCTTAGGTTATAGATTTTTTTTACGGTTGAAAATTATATTATAATATTAAATTTTAAATTTATGAAAATGGGTAAAGTTTTATATCTATGTTTGACTATGAAAATGGGTAAATTTGTTAGGAGTTTTTTCCCATTTTAAATAAATATAATATTAAACTATGAAAACTTCAAAAATAATTAGTTCGAAAAAGAATTAGAAAAAAAAAATAGAGAATTTTGGTGAGACGAAGAAAATAGGTGGTGAGAATAAGGATAAGAAAGGGACGGAGAAAGCTTCCCGTCCTCTCCCTGCTCGATAGACAACATTGCATGTCTCCAATCTTAAAAATTAAGAAAAAGTACATATTTATCTCAAAACATGTCGAAAGAGAACTTGGGCTGACTTGAGCTTCACCATGTTCGATTTTAACCTTAAAAAAGCTACGGCTCATACTATGGTAATGACAAACCTTTTAAACTATGTTTTTACTATTGTTTGTGTTAACCACGGGATGAACTTCTGCATAATATTTATTTGAATCAAGAACAATCAAACAAAGGAAACAAGTTTATAAGCGAATTCAAACGATACGGAGCTGATTGGATCGATACACTCTTTCAAATTTGGGTATTTGAACAGCTTAGTAGTCATCATAGTCATTCTCCTCCGCCTTATCTGCCGCTTTGTCAGCAATCTTGTTCTCCATATGGTCGATGCCCTCTCCCAACACCAATCCACCCAAAACTCCCGCCACCGCACCCACAGCCAATCCAGTCCCCATCCCGAACTTGTTCTTCTTTTCCGCCGGCTGCTCGTATGCCGCCTGCCCGTAACTCGCCTGACTGTTATACGCCGACTGCCCGTAACTCGCCTGTCTGCTATACGCCGGCTGCCCGTAACTCGCCTGACCGTACGGAGCGGCAGCTGGTGCCGGGACCGGGTCTGGGGCCGGTGCATTGAACCCGACGGAAGAGTATCCCGACGGAGGAGCCGTTGCATAGTATGGATCGCGAGGAGCAGAGTACGAAGTGGCATAGGAAGGCGGTGGGACCCCATACGGCGGCGCGTAATAGGAATCGGATGATCGGTAACGCGATTCTCGGACTGTTACTTTAACTTCGACCTTCCCTTGAGGCCTGCCGGAGGGCCGTTTCAATTGGAGAGTTCGTTCAGTGCGTTCGCCGAGGCCGACACTGTCGACGACGTCGGAGAGACGGAGTCTGGCGGAGCCGATCAGCGGTTTGACATCATTCTCGCCGTTGGCGACATGAACGATGTTGATGTTCAACGTAGCATCTTCGATCGGCGACGAGAAAGAAATGTCAAGCGTTTCGTTCCAGTAAGGTGACGTGTCACCTCCGGCGTCGACCTTCGTCGAAAATTTGCTATTTGGATCAATCCAAACGACGGCGTACGGCTTCAGGGCACCGTTGCGCCAGTTGACGTTCTTGAGATCTCTAGCGGACTGTATTTTTAATTCCACTTCATAGCGAGGTGCCATCGCCGGTGCCGGAAAAATCAGTTGAACGGTGAATTGAGGAGCTAGAAACAGGTAGCTTAATGCGTTGCTTCTCGTCAAGCCGTTGCTTCGGATATTTATAGGAAACACGAAGCTACTGGACCATTGCTGGTTCGGAAACCGCACGTGGTTTTGTTACTTAATTACACGACCGCTACTAATGACACGTGTCGTTTGGTTAGTGGAAATGACGGTATTCCCCTCGTTGGCAATTTGGCATGGAGTATTCCGGTTCGGGTAAAAAGTGGGGGAGCGATTAACTGGACGGGTGCGGTGAAAAAGTCCGACTGTCTGAAGCCGTGGTTTGGTGTTCGCTTCGCTGCTAAGCAAGCTTATCTCGTAGTGGGCCCCGCATTTGTAACAATTATTCTAAATAAAGAAAAAGTGGTTTAAAATAATATATTGTCTAATATTGTTATGTAAAAATAAGAATTCAATAGCTTATAAAAACATATTTATTCTAAAAATACACTCATGAAATAATAAGATGTCTCATTTGTTTATAAGAAAATTTTACTTTATTTTAAAATATATACTTTTGAAAGTAATTATTTTTTATAGTTATCCCAGATTATATCCAGGGGTAAGATGGTAGTTTAGTCAAAGAGAAACGGCAAATTTGGAAGTAGGGCTAAAGAAGGAAAGAGCGCAGAAATTGAAGATTCACGAAAAAGAGGGAAATGGGCCACGCGGTGCCTTGACCTCATTTTAGAATTCCAAATGTGCCCTTTTCAGTGCATGCATCCTTCTCTTTTTTCCCAACGACTTTGAAGATTTAATTATGTGTAATTAATTGTTGTTTGGTTGATTTATTTTTATTAAGTTGAATTATTAAAACAATTTTAACTAATTTAATTTTTATTCATTAATAAATATATTTTAAATAATATGTTTTTAATTTTAGTTTCTTTTAATTTATTTATGAATCAAGCTCAAATAAATGTTGGATTGCATATTGTAACTGTGCAAGCCCTGGCACACACCAATAGATATGATTCTTTTTTTGAGTTTTCTCTCTTGAGTTTCTCCTTAAGATTTTAAATACGTTTACTGGAGAAATTATTCTTCTCTTTTTTGGGCTAGAGAAATCATTCTCATCTCCTATTTGGGCTTTTGGGCCTTCCCTTATGGGCTTCTCTTCTATGTTTTAAAACACGTCCATTAGGGAGATCATTCTTCTCTCCTATTTAGGCTCCCGAGATCATTATTATCTCTTATTTGGGCTTTCAATTTCAGGTTCTCTTTAAGATTTTAAAACACGTCTAGGTGAGATCATTCAGCCTCCAATGATATCTCACAATCTATCCTCATTGGGAGTCCAACATTCTCACTGACATACGATGTGTTTGGCTCTAATACCATTTGTAATAGCCTAAGCGCACTACTAACAAATATTGTCCACTCTGCCCCATTACGTATCATTGTTTGAAACTCACCCCGTACTTGCAAACTCTTCTTAACTCACCGAATTTACTTACTCTTCTTTTACATGAGATACCAAATGCAAATTGGAATAAACACTAGAAACAAATTATCTCGTTGCAAAATCTGGTAGGTGTCTGTGAAAATCAAAGATTAACTTTTAGAGTTAAACTCAAATTCAACAAGATGAAAATGGGGAACGAACTAATGGGCACTAGAGTTGGAATCAACACAATAGTGAAGTCAACAAAATTGTCAAATGAGCGACAAGCTGAATTTTTCTCACACTTGTCGTTACCGATGAAAACAACAAAAATGGGAGAACCCAAGAGTCTATTTATTTGTGTGTGGGTCTCACTTTATAAAGTTCAGTTTATTTAGAATGAGTAAGTTATTTTGTGATATGTAAAAAAGAAACAATCAAATATCTGTCATAGAGTAATACATGAATTTGAGCATGTGTGAAAAACGTGTATAGTGGGATTGAAATAAAAACTTAATAGATGGTGTAAATTGATATAATTATTTACGTGTAAGGATTAAATTGATTAAATTTAAAATTTATTCATTTTACCAAGTTTAAATTGGAATTTGAAAATTTAGGTTAAAATTGTCACAACTAATTTACAGTTTTAGTCAGTGGCAATTTTGAAAATAAAAGCAAATCTGCTTTGCTTTTCTCAAAATGAAACCCTAGGTTTACCGGAACGCAAAACCTTATTTCTTATCGCGCCTCTCTGTTTGGCGCCGCAGCCCCTATAAATTTAAAACCCCAAACAACCTTTCCTCACTTCGCCCGTGTTTGTTCTAAAACCCTAGCGGAAACTAAGCTCCTTCTCTCGCTCTCTCGCTCTCTCGGTGACTGCAATGAGACCTCCACGAGGTATGAACTAGAAAGAAGCTGAACTTGTGCTCCTTGTTCTTTCTCTATTCTTGTTTTTGGGTGAAAAAGATCTGCTGGCTTCAATGGAGAATGCTGTGTTAACTCAATTTATTGGTTGTCTGCTTGTTCCGATGTTCGAATGAGTTTGACCGCTTCCATTCCTAATACCCACTGAATCTGCTTCCATATAATATCGTTTATCGGTTGTTTGATAGTTGGTTTCCTCTCTTTAGTGTTATTTAGTTCTCATGTACTTTCTTTCTTTTACTTAAATTATTTGTTTCCTAGCGTCTCCATTACTACGCATCGATCATTAAACTGGGTAAGTTGGATGTGTGCAGGCCGCGGTGGTGGTGGTGGGTTTAGGGGCAGGGGTGATGGAGGACGAGGTGGTAGAGGCAGAGGTGGCGGTGGAGGCAGAGGCGGCGGTGGAGGAAGAGGTATGAGCCGTGGAGGTGGTCGCGGAGGTGGAAGAGGCCGTGGTGGAGGAAGAGGAGGTGGTATGAAGGGTGGAAGCAAAGTTGTTGTTGAACCTCATAGACATGAGGGTATTTTCATAGCCAAGGGCAAAGAAGATGCTCTTGTGACGAAGAATATGGTTTCTGGAGAATCTGTCTACAACGAGAAGAGGATATCCGTACAGGTGATTCGCGTTTAACAGTAATTTTATACCTGAATGTGTGTTAGGTTTCAATATACATTTTATTGAAGTCGATGGATACCATGTTTTTTCTGGATAACTTCGATGATGTGTTTTTGATATTTAATTATACTTCAAAAATTCTAGTTAGTAATCGTATCTCCCAACAGTTTTGGATGGTTCAGGCACGTCAGTCAGTGCTTGTATATGTTTTTTATACATTAACTGTTTATGTAAGTCTAACATAACTTCCGATGCCTGCAAGTTTTGTCAGCATAAAGAACTATTTGTTCCTTCTGTTTGCAATGTGCCTGCAAAGCTAATTATTTTGTATATATTGCCATTCAGAATGAAGATGGAACAAAAGTTGAATACAGAGTTTGGAACCCATTCAGGTCTAAGTTGGCTGCTGCCGTTCTTGGTGGTGTTGATGACATTTGGATTGTTAGTGCCTTTCATATTCAATTTGACGTTGGACTTTTTAATCTGTCTCAACCTTTAGTGTTCCTTTCCGTGTCTCTCTTGCTAAATAGTTCGCTTACTCTTGTATTATAGAAACCTGGTGCTCGAGTTTTGTATCTTGGGGCTGCTTCGGGAACAACTGTATCTCATGTTTCAGATGTTGTTGGCCCGGTGAGTAATTATCTCGAGAGGCATCTTGTAGTTTTCTTAAATTAATAGAGTTCTTAACAAATGTTGCTGCTTTTATTTTTCAGACTGGTATTGTATATGCCGTCGAATTCTCCCATAGAAGTGGTAGAGATTTAGTTAACATGGCAAAGAAGCGCACAAATGTTATACCCATCATTGAAGATGCTAGACACCCAGCCAAATATCGAATGTTGGTTGGTATGGTGGATGTGATATTTTCGGATGTTGCTCAGCCAGATCAGGTTCAGACTTTTTCTTTTTCTTGCTTTCCTGTCTGTATTATTCTTTTACGTGCGCATCATCCAACTAACTAACCCTTAAATGGTATTTCAATATTCAATGTGTATTGATTTTCATCTACCGTTTCCCTCTCTACTGTTTTGTTTTCATCACTATTTTTTCATCTATTTAGACTTTAAGCATGTTTCATCTCCATTATTTAGCATATGATGAATTTCTCGGATTCCCCTTCAAGACTTCTTGAATGATGCATAACCCGAGTTTCTGATGCTTGAAGAAATGCTTCCTTTTGAATTGACTTGATCTTTTCTTTCTAAATTGCACTATTTGTCTCATACTGCGGATTTTTTTTTTCTATACTCGTATTGGTTCTGTTTTCCTTTTTTCACTGTTTTTCATCCTGTTATATTTCAAATATATGTTATCATAACAGTGAAGCTTATTTTTATTGTACCTGAACCCTTTCTAGTTAGTTTCTCAAGTTGTGTTTCTTCAGTTTTCTACTCTTTTGAAATATTTTTATTCCAATATTGACATGTCCATTGCCATTTATTTCTGCTTTGATGCTAACCACCTTGTTTACTTTGCGTCTGCTATGTTCCAATATTGACATGTCATCACGTTTATTATGCTATACACATCACGCCTCTTTTTTTTGTTTGGTAGAAGGCCAAGATCTTTGCTGGTTACTTAGATTTCTAAAGGCCATGTTTACAATATTGCTCTATTTATGTTTGGATTTGGATGGTAACTATTTATAAACCATTCTGCTCGATCATTAAGTAAATCAGTATATTACTATTCTATACTATTACTGTTTGCAAATGGTTACCATTTTATACTCAGCCTTAATTCCCCCGAAAATCAATATATTAGTGGAGCATGTTCTTGTGTATTTATGATAATTATCGACTTTGAATTTCCCATAAAAGATGATGATCTACTCTGAAACAGGGGGTGTTTTGGGGTTTATAATCTTTTAAAGTAGAAATTAAAAGTAAAAAAAAAAAAACCCAAATCTGCACTATTTATTTCATCTTTTGGATATGTGGGATATGGTCTCTTAACTTATTTCCGTTGAGCTATTGTACTATCTTTTCATGATGTTTTAACCTTTTTGGCTCTATGTGCTTAGCATGTGATGATTTACTCGGATTCCCCTTCAAGACATCTTGAATGATGCACAACCCGAGTTTCTGATGCGACCAAGAACAATATTATATTTTGTGTCCTTGAACTATTAACTTTCTTACATTTTGGTTTCTTAACCTTTACCTTCTTTAACCTCCCTTCAATACAGGCAAGAATTTTAGCACTTAATGCATCATATTTTCTCAAAGCTGGTGGTCATTTTGTTATATCCATCAAGGTGAGTGAATTATTGCTCTATTATTCCTTAAGACAAAAAGACGGCATAATCCGTGAATGGAGGAAGATAACATATTTCCTATCTAACTTATGCAGGCTAACTGCATCGACTCAACCGTTCCTGCAGAGGCAGTGTTTGCAAGTGAAGTGAATAAGCTAAAAGCAGATCAATTCAAACCCACTGAGCAAGTGACTCTTGAACCATTTGAGCGAGATCATGCTTGTGTCGTTGGTATCTATCGGGCACCAAAGAAACAGAAGGCTGCAGCTTAAACAGTTCAATGAGCCAAGGTTATGAGTCTTATGGTTGATTTATAGGTAGACTGTAGTTTATTATCCGTGTTTCTTATCGTTAGCTTGTAATCGAGATCGAGATGTTTTAAAAAGCCAATACTCAATGTGTATCTTCGATAATTTTGGTGATTAATCGACAGAACTGCAGGTTTTTTTTTTTACTCTCTCTGTTTCATTCCTGTCTGCAAGGAGTATAAGAAAGTCTTTAAATTGTAGGATCCATTTTTAATCGGAACCATTCAAAGCGAACACTCTTCATGCAATTTGCGTTTCAGACGTTGATTAATTTTTTTTATTTATTTATTGAACTATAATATGTTTGTGTATGCATTGTTGGTTGTCTATGAAATTTTCTATTAACTTTGACTATTTATTTAAATTATATCAGATTGGTAGGATTTTCAACCTTGATTATAAGATTAATTCCATAAAATATATATTAACGTAATATATTTCCACTAAATCATTTGAATATTTGTGTGTAACTGAACACAATAATCTTTAATCTTATAATTTAAAAATGAATTACTTTTTTTAATGTTAAAAACAAATCCTAATATTCTGTCAACGGTCGTTTCATCCAAAAAAAAAAAAAAAAAAAAAAAAAAAAAAACCAAGAAAAAGGAAAGAATAAGTTCATGGTAGTAATTTTATAGAGTACTCAAGGGAAGGGTATTAATGTAAAATCACTGAAAGAAAAAAGGAGAAAAGTTACCGTTGGAGACGCGTTGCTGGTATATAAGTACAGTCTCGTTCAAGAACTCCCAATTTTGCAACGAACAAAAACTCTACAAAATCGCTCAAAAGATTTCCACTAGAGATTTGAGGTAGTTGAAATCAAGGAACATTTCGTAAGGGAAAGTTAAATCGTCGCTGTGTTCTCTTCTAACTGTGAGTTTCTCTCTGACTTTTCCATTTCATGCTGTTGTTTTGTCGAGGAACGTGCGAATAGAAGTTTCTTTCGTGGTCGAATCTTGTTTGATTTCTCTTGATTACTGTTTATTTCTGTGTTTAACTGAGAAACAGATGAGCAGCAAGAAATTGATGAAATGTGATGAACAATATTTTAGGGTTTTGTTTGGTCAAATTTTGTTTCTGGAAATTTATTGTCCTGTCTTTTGACCTATGTCCTCGACAGATGATAAAATGAGAAACTGGAGAAATTTCATAATGTTAAGTTAGGCTTGTTCTGTATGTACTCTTTTCTTCCTATAGGAAATTTGATTCTCTGTTTTTGAGATTTGAAATTAGGAAGATTCTCATTACAAATTCAGAACGAAAATTATGAAAAGAGGAAAGATTAACCTTACGAAATCTTCAGTCATAATTCGATTTTAGTTTTGCAACCTTGAAATGAATTTTAGTTTTAATTCTATTCAATTGGATTCTCTGTTATTTGAGTCCTTATAACTGGTCCACATGTAGCATGTAAGCCTTTTGCCTTGAGTTCGTCGCTAAAATTTCACACTCGGTTCCGTTTTCTCATTCGCAGAATATAATATACATTTCTGCAGTATCAACAGCATGGCAATGACATTGCAAAGTGGTGGCCTTACTCAGGATGAGAATCTCAATGTTCGCTATAATGGTTGGAACTTAATTTTCTGTTTGAATTTTTGTGTTGGTTCGTTCTTAATCTATTTGGATGATTTGGTTTAACATTGTAATTTTCATCTCAGGATCCGCCGTTGCAGGGAAGGCTAATGCCATGAATTCACAAAGAAAAAGTGGGCTTAGCGGGCGAAAGCCTCTTGGCGATCTATCAAACTCGAGAAAGCCAGACTTAAACCAGTCATCAAAATGGCAAAACACAAAGAATCTCACGTTTATTGATGAAGAAACTGGTGCAGGCAAAAAGAAAAACATACTCAAGGGCTCTGAGAAGGTGCAGAAGGGAACTCGAAAAGTACTCTCGGATATTTCGAACTCTGGAATGCCAAACCTGCCGGAGGCCTCAAAGAAGAAGCAGAAATTGAAACTGAGCACTGTAAGGGAAGAATCTCTCCATCACAATGCTATTTGTGAGGAACGCTTCCTGCACAACCATCAAGATTGCATTAAATCACAAAATAGCGCTATGGACAAGGATCAATTTCTGAGCATCGTTGGACTTGGTATGGTTCTATCTCGCAAAGCCCATTTTTCTTTGATATTTCTAGTAATTTTTGTTCATATCTTTTGTTTCTTCTTGTTATTTAGATCTTCCCAATGAGTTGATGACATCCACTAGAAGAAAGGTCAGTTTTGATGATATCCCCTTAGTTCTATAGTCCTTGTGGACTTTGGAGCAAAACATAACCAGTTAGCATTTTCTGGGTTTCAGCCTGATAGTCCATTGAAGCTCATGGAAATGGCAGAATTGGCAGTTGTTGATCGATCTCCAAAGAAGTTGTGTCTGTTTGGAAGGGGATGGCCCGCCTCATCGCCGCCTTGCAAATCCCCAAAATCACCCTCAGTGGATACATTTTCTCTCTGGAAGGACACCGATAGTATCAACTTCACATTGATAAAGACCCTATGAGCGCACCAAAGGCCTTTGTTCTCTGTTGATAAAGGAGGGGGTTGTAGATTCCTGGATGCTTAAGATTGTTTAAAATCTAGAGAAGTTGTAGCTGAAGTTTTTCTGTGTTTTGATTTAGATGAAGATTTGTTATCATCTCTAAGATTCTTTTGGGAAAGGTCATCTGAAAAGATTTGTAATGGAACAGATCTTTTTTTGATTGAGAGAAGATTGTTATCATTCCCATATATAAATAAATTTCTAATTCACAATTCCTCTTTCGTTTTAAAACGCGTCAAAATGAAGAAGAGAGCGAGACATTCTTGATAAGGGTTTAGAAACTTCTAACTTAGCAGACGCGTTTTACAATTGTGAGACTGACAGTTATATTTAACGAGATAGTATCTTTTAGCGAGTTTTGGGCTGTTACAAATAATATTAGAGTTAGTCATCTCGAAGAAAGATAGTGATAAACCTGAAGATCGTTCTTAGTGCGGCTCTGCTTCTTGTTTAAAAGCAAGTCTTCAAACTGCAGGGATAAAGCTCTAGACTTGATGGAAATTCACTTTCTGGGACATTTAGGTTAGTGCTTACTTTTTATGATTAACAACAAACACCAACGTTAACATTTTCAGCATATGTTGTCTGGTTAGCTGCCAAAAGATATTCATGTTCATCGTTTTTGCATAGACAAAGATGAATTGAGAGTTCAAGAAGAAATGTATTTAGTATACGTTGGCGTACTTGAATGAGAATACAAGAACATAAGCTTTTTTTACTTCACAATCCAACACGTTCATATACGGTATTGACACAGGTTTGAATTTTAAATTCAGCAATGTTCTTCCAAGTTTTTACCAGGTGAAACTCATAGCATGAAAATTTAGATTATCTCCATAAGCAGTTGAACAGATTTTCGCTACGTCATGGCGCATCCCCATCGGGCCGCTGACCAAAACTCCGATATCCGATCCTTTACAGTCCAGAAGAATTCCTGCATTACAAAACATGTTACCATATTGATGTTGGTTGCTGTTTATGTCGAGGATTGTTGAGCCTTGATTAATGTAAGGAATAATCACGAGTTTATAAGTAAAGAATAAATCTCCATTGGTACGAATCTTTGGGAAGCTCAAAGTAAAGCCATGAGAGCTTATGCTCAAAGTGGACAATATCATGTCACTGTGGAGAGTCGTGGTTCTTAACCGTTTATGTATGTGTGCGTGCTTTTGGTTAATACAAAGGTAGGAAAGCTTACTCTTGAGATCAGGCCTGCCCCCATAATGGATGTTGGTTGCTTGAACAAGGGGTTGGTAGGGAAGGCTCTCAAGCTCTCTTTCACCTCCAAAGATCCATGACCCGGGTGATGCTTTTGGGGATTGAACATTAAGAACTTGGACTTGTTTGTTTGAAACATATGTTTTCCTTTGCCACATAAGGACCAAGCTAGAACATATGCAAATACAAGCAAGTGAAAGGAACATGTCCCAAAGAACCTTGTAGGTGTAATTGTAAACAGCGTCACCATTTCGTTCGATCGGGTAAATGTAGTAACGAGTAATGATACCTAAAAGAATCAAGAACATCACAAATGAAGACGAGATGACTGTGCCGAGTAGCAGCCAATTGTTTGGTCCAAGAGCCTCTGACACTGGTGAGTCCATTGGATTTGGCTTAAACCATATTGTGTTTATAAGATTTTCCTCATTTGTTTGTGGCTGTTCTTCCTCTCTGGTGATATAAGCATCAATCTGTAATGGTACATTAGAAATCTCTGTTTGTGTGCTAGATACTGGAAGCAAGAGATCCAACATGGTGAGATCAATGGAGTTCTTGAAGGCGCATACGAGGCGCACTTGTGGAACATGGCAGTTCGGTTTCGTGCTTCGAACGATCATAATCTCTCGGATTATCGAAATGAACGGAGTAATCCCGCTTCCTCCGCTTATCAGGAGCAAAGATTCATGCCTGATAAAACATCAATCAAATTCAAGTAAACTCCACTAATTCAAGGATTTTTTGGCTTTTAGGGAAGGGAATCACCTTAAAAAGCGAGTAGAAGCTGGCCCATATGGACCTTCAACAGAAACTTGAAGATGATCCAGAGAAGAAGAAAGTTGCTGGTGAAGTTTTGAAGTCCAGCTCCCCCCTACTTTTATAGCAACACTGATTATATCAGGCTCCAATTTGCTGTTGGAAGTGATTGTAAAAGGATGCCATTGCAGTTTGGAAATGGTTGGCACATTTAAGAACATCACACTTGTTGGGCTGTAGCTTAGTTCTGATCAGAAAAGGGTTAAAATCCAATCAAATATTCAGCTGAAGAGAAAGAACAAGAAGAGTTTCAATGATCAGTTCATATAGAAACTGAACCTGAACTTTTCAAAAGGTTTAGTTCGACGGCACCACAAGGAAGATGGCGAGCGGAAACCAGGCTTACGCGTCGTTGCGATTGTAAGAATCGTAAGAATCGATCAATTGCGAAGAGAAACATTCCAGGAAGAATCAAGCATACATATGCTGCTCCGACATGGATTAGATAGAAGACGGTGTAGAGCGTGTAAAAATGGTGACTGTAAAAGAAAACTTCAAACATTTTTCGACGAATCGAACGGAAACTTGTCACCCAGATAACTGTGGCGAATGCCATGGCTATCAGTCCAGCTATATTTGATACATAGTCTTCACTCCATTCTATCAACTGATCATAATGATGCATATTCAGTTAGTATTGATTTTGAACAATACATTGAAGCAATGTACCAATAGAAATTTACTTGGTTCTTGCTTTGGAGTTGAGTTTTTTTGTTGTAGCTAAGAACAAGCTTAACAAATCATATGTTTAGATGGAAACAATCAAATACGTGGCTACGAACAACCTTATAAAACGATCAACCTAGTAAAGGCCAATAAAGTTTATACCTACTCTGGAGATGGAAATACCCACATTAATAGCAGGTCTGATTCCAGCATTGAATAGATCCGCAGATAAGAATATTTGTCTATCGGTAATGGAAATTACATTAGTAGGAATATAAACTGAAACATCTAATTAAAGCATAGTTCAGTGGATAATACGAACATTGATGATTCAATCTCTTGTTAGTAAAACTAGGCGAAAGACTCCCGTTAGAAAGAATCATATAACAACCCAAGTGCATCGCTAGCAGATATCGTCCCCAAGCTCTTTCCTTTTGGGTTTCCCTCAAGGTTTTTAAAACGCGTCTAATGGGAGAGGTTTTCACATCCTTACAAGGAATCGGGATCTCACAATCCACCCCCTTGGGGGTCAACGAGATGTATGGCTGATTTTTAAAATGTATCTACTAGAGAGAGGTTTCCACACTCTTATAACTAATGCTTAGTTCCCCTCTCCAACCAATGTGGGATCTCACAATCCACCCCCTTGGTGACCCAATGTCCTCGCTGGCACGCAACCTGTTTTCCTCTCCAACCAATATGAGATCTTGAAATCCACTCTTCTTGTGGGGCCAGCATCCTCACTGGCACACCGCCTTGTGTCTGACGCGTCTATTAGAGAGATGTTTCTATACACATTTTATAAGAAATGTTTTGTTCCCCTCGTATGATGGAAAAGTGAAAAGACTATAACGACAGATGGTACTAGAATTGGCAGCCGCCATCACTGTTAACCTTATCTTTAGAATCGGAAAATCATCACTTCAAAGGACCAATCACTTTGAAATGCATATAGAGGACAAGGAAAAGATAAGAAATCAAAGTGAAAGTATAATTCTAAGGGATACAGACAATCGGAAGCAGACAAGAGATGAACACCATTCATTTTGTTTCCCCACAAAAGAGTAGAAGAAAAAAAGGATTTACCAAAGCCATTTGATCTGTGATGCCCCAGTAGATGATGAATCCAACGGTGTGTAATGCAAAGAGAAGATTAGAAATGTGGCCAAGCCAGATGTGATACTTGATGGTTGATTCTGAGGTGAGTCCAATTATTGGCAATAATGAAGACCCTCTTGTGACTGGGAAGAACAGAAACGCCCAGCATATATGTCCAATGTACCCAAGTCTCAGCGATACACTTCTAAACTTAGCTTCCCACCTGAACCAAATTGGTTGGGTTCGAACCATCAACTTTTTCATACTTATAACTTCGAAAACTATTCACATTTCAAAATTCATTAAATATTATCTACTTTGGACTTTTCTTTAGGGGAGATTTCTACACCGTAATAAAGAATGCGGAATCTCACAATCTATCCCTTTTGGGGCCAGCTTCCTCACTGGCACACTGTCCTGGTGTCTACTCCCTGCTGGCATACCGTCTGATGTCTACCCCTTCGAGGCTTAGCATCCTAGTTGGTGCACCACACAATTTCTAAAAGTTCTTATTCTAATTTTAGTTCATTTGGATGCGACTAAACCGAGAGTGGTTAAATTTTGAGGGAAAAGAGAAAACATACACTTTCTCGCCAGCTACATGCATGTGAAGATTGCCAAAACTGACATACAAGTAATTTCCAAGAGACCAAATCAAAAGTATAACAAATGCAGCTGCGAACCCAATCTCCAATGTATTAAGAATCCCCAGAGGATTCATTGCCAGAACTGGTCGTTTCAGAAATGAATCTCCTCGGCTCCTACACCAAACCAAAACCCATTTCAAAAACCATTAAAAAACATAAGAATTAATTAAATGGTGAACAACCTTTGGGTAGAAAAGGGTTTAGGATCTTCTGAAGAACTCTTCTGCAATTGGAGATAAAAACAACCCAAAACTGCCATCAACATGACGGGAAATGAGAAAAGCAGAAGATTTGTGCCTGCAAATTCATTGAATCCAAGTTAATTTCAAGCCAAAACAGACCCAAAATCACCAAATATTTGGAAATTTGTGTACCTTGCTCTCTAAAATAAGTGGAGTTGAGGTCCATATTGAGCTTTGGGGTCCAGGTGTTCTTGTAAAGCTTTGTGGGCAACATAATCCAAAGCCACAGCCATAGCACAAAAGTTAACAAGAACACCATCTTCACACCTCTAGCCATTGCCATTTCCTTCGCCATTTGGTACCACTTGTGGGATTTATCCAACTTTGATGCTATATTTATATGCACAAACTAGAACAATTTTGAAGGTTGATGCATATGCTTAATGTCGTCACGGACGGCGTCAGAACAAAATTCTACGTTCTAACTTTTTTATTTTGAGAGACAGTCATAGATTGAATTAACGAACAATTTATGAAAAATTAAAAGAAATAGAAATTGGTTTTAGAAGTAAAACCTGTCCAACAATGTGAAGAAAGAAATGACATGAAACATGCTTATCTACTCTCAAATGAGTAAGGCTTTGAAATGGTGATGATGTTTATAATAAAATGGAGTAATTGGAAAGTCAAAACATTATTGATATGTATTGAACCCACCCTTCCATTTATCATTTCATTTCTTTGATTCATAAGTCAAAACATTTTTTGTTTTTTTCTTCATTTCATTTTAGACCATATGTTATTATTATTATTATTATTATTATTATTAAATGTTTGTTGTGTTTTTGCATCTTATTACGGTTAAAACGTAAATTATTCGTTCCCGAGTAAAAAAAAGAAATTTCAAATACAAATTATTATCCGATTCTGAGTTTCAAAAGTACTCTAGACAAATTTCTAAGCATTACGATTATTAGGGTTCTATGGAATATGTCGTTCAGTATCAAAGTCTTAGTTACAAACAAAGTTAAATAAACTCAAATTAGCGTTGAAATCAACTAAATTTGTTCGTGGCTTACCTTCGAGGTCAAAAATAAACTTATTCGATTAATATAATATATTCCATTGGTTAGATGTATTAGAAACAGATTATATAACAAAAAATCTGGTTGACTATTATATATTTATTAGCTAAGCTGTGGTGGTAGTACATCTGATGAAGCTTTGAGTTGGCTGTCAGTACAATAACAAAGTACAATTCTTCACTTCAAAACATTTTTATCCATAAATTAAACACAATTCTTTTTATAGCTTGGATACAAGCAGTTTAGAATGCTTTGTATAATCTATAATTAGTTTTTTAATTTTAAAAAAATTTACATATAATTTTACCATTTTAACTTACAAATGAATTTTCTATTTCTCAATCTGTTTAATTGATTGAATTGATTGAAGTATACCTCACACTTAATTACTATCTCAAAAATAGTGGTTCAATTTCTGGAATTATTGAACTAAAAATTAAGTTTGCTAATTTTTATTAAAATTAAATCAATTATAATTACAAGTGTTGGACGTACTCTTAGAATCTAATAAATTAGTGCACATGGGATGCTTGCCCTGTAAGTTGCTGACATGAACATTAATAATAAAGAAAATTATCTCCAAATTAATAATTAAAAAAAGTCCATTTAAAAACATGTTGAGATTTAATAGTCAACTTATTGTATGAAGTAGGTTTCATTATTGGAATATCATTAGAGATTAAACTTTTTTTTTCAACTTCTAAAAAAAATCAAATAATTATTGGGCTAAAAATGAAAGACCATCCGAGAAATCCTATATTAACTAAGGAGAAGATTTTTAGTATATAAGTGAGAAACACTATTTTTATGGTCTCACCATGAAGAACTGAGCTCAGCTCGAATTGACATATAACATGCCATTAGATACTCAAGTTGAGCTTTGCCAGCGACCTCCAATGTCCTTTGAGCAAAAATAAGTTGTTCCATTAAATAAGTTACAGGAATTTGGAGAAAAGCAGAGGACTTTATGATCTAAATTTGAATGGTATTACATGTATTTCAAGACCATCATTCCAAATCCAATCCCTAGGAAAGTTGCAATAGCGATTCCAAAAATTCCAGCAAGAATTCCAGGAATAACCATTGAACTCCAACCCTTAGCCGTGGCCATCCCGCAGGCTGTAGTGGGACCTCCGACGTTGGCATTCGATGCTATCAGCAGCAACTTTTGGTCGAAGCGAAGCAGCTTTCCAAGACCAAGGATTATGGCAAGATGGACTGCAATCTGGACAAGAGAAAACAAGAAGATACTTGGCGCAGTGCTGATGACACTCCATACATTTCCACTTGCTCCCACTACAGCAAAGAAAATCTGTTTCCAGACAATGATGAAGGGGTAAAGATCATTACAAATTCAAAAATTTGTGCATAGGCAAAATATAAAGAGTGGAGGAATTGACGTAGCAAGTAATGCAAAAAAGTAACCTGCATTAGAATCATAGCCATAGCCCCACCAGAAGGAGCAAGGTAAGCAAACGGCTTGGGAAAAATGGTTGCTAAGACAACAATGATGGCGGTAATTGCTGGCATGCTACCACCTTGAATTCCAAAATATTTGGTCAGGTAGGAACCAGCTTTACAAATGGCAAACGATACAGCAAGGGCTGTGGCAGATTGTAACACCGGAAGCTTGCTGCTATCCTCAATTTCTGCATCCTTTCCAGCATCTACCCAACACAACTTCCATTAGAGGCCTAATTTGGAAGTATTTCATTATGTAGTTACGAAATCCCTAGTTTATCCTATGAAACTGACCACACACATTACACGTGATAATTCCGACAATTATGGAAAGCTGCAGCAACATATACGGCATTTGCTTTGTTTAATCATTCGCCAAAAATCATGCCTCAGAAAAATATTGAACAACTAGAGATTATACAGGCCAAAACAAGTGGAATTTCATACCCGTCGCATCATTAAATGTCGTTGGTTCAGGAGGTACTTTAGATGCTAAAGCAAACAATGTTGCAAAATACGCTGCACAAATTACATTATCCGCAGCAAGTCCAGCTGCTAATACTGATGAAGAGACACCAAGGGCATCAGATATAGCGACATAATTGACAGCTGCACCCATACAAACAAAGAACAAAACATCTATGAGATGATAGTGAACTGAAGAATAATAGTTCAATGGATCAATGTGTCACTACTTGCAATTGAGACTGCCAAGGTATTCGTATATAACTAGAAGATGAGATGAAGAGAGCATATTACCTCCACCAATATGTCTTCCCATTAGTGCGGCGGCAATTTTCCAACTGTCCTGACCAAGTGATTGCATTGGTACAAGAAAATAGGCCACAACAGTTCCAATTGTTGTTGCAACTATCAAAAGAAAGAGAACAACGGCAAAACTTGTCAAGATGACTCTACGTGGTGTGAGTGAGTGACCAAAAAGAATCTAATGTTTGAAGATAACTTAACAGATTATTAACCAATGTAATTTATTGAATGTCAACCTAATCCAAACATACAAAATATTATCATGAGCATCTGAAGTGCATTAGCAACTTAAAGGTCAGATTATCAAAGAGACGATTTGAGTTTCAGGAATCAAATAATAAACACACGTCTACCCTGTGAACATGCATTCATGAACTGTTCTAATAATCTAATTTGTTAAATTTTTCCCTCAACTTATTTGAATATCTTGGTTAAGAACAGGGCCCAAAGAATATGACATTTCCTGAAGATTCAAGGGAAAAAAAAGGCAAGGTTATAAATTATAAGTAGTTCGAACGATATTTTAGAATTGATCATATTATTCATACTAAGCCATAATGGCTCATACAGAACTAATCAACATGGCATGTAAAACAAGATTTGAGAATCAGAAACTCACAAAGCAATCGTGGAGGTCCTCATGGGGGCCATTACCTGAACCTAACAAAAATGCCAAGAGAAGTGTCCCAGTTGACTTTATTACATTGCGCAAATCTGCCCTAAATAACAGCATAGGAACTGCTAACGGTAGCAAAAACTCCAAAACAAAAGGAAAAGCTGGAGCATCAGATGCAATGATCCCAAAATTACTGGCTGCAAGTCCCACCAATGCGCTCACTAGGGCACCACTTAATGCACTACCAACCTTCGTTTTCTCAGACCTTCAATTTCAAGAAAGCAATAATAAGAAAGAAAATCAACGTGAAAGGAAAAAGACCAGAACTTCAGTTCAGAGTATCGCATATACTCTTAAGAATCAAAACTAAATCCCAACACTGCCAAGTTCTTCTTATGGGTGTACATAGTAACTTGCATCTCCACTAATCTCACACAGAGTCCATGAAATTCTTAAATAGTTTCTTATTTTCCATTTTTCTTTCGTTAAGCTTCAATCTCCCGACATCCTATAGCTCAGTTTGGCTACCAACTCGTTAGAAGGCCATTCTGGCGAAAATTGTGCAAAATTACTCAACTGAGCATTGACTGCACATTGACTGCACATTAATAACATCAAAGACCTTTTCTCAATACAAAACAAAGATTCCATTCAAGAAACGAAATTACAAGTTTGGATCAGAAATCAAACCATAAAACATTGCCTATACGAAATAAACAAGAACCAAAAGCACAAAACAAAGCTGTGAACTGGCTGTTTTCCGGACTTGGAAAGCAATATTAACAATAAAAATTGGGAACCACAAACCTTAATACTCCTACAATGAATTTTAACAAATCATATTAAAATTTACTCTCTCGCGAATTGTATATCTAATTCAATCAGGAATATAATCAATAAAAGTTCAAGAAGCAATGTAAAAGTTCACCAGATACCGAAGGCTCCAACGGAGAATAAAACAGTCCAGTTGCCCCACTGGTCATGCGGAGAAATGAGGGGGAGATTCAATTTCAGATGAGATCTAACAGCAACATTTCGTCTCAGTTGAACATTTCCAGTACTGGTGCCGCAAAAGTTCCAGAATCTTCGGCGTGCACTTTCAGCTGCTGCTGATGACGACGACGACAACGGTTGCACTGGTGGCCGAAGAGCGATCGCGATGCTCCTGGAGATTCTAGCTGAGATTTTGCAGGAAGACAAACATAGAAGCTGTACTTCGGGCGACTTCGAGGCGAGCTGCGACTGTAAGGCCATCTCCGGCGAGGTGGATTGGACGGAGAGAGAACACCAACGATGGACTTCATCACTCAGTAAAATTCAGTGATATAAAATAAAGTTTTTTTTTCTTTTTTTAAACCCTGCGTGTACCGCAATTCAAAAAATACATGCTTTCAATTTTATTTATTTATATAATATATTATTAATTAAAATATTTATTTATTTTACTACATTTTGTGTGATACTTCAAAAATATATATATATCTATATATAAACCTTTTCCTCTAAAATCATTTAGAAAATTACGCCAGACGCACTAATAATTATTTTAAAAGTATTTTAATTTTGATAATGCAACCAAAATAATGGAAAATCAGCTAATTAATACTTATTTTAAAAATGATATAGTTTTAATAATGCAGCCAAACACAAGAAGAAATGTATAAATTATAAGCATATTAATGCCAACATTTTCCACTCTTACTTTTTACTTACTAATATTTTAAGAAATTCAGTCCAGTTTTTTAAATTAAATAAAAAAAAAGTTTTTATTTTTAGAAACGGATTAAAAAAATAAAAAAATCATAATTGAAAAATATATGTAGAAAATAAAAGAATCGAAATAAAAAAAATAAATCATTGTTTTTTAGAAATAATTAAATTATTGTTAAAAGCATATCTTGAAATCTATATGTTTTGTGCCAATCCCACTTGCAAAGTGTAATTTTCCAAAAATGAGTGGAAGTAATGAATGCTGATGTGAAATTTCTATTAAAAATTGTGGAAAAAATAATTATAATTACTCGGTTGAATCAATTTTAACAGCCGTAATTTTTGTTGTTGAAATTAATAAACAAATGAATGGACTTTGAACAATTGCAATATTTATCTAAAATCGGTCAAATTTTATAAATTTGAAAGTTCTTTTTTAAAATGGAGATTAATACATTTTATCTCTATAAATAATAATATAACATGTTTTTTTTTTTTTTTAAGGAATGATTTAATATATTTTTATATAAATATTTATTATTTTTAACACGTTTGACAAATAATTAAGATAAAAGAGACGAATGAATGCTTACACGTATCAAATTAAAACCTTTCCTAACTTTATCTTATTTTATTTTATTTTTTTTTGTTCAATAATTTATTATCATAATTGATGCTTTATCATTTAATTTATTTTTATTTTTAACTAACATACCCGTCACATGAAATTACACTTAAAAATCCTTTGATTGAGTTCTTAAAGAATTTAGGAATTTAATAAATTAATAATTGAATTGCCACGTCACGACATTGTCATACTCGTTCGAGCTTTCAAAAAAATGTCTCATGTTATACTATCCTTTTTGACATATGGTCAAAGTCGACTTACTATTTGGCCCTTCAACTTTCCCATATTTTCATTTTTCACTCCTTACTGTCACTTTGCAAAACATTTCTCTGCAACTCTTGGGCGCCTCCCATGGCGATCTCCAAACTCCTCTTTCTCCTTCTTCTTTTCCTTCCTTTTCTTTCTGCTGATGTTGTTCCCTCTGACATTTACCTTCTCAGCTGCGGATCATCCTCCAATTCCTCCTTCTTTAATCGCGTTTTCGTTGGCGATTCATTAAAACCCGCCCCCGGCTTTCTCGTCGCCGGCCGATCGGTGGCGGTTTCCAACCGGAATCCACCTCCGGATTCTACCTCTTTGTATCACACTGCCAGAGTTTTCACCAGGGCCTCAAGCTACAAATTCAACCTCAAGAAGAACGGTACTCACTTGCTACGGTTCCATCTTTCGCCATTTTCGGCGCTGGAATTCGATTTACATTCTGCAAATTTCACTATCTCGGCCAACGGATTGTTGCTTTCTAATATTTCTCACGTTAACGATTCTGTAATTAAAGAGTTCATCGTGAGAATTGACGCCAACGTGCTTGAAATCGAGTTCGAACCGGTTTCGGGTTTGGGTTTTGGATTCGTGAATGCAATCGAGGTATTTTCAGCCCCTAAAGAACTCATCACCGATAATGGAGCTAAGCTTGTGGATTCTAATGGAGTTCGAGAATATTACAAACTCACATCGCAAGTCTTGGAAACCAAATACAGAATTAACGTTGGGGGTTCCAAATTGACCCCGCTTAACGACAGTCTTTGGAGAACTTGGGTGCCCGATGAGCCTTATCTGGTTATAAAGTCGGCGGCAAAGCTTGCCTCAACTTTTCAGGCTCCGTACTATCAGGCCAGCGGCGCCACTCGGGAGGATGCGCCGGACATTGTTTACATGACGGCGCAACAGATGAACAAGGATATCACAGTTTTGGGTGCGAAATTTAACCTCACCTGGAAGTTTCCATTGGATTCTAATGGCATGAAGTACTTGGTTCGCTTGCATTTCTGTGATATTGTTAGCTTTGCTCTTAATCAGTTGTATTTCAATGTGTATATCAATGGCTATCCTGCATATAGGGACCTGGATTTGTCATCTCTTTCCTCTCGGCTATTAACTCCTTTTTATTTTGATTTCATTGTGGATTCTGATGGTTCTGGAAATATTCAAATAAGTGTTGGACCGTCTGATCTGAGCAGTTCTTTGGGATATAATGCGATCTTAAATGGAGCAGAGATCATGGAGATGGTGAGACCTAGGGGTATGTTTTCAGAAACTGAGAAGAAAAAGAGAAATTCATGGGTCATTGTAGGTCCTATTGTTGGTGGATTCGTTGGTTTATGTCTGGTTTTTGCTGCAATTCTTGCTTTGGTATGCAAGAGGAGAAAGAAACCGACGCCGAGGCGGGCGGAGAGTGCAGGCTGGACTTCGGTTCAGGCATATGCAGGTGGCAGTTCTGATAGTAAATTATCAAGGGGATCAACTCTTGCATCTTTTGGGCCAAATGGATACCACAACTTGAAGATCCCCTTCACTGAAATTCAGTCAGCAACAAACGATTTCGACGAGAGTTTGATCATTGGTTCGGGCGGATTTGGTATGGTTTACAAAGGGGTTCTTAGGGACAATATAAATGTTGCTGTGAAGAGAGGTGTGCCAGGATCACGGCAGGGCCTTCCTGAATTCCACACTGAGATAGCTATCTTGTCCAAGATTCGACATCACCATCTTGTTTCACTTGTTGGATACTGCGAAGAACAGTCAGAAATGATACTGGTTTATGAATATATAGAGAAAGGTCCATTGAAAAAGCAATTGTATGGCTCGGTCGTGTCTCCTTTGTCGTGGAAGCAACGACTCGAAATCTGCATTGGTGCAGCCAGAGGTCTTCACTACCTCCACACTGGTTTTGCACAGGGCATCATCCACCGCGATATCAAGTCGACCAACATTTTACTGGATGAGAGCTTTGTTGCTAAAGTTGCCGATTTTGGTCTTTCAAGATCGGGGCCTCGTCTCGACGAGACACACGTTAGTACGGGAGTAAAAGGTAGCTTTGGCTATCTTGATCCAGAGTATTTTCGAAGACAACAACTCACTGATAAGTCGGATGTGTATTCATTTGGAGTAGTGCTCTATGAAGTTCTTTGTGCTAGGCCTGCTGTTGATCCATTGCTTGATAGGGAACAAGTAAATCTCGCCGAATGGGCATTGCATTGGCAACGGAAAGGAATGCTCGAAAAGATCATCGATCCACATTTGGTCGGGAAAATCAATCCGAGTTCGTTAAAGAAATATGGAGAAACAGCAGAAAAATGTTTGGCTGACTATGGAATTGACAGACCAACAATGGGAGATGTCTTATGGAACTTGGAATATGTTCTTCAACTACAAATCGAGCTACCGATCGAGCCATCAGAACCCGTAGATGTCAATGAATCCAACTTTCCGACGTCCACTGCAACTCATCCAAGCGACTTGAGGAGACATTCAGATGAAGGTACTGGTAACTATTCAGACGCAAGTACAACCAAAGTTTTCTCCCAGTTGCTTACTAATGATGGAAGATAGCTAGCTTTATGATGGATTCTTAAACAGAAGAATCCATATATTATACTCTAACAAAATTACAGCCAAGCCTTCTAAGATAACTCTGCTGGCTTATAATGTTGTAAAAGGTCATTTGTTAGTGTGATATCTGAGGAAAAATTAGCTAGTTAGTTATGTGCAGGTTAGTTTGACAAGATTTGAATCAGGTCAGGAGCGACCTTGACGTTACCTTCCCCCCACCTCGACGTTTTCTGGTTCAAGTCTAAATGTGCATCTCACGATGGTTGGGGCTGCTTGGTAAGCCGTGGCTGGACCCATATCAAACACTATGGGTCACCTTCTTCTCATATGACTTCATTGAGCCTTAGTACTATGTTGTTTGGTGTTATGGTGATTTTGAGCCACCTTACGTGGTCTTACTTGGGCTAAGACTTTGGACGTTCTATCCTGGTTCTTGACTTGGGTTATGAATTACACCTTATAAGTTCTTTTTGTCTTACATACAATGGTGAGCAGTCCAAACTTCTCTTCGGATTATAGATGGAGTGATTTAGGCGTTAGAAACTTCTCCTCGGGATGATAGATAGAGTTATGAATTACACCTTATAGTTCTTTTTGTCTTACCTACAATGGTGGATAGTCCAAACTTCTCCTCGGGATGATAGATGGAGTGATTTAGGTGTTAGAAATTACGACTCTCTATAATGGTATGATATTATCTGCTTTGAGCAGAAGCTTTCATGACTTTGATTTTGGTTTCCTCAGGAAGACTCCTACCAATGAAGATAGTATTCCTTACTTATAAATTCATGATTAATCCCTTAATTAGCCGGCATGGAACTCATCTCCCAACAAGCCTCAACAATAGGTGATATCCAATGTAGAACCAACATTCATTTACTCGTGGCATTTAGGTGGCCTGGCGAACGACCTTGACTCCACCCTTCTCAACAAGCTTTACATCTCTTATTAGTATATGGTCAGCTATCTCTCGAGCATAGATTTAAGTTCGACTTAAATGAAAATTTAAAACGAATCATCCAACAATATATCTTTATGGACCAAAGACTACGAGTTGTACTATTTCAGGGTGACAAAGGGTTGTACTATTTTAGCCTTCTCCCTTGTCATTGAGTCTCTTCTTTATTTTAATTAATAGTAATAATTTTAAATTTAAAAGGGAAAAAATGGAACTCATAAAGATTGGTATTTAATATTCCTAACTAAATATTTTTAAATCTCAAAAACTAAAAGAAAAAAGAAAAGAAAAGAAAAGAAAAGAAAAGAAAAAAGAGTTTGAAGACGACGAGATGGGGCCCACTTGTCCAACTCATTTCAGACAATGAGCTTACTCCGTCATCCATCCTGCAACCTGGCACCGACTGCCACGCCAGCTGTGCTCCAGTCCAATTTCTGAATATTCTCACATTCCCAAGGGCAAATTGGTAATCACACATGACTCTTCAATCATTTCGGAAAAGGGGAAATTATCAGAAAATCCTTTATTTTGAAAATTTTTAAATGCAACTTCCAGCTTTCATGCGAATCGGAGATCCAATAGCGTGTGTTCCAAAACTCAATCTGAATTCCCTGTTTCGAGTTCAAGAAAAAGTAAAGGAGTAACCAAAGACAGAGATTTCGATTTTCGAGGCGGAAGATTTTGAAATCAGAGACAACGAGGAGCAAATCATAGTGAAGTAGAAAGATAACGGTGGCTGAAAGGTTGTTTTGATTTCATTTGAATCCAATTGGTACTACTCATTTTCCAACTGAGAGACATTGCGAGGCAAGTTTCACGACACACCGGTGGTAGATTTAGGGTTAGGGTCATTTTGTTTCTAATTCTGAGAGAAAAAGAGCACCAGGTTTACAGTTTAGGGTTTTGGTTTGCGTTTTTCTTGAAAAATGACCGACGTGATACTGCACATATACGACGTCACGAATAGCGGATCAGATAAGACCAACAATACAATCGTTAATATCAACAAGATTTTCAAGGATGGAATTGGTCTTGGCGGTATCTTTCATAGCGCTGTTCAGGTTTGCCGCTTTCTCTTTTGTATCTTTTCACGTATTTACAGGTTTTTGTAGGCTAAGTAGTGATGGTTTCTTTAGTTAATATTGTTACCCTTAGATTTTATTTCCCGTTAATCCGTATGTTTCTCAGTTGAAGATGAACAATTGGTATCTTCATTGGTTTGCAAGTGTGAATGTCAGTGTGGCTCTGTCTGTCTCCAGTGGTTTTATTATGTGTTGCTCTGATCCAGGTGGATATTTCTTTAGTAGAGGTAGAGACTATACCTACTGAAAATGTATTGTGTTGGTTCATTTAGGACTTTTAAGAGTTTGTTAATTCTATTTATTTCAGTCAGAAATTGTTCTTGTTCAGAAGAGGTTGGACTCTGACTGGACGCCAAAACATAATCTAGATTGTGAGATAACGTTACTTATTTCATCTTTACCTTAAGACGTGGAAATTTTTGCAATAGATTGTTTAATCATTTTTCCACTTATGTTTTCACTCCCATTCTGGCCATGAATAAATCATAAGCATGTCATATACGTGTTTTATTCGACTACGTGACCTTTTTTAGCTAATATTTTCTTCATAGAAGATATTAAACATTACTCTCAAACTTGTTTCTTATTAAAAAAAAAAAAACATTACTCTCGAACAAATTATAAGGCTTATGAAGCTCTCACTCTTGTGCTCATTGCCAGTCACATTTTCCTACCCATAATTCCCCTACATAGACTTGTGACTTTTACAGGTGAAAGGACTGTTGGATTAATTGTGCTATGCCCTACAGGTTTATGGAGATGATGAATGGTCCTTTGGGTTTTGCGAGCAGGGAACTGGAGTTTTCAGTTGCCCCTCTGGACAGAACCCAATGTACACGTATCGTGAAAGTATTAACCTTGGAAGAACAAACTGTTCAATTTTCAAGGTGAATCAGATTTTAAGAGAACTTAGTAGAGAGTGGCCTGGAAGTTCATATGACTTGCTATCAAGAAATTGTAACCACTTTTGTGATCAGTTCTGCGAAATGCTCAATGTACCAAAGCTTCCAGGTAATGTTACCTGAATGCATACCATTATGATCTATAATATAAGATCTTTGTTCTGAGACAATTTTTTCTTAGCATTTGAGACATTCACTAGATTCATTTTCTGATGCTTGTGGTGATAACCAAAGAAATACTTTTACATCTATTAGGTTTGCTAAATTGTTGTTAACATGTTAACCTCCTTCATTGGCCTCTCAGTATATATTTGCATCATCATGGTTTTAATATAATGTTTTTGTTTTGTTCTGCTTTTAAATGGCATCACTTTTGATGAAGAATGGCTTATATTGCTCTAAGAAGCTCATTAAGTATGTCAATAATAAGTGCATTACTGGTCTTCAATTGATATTTAGGCACCTAGTCTGAGGTTCAACTCTGCAGCAAGGCAAACAGAACATTTTGAAGTCCCACAGAATTGTATAACAGGCTACTTTTTTTTTTTATATGATTACATCTTGTGAGGTTCATGGCTCATTACTGAGTTTAGGGGGCATTTGAAGCATAGATCTTATCAAATACATCTTCATTTTCTTGCTATTTCATCTCTCTCTCGCTCTTTCTCTCCCTCTCTCCCTCTCCAATTTTAGTTTTCCTTCTACTAAATTATCTGTTCTCTTCTCTGTCATTCTTATTTTCTGTCTTTGCAAGTCCATGAAAGTTGTTACTTTTTCCTAGTCTTTTCATCTCCTCCTAACAATTTCCTGCTGTTGGTTTTCTTTTTCCTCGTTTCTCCATATCTTAGTCTATGATCCTTGTAACAAGCGGTGAAGGGTGCGAAAACAGTGAGAGTAACAAGAATGTAGTGGTTGTTACTTGAAGGTCTGGACTTGACAATGATGTCATAGTATGAAATAAATAGTAGAGGCAGAGTGGTAAAGACTGTTTTCTTTCTAATTGAGCTATTACTTTTGGCAAATACCTGATGGGGAAGGATTGTGGGTGTGTGTGGGGACTTCCTCTTTCCTCGATTTTAACTAGAGGATGTTAATTAATTTTTGGTAGAAAAAAAAATCTGATAATGTTTATCCTGTTGTAGGTTGGGTTAATCGGTTCGCCAATGCTGGTGATGCTGCACTGGAAGTAGCTGGAAACACAGCAGTTCGTGTAAGTTTTACTGCAACATGTAACAGCATAACATTTTTCATGTTGCAATTAGACTTTTTTGGACTGAGGGATCACACAACATGTTGCATATTCTTTGGAGAATATTACCACAACTTGCATTTGCTCAGCCCTTAGCATATTGGCACATTTCAAAATGTTTCTTTTTTAAAAATGGCAGTACAAATCTTTTTGCTATTAGGTATAAAGTGTAAGGGATGGATGATCGATCCATGCACAAGGGTTATACTGACTGGGTCTGCAGGCTATACGTTCTTAAGACTAAATGTTCATATGTTGGAATTTGGTCAAAATTTTTGCTACCATTATAATTTTCATTGTCTAGATGTGTCATTTTGCTTTTTAAGATCCTAACACTCATCAACTAAGCTAGACAATTTATTCCCTTTGTCAGAGAAGAAAATGTGATTTTTTACCTTCATAAACTTTATGCAAATGGCTCAGTAATTATAATAAAATGTGCAACGAGCTAAATGTGGTTTGTTGGTTTTTATCGTGTTATTGCAGTTTAAACAGGCAAAGACAGAGATCGTATCGGCCAGCAAAGTGGCTTACCGTTTTCTTCTTGGGGCCACGAACAACATCTTGTCTTCTCCAGACTCTACTAGTGATTCGAATAGAGTTACTTCTAGATTTCAAGCTGCATGGTTTAAGAATCTTATTACTACTGGTGCTAAACCATCGAGTAGTTCAGAAATAGGGAATGAAGTTGAAGGTGCACAGCAACAACGCAAAGCAAATGAAGAGTCGCCAATGTTGCTCAATTCCCGATTGCAGCGTGATATATGAAAGTGTTCTGGAGTGTTGTTAGGTACAAGTGAAAATCGTGTTTTGATGAACTTAGGTTTATTGTTTCATTAAGTGTAAAATTTCATTTTTATTACTGAGAAATATATTGATTTGTGTGCGTTTATGGAGCTGCTCCTTTTGCATCTGATGATATTTTGTGCAGAATCCTTCAAGTCAATACATAGCAACAACCCATTTTGTGGTTCATCTGATTTGCTTGGAAGTTTGGTCCTTTCGTTTCGGACAAATTTTGATGGAATCGTGGTATCATCCTTATCCAAATTAGCTCTTTTATTCGTTTACCTGATCTACGACGCAAGAAGAAATACTTCATGTCGGTATTATTCTTCCTAAATTTGGGCTCAAATGGTGGGGAACTAAATTTTGGTTTGTAGGTTGTCAATTTTAAGTCCGTAAAAATACAATAACTTCAATTTTTGCTGACTAACGTTTGTGGAAGAAACCAAATTTCACTAGCTTTAGTCATCACAGGTTTTCCAGAAAACAGAAAAAAAAAAAAAAAAAAAAAAAAAAAAAAAAAAAATCTGAAAATCCATCCGAGTACATACCTGAAAATCTGAAAGAATCTGAAGAAGATAATGTTGACAGGCAGTTAAGTCATTGAAGCATAACATTTTCTATAATACAAATTCTTAAAAATACAATTTAACAAGCCACAAGACTAATGATCTGAGTGAACGGACTTTAACAAGAATGCTTCAAACTGCTGCTGAGAGTGCCCTTTGAGCATATCAACACATAAACTGCATGTTGAATTTGCTAACTTAGGGACTGACGATAAGAACAACACTGGGTACAAGATAACTTAGAACTCCCCAAAAAAGACAGACTAATTTCCCGGGCAAACGACAGGATTCAGGTCAACCATAAAGAGTTAAACAATTATGAGAACATGTACAAAACCAAACTACCACCATTTCAAATGTGTGGTTTAAATTACATACCCCTTTGCATTCTGTCAAGGATGTCGATTTCTTCATCCCTGTCTACTGCAATTTGAAGCGATGAGACAGACTGAGCTGCTATAATACCAGCAGAAATCTCACTTACAGCACCATCAACTTGCTCGAAACATAAGGCATGGTGGTGACCTTCAGCATAAGGTCCAGCTGAGACTGACCAGTAGTCATTCCTAAATCCGTGCCACTTTGATCCAAATCTATTGAGATTAGAGGTCCACCTACTCCCTTCAAGGGAGCACCTCCCGAACTCCTGCACTGGAATGCCAGGTCTTGTAACATTCATTACGTGGTCAAACTGCCCAGGGCACTCCCAAGGGTTGAGACCGTCGTTTTTCAGAAGAATCTTGTATGAGTCATCTGAGTCTTCACCAATGAGGACATGCAGAGCAACAGCCTCAGCAATAGCAGCACCTTCTTCATCCAGCCTTTGCTGTTCTTCCTTCTTCATTTGTTTTTTCTTTTCAAGTTCAGATATAATAGCTGCTGAAGTAGCAAGGGCTTTTTCTAACCGCCTCTTTTTCTTCTCGGCTTGTTTCTGACGATCCAACTCATCCTTCACCTGCTTCTTTTTTGCTTTCTTCACGACAGGTTGTCCTTTATTACCCATACTTGCCACAAAACTAGCCATACCTAACAAATCTTTTCAATCACTTTTTCAAAGAACTAGTTGTAAGTAGTATATATATCCTCGTAATTGTTTCTCCATCCTTTCATCATGATACTGTAGAGTCTATAGAGGATCACTTTATTAATATCTACTATATTTTACTATCCTAAACACTACACCCACTCAGGTCTGTAGGAATACCTCCTTTTCCTGACAATGCAATCCCAGACAGAGACAACAGGTGACAGCAAAAGAGCATACTTGTAAGAAGTTACAGAACCACCTCTCGGCAACAGTTGCCCTAGTTTTCCACAGCCTTTCCACTTATCCATTTTGTACATATCAAATGTACCAAAAGATGCTTTATATTCCAACGGTAGCAACAAACAGAAAGCTATCTAAACTGGAGCAACTCATGAGCCCTTCCTGATGGCTGTGGATTGAATAGAATAAACTAATCAATAAACTTCACTAGAAAAAGAAAACACAGAAACCTGCTTGTTATTATATGCTCACCCAACTGATAACGGGTCAAACTACGTAATAGGAACCCAATAAAGAGAACAATAATATAATTGAAGGCCAAGTACTTAACTTCTAAGGTACCAGAAAAAACCATGGGTAAACTAAAGTTGCTACAGACATGAAAGAAACAACAAGCATTATGCCGATACTTTAATGCAGAGATCATGAAAAACTTATATGGAATGATATGAAGGAATGTTCAATGGCATTAAAAGCATAAACTGCATAAGTATAGTAATTATAGAATTGCATAGTCATTTGCAGCCTAAGCCTCACAGCTTAAGTTCGTGGTCACAAGCTTGTACCCTGATCTTTTCCCCTTCCATGCAAATTCACTTACATCATCCTTCATTCACACATACAACATGTGATTGTTCAAGAAGACATTAAACATTCAAAGAAGATAATTGGATGGTGGTGGGCATTGAAGGATAGTACCTAAGACTATGTATTTTGAACTTGACTAATTGGAATTATCTTCTTTGAATTAGTCTTAGGTACTATCCTTCTCGTTAAACCATAAGCTTAGGCGAGCATTAAAATAAATATGTTAGAAACCTGAGTCATGAAACCAAGCAATTAACACCATGACAAAGAGTCATTCATAGTGAATAGTGATCTACATCAAATATGGAAATGTGAGTTTTAAACGTCTTACGCTGCTTCCACAAACAATGACACCAGATCCAAATATACTAAACGCATACGTGCTGGTTAAGGTAAAAAAAAAACAGACAATTCAATTCTAATTCATCACCGTGCAAGAAACAGGATAGATGCTTGGAAGCCAAAGCAAAAGAAAAAGGGATTTGGGGATCCATCGCATCTCTATTTGCTGCACCGCTAAAACATGGTCCAGGATACCCAGATCACAGAATTTAAACCGTTTGATCAGCGAAGATGAATCAGCATAGAGGGAATGTTTAAAACCTAAAGCAGATATCCACAAGTGGAATCAAATGATATACCGGCTCAACAAGAGTACACCCAAAGAAAATTAGGGATAAGATCATGTAGCGCTGGATTCAGAAGCGATTCATACACTTAGTGGAGAAGAAAACGAAAGCGAAAGACGAAGACAACAGAGGAGTTCCAGAAGTAAGTCGTGCAGAAGGAACATGTGTGAGGAATACGATAAAATATTCAGTTGGAGGATCAAATAACTCAGAACAGAGAAGCTAAACCTTTCAGAATGATAGACAATAGAAACAGGTCCACATCTCCATTATCCCGATCTACGAAGTGAAAGCCCCAAGAAATTTAGGGTTCAGATTTTGCCGATTTCAGATCCAGAGAGAAATGGAGTAACAAACGATAAATAGTAAAATAGAAAAGAAAAAAAAACAAAAAAAAACTGACTTGCTGAGAGGGTGAAGATAATTCTTCACAGACAAATAAAAAATCACCACGTGGCACATGATGGCTGGCTTTTATGTAAAAGTAGTAGTAGGGGGCATCTAAAATTATCTGGCTGACACCTCCTTGGCGGCTCGGCTGCCCCACTTCCCCACTTTCTTTTGCTGACACTTTTCTTCCACGTATGAATATATTCTGTTTTACTGATTAAATTTAGGGACTAATATTATTTATTTTTTTAAATGATATTTTTTTTAGAATATTAAGAGAAAATTTTGAATAAAAGACGCCCTTCCATTTGATGGTTGGTATGAAGAAAAGAGAAATATTTTATAGTTTAGAACACAATTATTTAATCCAATCCTTCTGAATTTTTTAGGCATAGAATGAAACGACAGCGTATTTCTAGAAATAACAAATTGACCTATTTTTAGAATTTAAAAACATTAATATTATTACCCAAGAAAAAAAAAACCTTTTTCTTTATCCTTTTTGTCTACTTCGGCCAATGTTTTGTTGATCTCAAAGTGGCTTTCATTCTTTGTTGGGTAGCAAATGCAGGCTTTGGGTTTGCTCTAAAGGCACCATAATTGATGGGTTTGATACTCTTTGAAGGCAAGAGAGGTGACCTCATTGTGATTGTGCCCTACTATTTTCCACTCAATTTCATCTCAATCTTTAAACAAAAAATATTGTTTTAGACGGATGGAGCATTTTCTTATCCTCTACCTCTACCCGAAATCAAGAACTTCTGAATTGGAGATTTAAAAAACAAACTGACCTTGATTGTGTTCTCAGAGGCTAATAGTTGTGGAACTCCAACTAGTTTGATTCTTGTTGGAAGCTTCCCATGGTCTAACTTCCCATCTGCATTAAAAACAATCGTAATATTTTTAATATCTTGTTTTTGTTTTTTTGATATCAGGTTAGAAACGATGAAACTTGTGTGATATTGTCCACTTTGAATATAAGTTTTCGTGGTTTTTCTAGTGATAATGTTTTTCTTACCTATAATAAACTCATGATCAATGTGAGACTTCCTCCCAACAATCCTCCGACTTAGGCTTAAAAGGAGTTTTGTTCCCCCACCATCCAAATTGCAGCACAGAGTTCATCGACAGAATTCAGCACGACTCTGCTACATGGAAAAAAGTTCATATGTCGGTAAACACAAACAGAGCTTGAGAAAAGATTTAGTAAGAGAAAGCAAAATCATTTTGCAATATCAATAACTAGAGTTAAATACTTAAGTTGTCCCATCATTAGCATATAACTTCGAAGATGGAATCATGAAAACTTAAATGATACGAAGACACATAAGAATCCTGATGTAAATAAGAACTTCCAATCTGCAGAGGAATTTGAGCACAAACTAATATGGAAATCAATGTCTATGGGTTTAGTATGTGCCTGAACAACAGAATTCGAATCTAATGCGTTGGTCCCATATTACCAGACCCTTTGAGATGCAAAATCAACAATGAAATATCAGATTTAGAATTGGCGCTGGTTCGTTCTTGTCCGAAATTCTGCTTGAACCTAAGAATGTAGCGTTATTATTTGAGTTTCTAATGAGGTCGGTTCTGTGAGTAGGAGAAGTGGCACCAGGAAATGGACGGAAAAATGGCGGAACGTGTTGGTGCTGACGCCGGAGATTCTTCTAGAAATGGGAAATGGACGCCGATAAATTTTCTTCATAGTTATGTTAACTCTCGTGGTTGTCGCATTTTCTGAAAATGCGTTTCCACTAACTAAAAGAAACGTTTCTGAAATTTCTGGGCCTCTGGGGGAACAAATTGGCATTAAAGCCGTGGAATAACTTCCAAACTTAGAATTGGTTTGGTGGTAAGAAATGGGAGACAAGACTGACCTAAAATGGGACCAATGATTTCAGCCACAAAACCCATACTTTTCTCTGTCCCTTTCAATGCAAAGTGAGAAATTCCTTATGATGAAATTCGACAAATTATTCCATCTCTGTCGCAATCTAAGCACTTCTATGTCTTTCCGAATCTAATTACAATCTCAAAGATCTATAGTGATTCTATTCTTCTGTTCTACAATTATTGAACTAAAAAGTCTTAAAATTACTTGTACCATTAAAAGTTGTTTTTTCCACTCGTCCGTGAACATCATCGGTGTTTATTTGTTCATAAACTAAACAAACCAAACTGAAACAGGTAGGAACTAAGGAAACCAAAAAGCATAAAAAAAAAGAAAAGAAAAGAAAAGAAAGAAACCAATAAAGGCATTAGAATTTGAGAAATTGGGAGAGCATTTGTCCATAATGGAGGAAGAGGATATTATAAAATATGATTAAAGAATTGGAAAGTGTTAGTAGTGCATGAACCTCCCACCCCCGAGCTTACGGCTTTCATCACTTTACAGCAATTTCCGAGGGCTCCCAAAGAGGGTGGCAATGGCGACGTGGGGTGGGGGAGTTCATGAGAAACCGACACGTAAAGCCCAATACCCGAATGGAGACAAGTGTTTTGGCTGATGTAAATGCAACCGAAAAAGGGGCACTTGATGGGGTTGACTCATCCCATCCCCCGCAACTGGCCTTGGTTGCGACCTTTTATCATACAGGTGGAGTGCATAATGAAGTAGGTTTGAGTTTTCAAAGCTTTCAACTATTGTTAAAGAAAAATCAGGAGATGCATTAAAAACAAGATAAGAAATCGGAAATCCCATAAATTATGATACTTCTAGATTCTAGGCATTTTATCAAACACACGGCGTGCAATAATTGGTTGAGTTCGTGCCCAACCTTACCCACAAAGACAAACACACTAGCACATTCATTAGAAAAAGAAATTTTTGTTTCTTGCATGTGATTTAGCTAATGCAAGAAACGTAGGCACTCATCAACTCAATAATTCTTAAATTAATCAAAAGGAAGTTGGAGAAACTTTTCACCGACCTTATTATGAAATTCCGGTGGACCCATTTCAGCACTGAACTGCTTGGCTGTTTGTCCGAAATTTCAGCATAACTCGAGAGAGAGCGAGAGCATCTTACAACTGTGGCCGCATTGGCAGGAAACTGAAAGCGGAACTAAATCGGTCATCCATGATCCATTGCGTATAAAGTTACGCCGCTATTTATTAGTTTCTTTTATTTTTATTATTATTATTATTATTATTATTTATACATAATTGCACTATCCCAACCAAACTCTTTGAGATATAATTCAAAGCATTCATTCAACTCTTGAGATATAATTATATAATCTAAAATATTCAAAATAAAGTAGTTGAGATATAATTTAAATATTCAAACTATTTAGATAATTTTTGGAGATTAATAGATTTGAATTTATATAAATTTTCATGGTGAAGTGTATAATAAATATGGCAGCTTTCTTCTATTTTATCTATTTCTATCTCTTACCATCCCTATTTTCTTCATCATTTCTCAACGGCTTTGCCTCATAAGTAAAAGAAGATAAAAAAATACACCCACCCTGTTCTACATAATATTTCACTTTTCAATGTTAAAAAACAGAAAAGTTACTGTTCTGTGAGGCCTGTATTTCCCCCCTTTTTTCGTCGTCTCATTTCCACACAATATTTGTTCATCAAGAGCCGTTGATTGATTTTGTTGTCGTCAATTTTATTCTTCTGTTGATTTCCTTCTCCAATTCTTCTTGGCCTCCCACTTCCTCTAATTCCTGCACCCATCATTTAAATTTTACAAAATTCATTTATTAAAATTTTAATATATATACATATATCTATGTATGTATATACATGTATGTGTGTATATAGATAGAAAGAGACCCGAAACTGACCTTCGGACCTAAAAACAGTCCATATGGCACGCCGTTGAACTTGTCCGAATGGTGAAGCTTAAGCCAAGAAAAACAAAAACTCATAAGCTTCAATATTCAAATCAGAGATAATATTTTAATTTTAACCCTAAACATAATTTAATGTGACATTAATAAAAAAAAAAATGGAAAGTTTAAGAATTCTATTATAGCTCCAAATTCCATACAGCTGTTTTCTTATTACAACTACTATGAGATCTCATTAGTCGGCTGACTTAAAATCATATTTTTGTATCTAAGTCTATTATACGCGGATGTCTAGCTTCTCGATATTCATAAATTTAGAAATAAGGACAATTGAATTTTTTATTTAACCCATTTTTCATATAATTAATTAGCAGGAATCTACATCTAGTGATCTAAATACCTTAAGTTTTGGAACAGAATAGAGATTTTGTTAGATCATTAATGAAAAGTCAACACAGTAGGGAGTAAACAGAGTATCAAATTTGAGATCAAAATAAAATTTAAATTATAACAAATGTGTGTGTTTTTTTTTTCTTTTTTCTTTTTCTCTCTCTCTCAAGGAATAAGCATTTTAAAAATAAATAAATAAGATTATAGAAATATAAATTTACCTGGTGAGCGGCAGCGACCTTTCTGAAATAGGGCACGTTGGCAATGGGACCCACAGGGAATCTTTTGTGAACAAGACCGTCGTGGACGAACATGTAGGCCATCCCAAAGACCGTAATTCCAAGGCCCTGCCACAACCCGCCAGCGTGTCAAACCTTTCTCAATACCACATTTTCTAAGGCTAATTTTGTCATTTAACATATCATTAGCGCTAATCCCCAGTGATTAAATAACCATTGAACAGTTGGAATATGAATAAACTGAGATTCTGAAAGATTATGAGAGAGAAAGAGAGATTTACAGCGCCGAAGCAGAGACCGGGGACGAGGCCTTTATGGAAGAAGCCGTAAGAGAGGAGAGCTATGGCGGGCACGGCATTGATAATGGCGAAGACATCGTTCAGTTCGAACGGCCCTTCTCTTGGTTTATGGTGCGACTGTAATAATCAAGATAAACAAAGTCCAAGCGTCAACGACGTTTTTAAAAAATAAATTAAATGTTGTTTGTTTGCTTCGAGATTGAACATGGAAAACGGAGATTGTTAATTAAATTTCTCAGCAGCCAATAAAGAATAATCTATGAAGAAAGGATTAGTCTAGAAATGGTGCGACTGCAGCCATTATAAGTCCAAGCGTCACGAATCTATTTTCCCTTCGAATACTGTTTGTTAGATATGAAATTAAGCTTCACAGTGGATTCAAATTTTCTAAAGAGAAGAAGGATTAGAAACCTCGTGCATATGCCACATGGAAGAGTGCCAGAGAGCCCTATGAGCCCATCTCGCCCAAAACTCCATGCCGACCTGATATTTCCAAATTGATTGTGAAAGATTAGCTTATAGCAAATCGAACTCTTCGCGAGAAGTAGAGAATACAAAGATGAAATCGAAAACGTACAGCGGCACCAACAGAGAGACAAAATGTACCAAACATTTCAGAGAAAGGAATCTCTCCGCCCTACACTCCGCCAAATTAAACAATCGCAATTCAATATTCAATCTGAAGAATACGGCGCCAATGAGAACAAAAAAAATTAAAGTTTCTCGATAGAGAAAGAGAGGACCTCCATTTGCCAGTAAAATCGGTAATAAACCGCCATGACAGCCATGGAGGTAATTCCAAAACTAGACATAACCGCAGCAACAAGATAAGTGAAGCGCTCCGATCTCTTCCTTGCCAATCTTTGTGCAACATAAGGCGATGGGATCTGGGGGACTACAATCGGCGGTTCTTCATCGGAAAGATTCTCCACCTCGCCAGAGCTATTTTGATCCTCAACGAGCACGCAGACAGTGAACAGCGTTTTTCTCCGCATCTTCCGTTGGATTCTACTGTTCCGAAAGACTGAAGGTGGAAACAGAAACGGAGTTCGAGGTTTATGGGAGAGATGAGAGGAAGCAAGGAAGAGATGGAGTGGTTTGGGCCCTAAGGCGGCGGAGAGGGCGGCCGCCATGGGAGAGATGAAGGTGAAAAGTGAAAAGACGGTGGAAGAGGGAGAAGCTTATCGGAGAGAGGGCTTTAATAGAGGTTGAAGGAACAGAGACCACAAGTTTTCGTCAGTGAAGGGGGGACTAAATTACTCTGAGCGGACAAAATGGAAGTTTGCTGCCTTTTTTCGTTTATATACGAAATTGCCCTTTTTTATTTTCTCTCTTTTAAATTCATTCTTCATTTTCCAAATTTATAATTTAACTCAAACAATATTTATCCTATGTTTTTTTGCTCTCTTTATAATTTTTTTTTTTAAAAAAAGTTTAGATTATATTTTATTATTTAATACAATAAGATCATTTGAGTGTGAACTCAGAAAAGGGATCTTGTATTTTAATCCACATATTACCTTTATTTGGCATCTTGTATCAAATTTAGAAATGCGTTGCCTTATTATTTTGTCAATTATCTTATTTAATTATTATTTTGTCGATTATCTTATTTAAAAAATTTAACCTCTCCAATTAAATAGACATTTATATAAATTTAAGACATCCCAACAACTAAAAAATTAAAAAAAAAAAAACAAACTTTATTTAATATTCTAATGTTCAATTATTTGTTAATTTCATACATTAATTTGATATTGAAAAAAGGTTCAAGCGGAGAAAATCTGGTGAACACAACAAAGGTGTGTAAGGTGTGTATATAATAAGTGCTCTCTCCCAAACAAATAAGCATAATTATCTTTTCAACCAAATATTAAAAAAAAGGTCATTTGAACGCAATCTATAAACATTAATATTTTAATACATGGAGGGTATCAAAGTACGGCGGTTAAATTACCTATAATTATAATTTCAATTAAAATATGTTTAGGTAAGTTGAATAACTTAGGTAGAGTCCTATAATTAAATCTATATTTTTGTAACATCCAATTAAAGCTAAAAAGGTTAATAGTAATAAAATTGATCTCAAAACCACTAGTCGACCCAAGTAAGGGAGGAGAAGAGGCAAAAAAAAAAAAAAAAAAAAAAAAAAAAAAAAATGTGGGTGGACCATGAAATGAACAAAAAGGGAAGAGAAGGGACAATACCAGGGACTACGAACGTGGAGTTGATGGCCGCCGAAGGAACAGCAGACGACAGCAAATCACTTAAGACGACAATCCACTTTCGTCCTCCCCACCCCTATAAAACTCACCCAATTGCTTCTTGCCACGTGGTGTCCACTCTCTTCCACACCCTTTGTCTCTATTATTGGCTCTTAAGCGGATTTCTAAATTTCAAATTTGGCCATCTAATTGACACTGTTTTGTTATCTCATGTAACACGTGCCAATTCGATGATGTTGCTAGAGGTGAGGCGCAGCTTCTGACTAATGTTTTATGGCAAATTAAGAAATTCGGATTTAATTCAAAGCTTTTTTAATACATTAAATTGGAGAAGAAAGAAAGTTGTAGTGAGATAAATATAATTGACTCAATACAAAAATTTAGAATATTTTGATATTTTTAGACAGTAAACCAATTATTTGTATTCAATCCCACACCATATTACGTGTATAGAATAAAATAGAGTGGACCTGAAAAAAAAAATCAATAAAACAAAGTAGATAATATTTATAAATAAATAAAATCCGTAATAAACTCTATACATTAATAATTTTATTGGGTCAATTTTAGATGATCATCCATTAAAAAAAAGTGCAAACTTTAAAAATCATACTTCTTTAGTAAGGGCCGGTACGCAACTAGGCGATATCGTCCTCTTTGAGCTTCCTCTCACAGCGTTATAAGCTTTGGTGAAAGATTTTCATATCCTTATAAAATAGGTTTCGTTCTCCAATATGTCAATATAGATATAACTTCTTTGTAAAAATGAATTAGAATTGGATAGGCATAAACTTAAAAAAGTAAAAAACTCTTACCTTGATATAATGATAATTAGTCAAGCTTCACAAGGACTCTCCCGTTCGGATTTCCCCACCCTAAAATACACGTCAATAAAAAATTGTTGGTAAAAAAATAATAATAATAATTAATTTTGTGGGTGTGTATATAAATACGTACATGGGCGAGCAAAAGGTCGCGAGGCTGAAGCATGAGAAGGATTTGACCCATAGTAGGCCTGTTCAGTATGTCTGGATCAACACAGCGAAGGGCAATTAAGAGCATCCGTTTGAGTTGCTTTGAGGATGGTTTTTCTTCCATTTTGAAATCCACTGTTTCAACTGCCTTTTGACTCCCAATCATTGTTTTCACCCACTCTATCAAATCTGGCTGCATTTTTTATTCAAAACCCTCCATCAATCTCCGTTTCTAACACAAATTTCCACTATAAAATCATCATTTTATCACCCAATCTCCGTTTCTAGCACAAATTTCCACTATAAAATCATCATTTTATCACCCAGTGTATGAAGCATACTTGTGATTGGTTGCAGTTCGCGGGAGCTCTTCCCGTTATAATCTCCATGAGAAGTATACCAAAGCTGTAAACATCATTCTGTTCTGTGAATGGATTGGTTGATCCAATTTCAAAGGATTCATGCCTGAGAATATAAACAAATTTCCTTTTAGTAACCGCCCAACCCCACCGCTAGCCAGCCGATATTATTTTTTTTTAGGTTTTTTCTTTTGGGTTTTGCCTCAAGGCGTTCAAGACATCTGCTAGGGAGAAGTTTCCACACTCTTACAAAGGGTGTTGGTCTTTTCTTTCGGGTGTTTCGTTCTACTCTCCTACCATTGTAAAATCTTACAGCAATGTGGGATCTTACCGTAACCGACCTAAGCCGACCTTCGAACAGTATTTGAAAGAAAAGGAAAGGAAAAAAAAGGTGAGACTACTAACGTTTCTCCAGCCAAAGCTCCAGCTGAGTACTCAGATGGCAACAGCTCAACTAGACCGAAATTGGCAATCTTGGGATTCCATTGCTGATCAAGTAATATGCAGCTGGATCTTAGCCTGCCATGAAGAATTTGTGGTTCCACATCTTCATGAAGATATGCTAATCTGCAGAAACACAAATAGTCCCTCGGTGTAATTAAATCAGCAGAGTCATCCATCACATTTCTATTACATCAATTTTCATTTCATAAGATTCAAACAATCAAAGCTAACTTAGGATGCACTTGTGGGATCTTACCCTTTTGCAATTCCTTGAACAATGTTCATCCTAATGGACCATGTAAGAGGGCTAAAGTGATTCTGTGGACATTGATGAAGCCACTGGTGCAAATTCCCGTTATCTACATTTTTATAAACAAACATCCTGTGGATGACAAGTCTTAACAGAGGAAGACATTCGCATTCATCGAAACGATTAGCCACAAAGGGTGAGAGATAGACATTACCTATTATTAGCAATTCCTTGAGTGCAATATCCAAGCAACTTAATCAGATTTTTGTGGCTAACATGCTGAATTCTCTCTGCTTCTCTGATGAACTCGTTTTCTCCGAGACTGATAAATGAGGAATACAATATGAACAAAAATTAAAACTACTGTTCTTACATCATCATTAAACCCTAAGCTTAGATGGAGCTAATTCTCAATTTCTAGATTCCAAACTCATGGATTCAGGAGAAATACACAAATTAATATTCCAAACACATGGATTATCCAGATTTAGTAGTTAGATATATGTTGAATTAGCACTTTGTGGCTAATCGTAATAATCACTTTTGAGATTCAAATATTAAAACAGAACAGACCTGTTATTTGCACTGAATATCTTAATAATCACTTTTGAACCATCGACCAAATTTCCGAAGTAATCAACATCAAAATCTTCGATGCTAATGACATTCTCTCCGCTGAATCCATTGGTTGCTAATACGATCTCATCCAATGCAAATATGTTCCTTCTCCACTGGTCCTTACACGCCGCAGGAAAGTATTGGCCGGCCGAATACTCCCAATTTGTGACGATACTACGCTGAGTATTCAGACTGCCATGCCGTGAAAACCGATCTACGGAACCGTTCTTTATGTTCATCTCCATCTCCGTGGAAATCGCAGCTTCGCGATCATAGCAGGGACGGTTCCAATTCCGCCTCCGTTGACGGAAACAGACGTGAAAAATGAAGGCAAGAATGAGAAGGAAAAGAAGAAATACCAGAACGGAAGTTAGAATCAGAAGCCATAGCTTGACTCCCAATGCGGTTCGGCTGGATAGCCATTCGTGAATGGAAGAAGAGTTGTACGCCATGGTGTGGAACAGAATGAGAGACAGAGAGATGGAAGTATGGAGTGTAGAATTCTTGAACAAAGAGGGCGATGTAGTTTTCGAAGCAGAAGGACTAGGGAAGGAAGTTAAGATCATTACAATTCCGATCCCTTCGCGTAGTTCGAATCTTTTGGTCACTAATAACTAACTAGCTTGAGTGGCGGCAAACTCCAAAATATAAATTAAAAATATTTTGGGTTTAAAGTTTTAAAATACCGTTAATCTTTTTTTAAAAAAAATTTAAAAAAATTAACTTTTGTTAAAAAAAACCTTTCAATAGCTTTTTAAAAAACACTATTTTAATTTTAAAAAGTTTAATTAATATCACAACTAAAAAAATTAATAGTTTTATTAGTACTATATTTAAGATATACCATGAAATCTTAAAAGTAGATTAAGACATTTTACATTTATAAAAAAATTATAAAAAAATCTTAATGTTAGTATATGACCAAAAAAATTGTCTATCACCATCTCATAAATTAAAAATTTACGAACATTTATGAGACATGATATTAACGTATTATGCATTTTAATTTAAATTAGAGTAAATGATATTGTAGTTCCTTATTACTAACCTTAACTATATCATCCTAATAATTTGATCTACAAATCTACAAATTTGATCTACAAATCTACAAATATATATATATATATATAGATATGGATATGGATATGGGTGTTTGATATATATTTTTTGTTTCAAACTTAGAATATTTGATATTTCTGTCAACATCAACCTATGAAACCTTTTTTTGGCATCATACTCTAGAAATATTTTAGCATTTATATTTCACCTTTTTTTTGTAGCATTTATATTTCACCTCTTTTTGTAGCATTTATATTTATTTTAAGTATTACCCATTAGAAAACTAAAAGACACATTTCCTTTTCAAATAAATTCTTACAGATATACTTATGAAGACCATAAATATGTTTAATCATATCCCTTTTATTTATGTTTTCTGAAAGACTTCAACATTACCCAAATTAAGTGAATTGCAATTTTTTTTTTCTTAATATCAATAACATTATTAACAAAAGGCATAAAGGGCAGAGAAAGCTGGCAGTTTGTGCTTAGTGCAGAAGATACAGAACTCTATTAGCTAAGGCTGACCTTATTGTGAAATTAATGAAATAAATAAAAATTAAAAGACTGGTCATAGACGTGTGCCTAGTATAACATATTACAACCAAAAAATTACAGTGGTATGCTATAAACTAAAGCTACATGAAATCCAAAGTGTCCAAAGCTCAAAGATCCCCATAACGTTTCAAATCCTACAAATATTACCTGCCTCTGACTCTGTTTATTTATGAAGTTATAACTATATGACTTTAGTGATGTAGTTGAAACTACAAACACTGTGTAAAAAAGTGGTCGATTTCGCTATCACTTCAAGTGCAGGCAGAGGATTACCTGAGAAAAATGTTGAGTTAATTGCGTGTATTGTATTTGTTTGATCGGGTCGGACGGATGTAGACCTTCTTGTTCATGGAAATGGCTATCTAGAGCGAAGCAAGTGAAAATGTACTGCCTCTCGCAAGCATAGCTGCTTTATCGTTCCAACACCATAATGCTCCTTTGATGGCTGCACTCTGATTTCGAAGAGCTTTGGCCAAAGCTTCCCTGTCACTGAAGGAGGAGGGAGATACACATGAGCATATACAAACGACTCGAGTTCGAGTGGGGTAGTTCAGTTCATAGAAGATGCTGACACAAACTAGAGCTTAAACAATTGATTTAGAAAAGGGAAACTCAAAAACTTTGGATCATCAAAACGACGAAATCTACCGACATCAATGACTTGAGTAATCCAAAGATCAATGAACATAGCCGTTGCATTTAAGAAATTTAGTATGCTTTCACATTGAAAATGACTTGAAAGTAAGGACGAACAATTAGGAAACCAAACAATCTTGATTCCTTACCGAAAAGGCGATTCTTGTCGCTATCCCATGCAATGCCATTTAGAACATCAATCTGCAAGGAAGAACAATCGGTCCAACTAAATTAGGTGATGGAAAATGGGAAAATGATAATAGTTACAAAAATCTTAGATTTTCTCGAAAACTTGTCAAATGTATCATCCAATAAATATGTCATATCACGACACGACCATAATCAAGGGAATCATAGCCTTTCAATTTTGATCAAAGAGCTTACTTGTCTCCCGCCTTGCAACAATTTCCGTCTGTAACAGGAAATACAAGTACGATTAATGTGAATTTCTACAGATGATGTGAAGCCTCAGTAAAATTCTGCTAAAGTCCAAAGTGATAAAAGCAAAACCTCAGAGTTGGGAGGAGAACCCATCCAAGCACACTTCCATCACGTATTGAGATTCTGACGATGCAATCAGTCTACAGAAAGGAACATTAAATTAAATCTTCCAACCTTGCAGAGAAGACTAAAGGCCAACAGAAAGTCATCTATCCAATATTTTCATAAGATATGCATTCAATTTGACGGTATCATACAATAATGTAAAAAAGGAATAATTAAACTGTCGGTCAGACAAGATAGGCCCCAGAGAATGACATGCCAGAAACAATACTCCAAGCCTTGAATTTACTTGTTAAAACAGATTTGGTTTCGATCAATAAATTAGTATATAAAAGTGATCGAGAAAGCCAAAAGACCAAAAATATGAACTTACAGCACATTCGGTTAGGTAGCTTACGAAAAGTTCCAAGAGCAACAGTCAGGCTAACAATTATGAAAGGTGCACCTAAGAGTATATTTATTTTAAGACCCTAAAAACTTCAGAACGATATTCAGAAATTGACACACACACACACACACACAAAAAAAAAAAAAAAAAAAAAAAAAGTCACTAAAAGGAATAAATATCTTCGAGAATATACCATCCAAACATTTGCCCAGATTTCTCCATTAACAAATTCCAGCTCATTGAGGTTATGCACCTCATCTCCTTGATATTTCACAACCCATTTATTAGTAACTGCATTAATTGGGAAAATGGCCATATGAATGTTAACGAGACAATTTTTTGCTAAACTAAAACTTATGATAATATTCGTTGCTTCAGTAAACAATATTCATGTGATGAGAATTACATTAAGAAAGAGAGGCAGGAATGCTTTAAGATCCTTATAGTGGAGAACAGAAAACACAAACTTTTAGAGTCACGGAATTTAATTTAGAACAAAACGCTAGTTGTTACTTAGAAGAGTAACCTGTAAATGTCTCTGGTTCAATTTGGTATAATGTTGACGTCCCATCACTTCCAAACAAAACCTTTCCATCTGTTGCCAATCCCCAACCATCACTCATTTGATGAGTGAATTCCTTAACCTGCACAGAGGATGAACACAACATTATATCTTTTGTGAGATCTCACGTTCATTGGAGAGGGGAATGAAGCATTTTTATAAGGATGTAGAAACCTTTTCCTAAGACACGCATTTTAAAACCTTGAGGGGAAGCCCAAAGGGAAAGCCCAAAGTAGACAATATCTACTAGCGGTGGACTTGGAGCTATTACAAATGGTATCAGAGCCAGACACCAGACAGCATGCTAGCGAGGACGCTGGGTCCCCAAGGGAAGTGGATTATGAGATCCCACGTTGGTTGGAGAGGAGAACAAAACATTTTTTTCTTTATAAGGGTGTGGAAACCTCTCCTTAGCAGACACGTTTTAAAACCTTGAGGAAAAACTCGGAAAGGAAAGCCCAAAGGGGACAATATCTGCTAGCGGTGAGTTTTGGCGGTTACATCTTTACATCTTATGGTTTAATTTCAAACCCCAAATTTTCATTACTGAAATATCAACTCATTTAACATAGTCGACATTAGAATATAGGGCACCTCTCTATTTAAATGTATTTAAAAGCCAAAGAATAAAGCGTCCATGAACCTCATTTGCTCTAACTTTAACATGAGAAGAAAAGGTGCAATCTCAAGAAAAGGTATTAAAGATGAAGCACAAACTTTTCTTAAATTATCTCGGTCATATATGAAACCAGTTTTCTTCAACCAAGTTACTTGAAACAGCCTACAAAAGAATATAGAAAGTGTTAAATTAGCAATATGGAGATTCCTTGAATATATTTATAACGGTTACAATGAATCGAGGTACATATGACACGGTGAAGTAAGAACAGATTAGATTTCGAGAATGGGAAAAAATTTTAGACTGCATCCAAATGTACAAAATTAATTTAAAATAACTGAGTTTCATGAGCAGACAAAAACACCAGAATAGATTCCTAGTTTTATAGTACAAAGGATTCATAATTGGCTTCATTACAATTACTTGAAAGAAGTGAATAGTTGATTTCATACTTTAATGGTTAATATCATAAACAGGTAATTTGTCATGCTTCCTTCAACAGAAATTTTCAAATGGTAACTTATTGGAAAGAATGACCATTATCTCCATATCCGAATCTGCAACAAAATCAATGCAATTAATATCTAAACCATCACAAACCTCTCCCCGAGAAGTGTTAATCCTTCCCCAAACTGATTGTCATCCATCTTGTGAAGAGCCTCAGCCTGTACAGGAAAATAAGTACATAAACGAAAGTAACAAGAAAATGGAATGCAATGCTAAAATGTGTTTCCCCCAAACAATTTATTTAGCCATCCATTGAAAAGGCAACATGTTAAGGAAAATTCAATAAAAAATGTGAGAGTCTGTGTGGAGGGAAAAAAGGGTAAAAGGTCTGAAAAATCGTGCACTTCGAAAATTCCTCAAAGGACTCTTTCAACATCAAAACTTAAAACATCAGCCAAATATTTTCAAATTTTCATTGATTATATAACATGATCAAAATAATGAAGGTAAAAAAAGTCATGATAAAAAATGACACTATTTTATTGCATGTGAGAAATCTGAAAAAGAAAAAATTACCTTCCCAGTAGAGAGAGCTACTTTTCGAACTGATGACTGCAACACAAGTCAAGATAAAAGTCACAAGAATAAGATCTAAGGATAACAAAACCATAGTAATTTAATATTCACCAAGTTATTAGATAACAAAAAAAATTTAATTATTCCGTTAGCTAAAAATGTAACAATTTCCCGATTGTAAACACACATTCGGCTTACACTTAGCTGTTCGTTAATAGCTGTTACAAATTTAGCTAAGAAGAAAAAAAAATGATGGATGAGAGGAACTGCATATCGAAATTTGTAAGACCGCCCTCAAATTCTAATCCGAATCTTATTTAGTGTGTGTCATTGAAATAAGGTGAAAGAGAAGATGCAAGGGCACAAGGCTATGATGATCAGAAATTATGACAATTAGAGGTATCGCTACAGAATAAGGATATGATGATCAGAAATTTCTCTCCACAACTACGAAGAAATGATCAGATAAAACTATGCGGATTTCAGAGTACAGGAAACAACAAACTGATGAATTTGACTTGTGAAATGCAAATTCACCTCTCCATAAAGGCCAGTGGACTCAAATAGGGTGTCATTGTCTGCATAAACCAGTCCCTGAGGAAGCAAGAGACAGATTTGTCAAAATAAATACATTCCAACAGAAAACAACGTGCGATACTCATCCGATGCGCCAATATTCCAAATCCACTTTCCTACTATAATTCATATCGAATAGTCAACTAAAAGCAGATAAGATCACAATGACAATACATCATTTGGAATAGGTGAATAAATCAATTCTTGATTTGAAGAAAAATGGTTAGACGGAGAACTACAGACTTCGGACCTTGTCTCTATGCATGTATATCAGTGTGTGTCTATGTCCGTGGCAATAAACAGTACTACTGAATTTCAACCAAGTTCAACCAGAGTATAATGATCTTAGCTTCAAAGAACAGTTCTCCAGAGCCAATATCTTGACACCTTAACTTAATCGTCGTAAACAAAAGCTTGTAATTCAGACTTCTGTACAAAACATATATAAATTTTAAATGGCTCCGAAATTGGGATACCTGAGTGAAGGCTCTAGGATCGTGAGGAAATTCGTTGACCACTTCAATAGAGTAAATCATTGGCGATTGAACTTCATATTTGGCCGATCTTCGCAATACATTAAAAGAAATGCCGAAGACCAGAACAACAAAGAAAACCAGAGAACTCGAAACTAGCAGAGCAGTATTTCTAGGGGTAAGGAAACGTTGATGAGAAGGTCGAGAAGCCATGGCCGCAGGCGGCTTGGAGTTCGATCGCTTAGACTGCCTCCTCTTTAAGGATCCGGCCGCCATTAGATGGCAAATTGTTCATTGATAGCAAAGAAGACAAAGAAAGAATCCAATGGGTTTGGCAGGGATTAGGTAGAGCATGGAGATTGTGAGGCAAAACAAGTAACGCTCTGTTTGGAGCTGAATCTGATGGACTTCGGATTCTCCATTGCAGATTCGTCTCCAACCTTTGATTCAACTCCAGATATGAAAAGTTCAAGCAAAAAAAAAGGAAAAAAAAAAGGAAAAAAAAAAGGAAAAAAAAAAGTCAACAAAAATGAACCAAAAACCATATAAATGTTTAATTTTTTAATAATATTATTTTAACTTTATAATATATATTTTTCTTCACCCCTACTTTATTTTAAAAATACATTTTTACAATTTATATTAAAAAGGCTTGCGCATAATTTTAAGTGTTTTTTGATAAATAATAAATCAGTAATATAAACTAAATTTAAGATTTCTTAAAAATATACGTAATTGATTAAAAAATTATTTAATGGTAAAATCAAATTAAGTTTTGTTGTATTAAAAAAAGGACAATGCGCGCGAATTCTTCGCCAGCAATACATGACAATCACGAACATTCCAGAGACCCACAACTGAAGAACGTTCTCGATCTCGCGGTTCGCGGCCCAAACGTCCAAGAGAAACCGATCGGCAACAGGCTGTACGACGCCGTTTCGTCATCGACCGCCAAATATGATCAATAAAAGCTCGCGAGAAATGTAGAAGGATCGAGACTCTGCGCTATTCTTATTCCACTATAAATACATTCATCCTCTACGTCTGGAAAGCAATTTCGAGTTAGAGTTATTACCTGTGAATATCATCTTCAATCGCTTCGCTCTCGTGCAATTTCTTTTTCATCTGCTTTGAGTTTTTCTTTATTCGCGAGTTTGTTTTGTGTTCAATGGCGGACGTGCAGATGGCTGATGCTGAGACCTTCGCCTTCCAGGCCGAGATTAACCAGCTTCTCAGTTTGATTATCAATACTTTCTACAGCAACAAGGAGATTTTCCTTCGAGAGCTTATCAGCAACTCCTCTGACGTGAGTTTATTTTACTTCCTTCTCTGTTCTTGTGTCTTGTTTCCATTGAATGTCAAGCGTCGTCGAGATTTCAGTGGATTGTTTTGTTTCTGAATCTTCGAATGCTTAATTGTTTGGTTTTGATCATCTTTAGGCGTTGGACAAGATTCGATATGAGAGTTTGACTGATAAGAGCAAACTTGACGCTCAACCAGAGCTTTTCATCAGAATTGTTCCAGACAAGAACAACAAAACTCTCTCCATCATCGATAGTGGAGTCGGAATGACTAAAGCAGGTAAGAGAAGGGTCGAAATATTTCTTAATTTCTGTTAGTCTGTTCGCCAGAATGCCGTTGCGACATTGGGATGTTGGATTTAATTTCTGGTGTTGTTTCTTGAATGCAGATCTGGTGAATAACTTGGGAACCATCGCAAGGTCGGGGACCAAAGAATTCATGGAGGCATTGCAGGCCGGTGCCGATGTCAGCATGATCGGCCAATTCGGTGTAGGGTTCTATTCGGCTTACCTTGTGGCCGAGAAGGTGATTGTGACCACAAAGCACAATGACGACGAGCAATACGTATGGGAATCGCAGGCCGGTGGTTCCTTCACTGTCACAAGGGACGTCAGTGGAGAGCAACTCGGGAGGGGTACCAAGATCACACTCTTCCTCAAGGAGGATCAGGTAATGAAATCAACGCAGTTCATATAACGGTCTGTTCTTGGGATCAGAAATTTGAATACTGGGAATACTGAATTTAGTAGATGAAATGGAAATGTACAAATTTTATCGAATGCGGTACTAATTGGATGTATAATTGTTCAGTTGGAGTATTTGGAAGAGAGAAGGATCAAGGACCTCGTGAAGAAGCACTCTGAGTTCATCAGCTATCCCATCTATCTGTGGACCGAGAAGACTACCGAGAAGGAGATCAGCGACGATGAGGAGGACGAACCTAAGAAGGAAGAAGAAGGAGACGTCGAAGAGGTGGACGAGGAGAAGGAGACCAAGTCAAAGAAGAAGAAGATCAAAGAGGTTTCTCACGAATGGCAACTCATCAACAAGCAGAAACCCATCTGGCTGCGCAAGCCTGAAGAGATCACCAGAGATGAGTATGCATCATTCTACAAGAGCTTGACAAACGACTGGGAGGAACACCTTGCAGTGAAACACTTCTCCGTGGAAGGACAGCTCGAGTTCAAAGCAATTCTCTTTGTCCCGAAGAGGGCTCCGTTTGATCTCTTCGACAGCCGTAAAAAACTGAACAACATAAAGCTCTATGTAAGAAGGGTGTTCATCATGGACAACTGTGAGGAGCTGATCCCCGAGTACCTTGGATTCGTCAAAGGAGTGGTTGATTCGGACGATCTGCCGCTCAATATCTCACGTGAGATGTTGCAGCAGAACAAGATTCTGAAGGTGATAAGGAAGAATTTGGTGAAGAAGTGCATTGAAATGTTCAATGAAATTGCGGAGAACAAAGAGGACTATAACAAGTTTTATGAGGCCTTCTCTAAGAACTTGAAGTTGGGTATCCACGAAGACAGCCAAAACAGAGCCAAATTGGCTGATTTGCTGCGATTCTACTCCACCAGAAGTGGAGATGAAATGACGAGCTTGAAGGATTACGTCACCAGGATGAAGGAGGGTCAGAAGGACATCTACTACATCACCGGTGAGAGTAAAAAAGCAGTGGAGAATTCCCCCTTCTTGGAACGCCTGAAGAAGAAAGGCTACGAGGTGCTTTTCATGGTCGACGCCATTGATGAGTATGCCGTTGGGCAACTTAAAGAGTACGATGGCAAGAAGCTAGTATCTGCCACCAAGGAAGGACTTAAACTTGATGATGAAACAGAGGAAGAGAAGAAGAAAAAGGAGGAGAAAAAGAAGTCATTTGAGAACCTGTGCAAGACTATCAAGGACATCCTTGGTGATAAGGTCGAGAAGGTCGTTGTCTCCGACAGGATAGTGGACTCTCCTTGCTGCTTGGTCACCGGCGAGTACGGCTGGACGGCGAACATGGAGAGAATCATGAAGGCTCAAGCTCTCAGGGACAACAGCATGGGTGCTTACATGTCAAGCAAGAAGACAATGGAGATCAACCCAGATAATGGAATCATGGAGGAGCTAAGGAAAAGAGCCGAGGCGGACAAAAACGACAAATCCGTCAAGGATTTGGTCATGCTCCTCTTCGAAACTGCTCTATTGACTTCTGGTTTCAGCCTTGATGATCCGAATACATTTGCTGCGAGAATTCACAGAATGTTGAAACTTGGTCTTAGCATCGACGAGGAGGAAAATGGAGGAGGAGATGATGCGGACATGCCTGCTTTGGAGGAAGATGGTGCTGAAGAGAGCAAAATGGAGGAGGTCGACTAAGCCTTCTTATTATCAGCTTCAAGTCAATATTGAGATGTCTGTGAATGTGTTTTGTGTGTTGAGTCATTGATCAGCGTCAATGTCGGTTTTGGTTCCTCTTCTTTTCTATTTTCTCTGTTGTATTCAATAAGCAAACGTAGATGTTACTTCAATATATGAACAGATACTTTTTTTTTTGTTGGTCATCATCTTCCGCATTTATCTTCTCTGTGCCCTAATAAATTATTTCTAGGAAACAAATATCCGTACTTTACGTGAAAGCTATAAGATACAGAAGCAACCTCGCACTGTACACATACTCAGAACGGGGACTAGAGGAACATTCTTCCCTCTTGCTCTAAGAAGCGACAGTCGACGAATATACAACAGCAATACAATACTAGTTATCAAGTTCAGTAGCATTAAGGAAGGCTCAATTAGGTACAGTTCGGTGAAGTAGTAGCCGCCGTTGCCATCTCCAGCTTTGTTCTCGTTACTAACCATGTTCCATGAAGGCATCATATGACGAGAGTACCTTTTTCTGCAAGGTGGTATCATGTAATCAAAACGAAAGTAATCAATAACAGAGGGAAGTATCTCTTTCCGAGAATGAAAAACTTCCAGCTTCGATGTTAAGGGTTGGTGTTAAATGGAAGGATCCTAAATGATGTGGCGGTAGCACAATGCAAATATGGTCAACAATTGTTTTGCCTCAGAAACTGTGTGCAAAAGCAGAAATTCGTTAGTGAAGACAGAGATAGAGATAGATACTCACATGGTCCTCAAAGTCGGGGACGGTGAGATTAATGGCCAGGTTTCTCATGAGCAACATCACCTGGAGAGGGAATAAGAATATCAGATATATACTACATAAGTTGTTTCAAGCATATGATTATGATATGATTTATATTATGTTTAAAGGATATAATCTTTGAAGTTAAATGCGGGACCAAGTGAACTGGCTGGCTGGCCTAAATTTTGGATGGAAGTAAAGCTACGGAGTCATGTAGTGGGATGCAAGGCAATGAAGTGGGAACGAAGAACATACAGTTTCGACGTCTATTTGGTCCATCTGTTTTAACTTCTGCAAATGATCCGAGGCTTTTGGGTCGAACACGCTGCCAATGAAGTTGTAGACCTGACCAAAATCTGGCAGTACTGCATTGAATTGAAGATTTCAAATGCATCAACAACGGCCACAGTAATATGTAATGCAAAACAAAGAAGCATCTTCAGGACAATTTTCTATGGGTCTAAATCATTAGGTGAAGGAACTGAAATTTGTAAATGCCGTATGGACTACAGTAACCTAATGTACTACCCAGGCTAAAGAAATTATTGAAATAACGTAACTATCAAAGCTTTCACCTCTCAACTGAAGCTTGTTATGTTCCTCGACGCTTGATTTAGTTGGAAAGCGTGCTCTTGTAGTGCGGTCTGTGCTACTGCAACAATTGTTTTCTATTACTTGCCCTGCAGACACGAAAGAGAAAGGAAACAGCTAGATGTAATCAAAGCATCCAAAACAAAATGAAAAAAAGTTCGTGAGTTATCAAGTAATTAAATTTCCAACCCCTTTCCATTCCAAGAAAAAGATAAAGATAACAAGATCATTTTCAGATTAAGACTCTTGTCTGGTGATTTCACAACTCAAACCTCTTGCACTTCGAGAGAAATTAACCATCTGGGTAGAGTTATCCGCCATGAAACTCGCAGGAGCAGAAGAGGAATTAACCATATAATTCGGTTCAAGAGAAGAAGATTGAAATGGCCCTGACACTAGCGCAAGAGCTGAGACCACAATGGGTTGGCATTACGAGAAAGCGTTGGCAAAATTATGCTGTCAAAAGATAAACTACAAATTGAACTTGTACTGACCATTTGTTGAAGTCTTTTGAGGATATGGACGAGCAGCTTTCCTCTTTGGTCGTGGAGGAGGTAGGTGTTCGCCTGTCCCACTCTTCTCAACCTTCAGGAAGTACTTCTGAGCGTGACTTCGTATCTGATAAGAATCATCATCATCTTTAGACTACTTATAATAGAAGAGCCAAAGCTTGAAGAATTCGAGCATGATTTGTTTTGACCAAACATAACAGGATATTATATTTACTTCAAAATCTTTAAATTTTCGTATATTTTGCCTTACTCTGTACTCTAAATTATGTAACAAAGTACCAATTTCCAGAACTTATCTATAATCATAGAAACGCTATTGAAGAACAAAAATTCCAGAAAGACGAATAACATCGTTATTTCTCGATAACTAACGAGAAAAGAACGAAAACATTCCAGATTTGTTCATTAGATTCGTAGGATAAAAATGGGACGTAAGACGAGTGTGTCCATTACCTGAATGACGGTCTTCGACCCTACAAAGGCCTCAATCTTCTTCCAGTCACGATCAAATCTGAAGCATACAATAAAGAGAAGATACACGAACGGTTAGATCGGAAACAAACACAAAAGCAACAATTCAACTTCCGGACATTTCTTCCAAATAATCAAAAAACAGACCAGAATTCCTCTCCTGATGAAAGAAAACAAAACAAACAGTCAAATACTCCAAAATCACTCCGAAAACAAATCGCGCGGCCTCCACTCGTCAATTCAGAAACCACAAATCAAAGACGATGCCGGATACGAGAATACAACCGCACAGAGAAACGAAATCTTATCAAGACGAGTAAAAATTTAAATCAAATTAGAAAAATATTCACAACAAAAAAGAGAAAAACAGGAGGATGAAGAAGAATGAAGAAGCTCGAAAATACATCGGAGAGAGAATAATATACAGTTGAATAGCTTCGAGGAACTTATCGTGCTCAGGCTCAGTCCAGCTCTCTCTGCACTTGGTGATGGTGTAAGGTTTCCGAGCTCTCTTCAATAGGTCATCTCGCAACGACGTAGCAGCAGTGTCGAACGGTAACGCCATTTGAACGGATCTAATTCGGAATCAACAGCCGTGCTCAGCCCGAGCACGAGGTTCGAGAAATGGCAGTTTGCTGTCGCCAGCGCCATTGATATTTCCGTGCAGATACTTAAAAATTATCCAATGCGCCGGGCGTAGGATTGGCATAGTGTAATCGAGTTACTGGAAGCTGCCACGTGTTTTGTTCGGGTTAATTGGCGGGACTCAGTGCGGGGTAGGAAGAAGGTCGCGGCTGGGACATTGGAGGGAAAGAAGGTAACCGTCACATGCGGAGAGGACAAAGGAGAAAAACATAGTTCCCTTATGAAACCGGTAGACACGTGTCGGTGGCTTAAAAAAGTGGGTTTCAGTGGAAGATATTTTTATTGGGACCCACGGAACTCGAATCTGTGCCACTGATCCGACATTGGGTCAGTTTCTTATCCAGTTGCAGATCTTTTTTCCATAAATTGAATTTATATATTGTATTAATAAATGTTGGCCGAATTTCCAAACTTCAAGTTGAAAAGGTTGTTTTTAAATGTCAATTTAGTCCTAATTTTTATTACTTATTTTATTTATATATTTATTAATTACAAAGACTAGAATTCAAATGACATTAACTTGTTCTAAAGTCTATATATTATTATCACTATTATTATTTATAATAATGATTATTTTCTATAGAACTCCCATTCAATTAAGGCCACATGCTAATTGCCCGCATCCTCATTTAATTAAACCAGACTTTTTGATATCAACAGAAATAAAATGAAAACTGCGCTCTATGATCCATCTGCCTGCTTCAGCTTCTCGTACGATTTCCTTGAAACCTATAAATAAAATACAAATCCCAAGGTTAAAATACACCAAGCTCATAACATTTATGTATGATGGAAAAAAAAAGAAAAAAAAAACCTTATGAGGCGAAACGGGAGATGGAGTGGGAGAAGAGCGCAAGTAATTTCCAAGGGAAGAAGAGAGAGGCGGTGGAGTAAATGGGGAGTGAATACGCGGAGGCATTGGTGAGTGATTATACGATGAAGAAAGTGGAGAGTGATGGTATGAAGATAGTGGGGATGGCATTGGTGATATCCAGCGCAGATGGGCTGCTCCTGGAGATTCTGACTTTGATCTCCTTACTCTCATATTCACTTTCAGCCTGTATTTTTTTTACACAAATATGCTTCGTTATTACCACAAACTTGTTAAATAAAACAATGCCCAAATCAGCACTTACTTGTTATGAACAGCAACGTATTCGTCAGTCTCATCCAATATCTCTTCCTTCACAAACACCACCAACAAAAACAACAACATTTACGAGGGTCTCAGATTCCATGAGACAATTGTGTTTCTAAAAAATATTGTATATGATGATTAGTTTAAATGAGAGATTATGTAACGATTGTACTAAGAAAATAGTAGGTTGTGAGACTCTATGCACAGTCACTCGAAATACGACATGCAAGTGGTGCTTATCGAGACATGTAAGGGCTGGATAAGTGTCATGATGTGACCGATAAGGACGGTGCATCATCCAACATGCCAAAAAGAATGTGCATAAAAGTCAAGCTAAGACATAAGCAAGATTCGAGGTAACAATGGTGTCAAGAGTGTCAAAGACATGCTCGAAGAGATTCGGTTAATGTCCAAGCCATAACCTCGAAACTTATCATATCATGGAATCTTATCCTCAAGAAAAATTAAACGAACCTGTAAAAGTTCTTCCATGACATCTTCCAGCGTTATGATACCAATAACATCTTCATCAAAATCTGGCATTGATTTTTCATTTGTCTCACTACTTACATTAGAATGAATATTCCTTATCTGCAGCTTAATATATTCCAACTCTGTCTCAGTTCTCGTCGTGGTTTCGAGTTCTGATTCGTTAAAATCCACAGTTTTTGAATCTACAGAGACACGAGATCAGTTTATGTTTTTGATGATTCTGGTAACCAAAATCATGAAGACAAGAAGATGAAACCTGCAGGCTCTCTGGCTTCCTTGTGGCTCTTAATGACAACAGCCATATGACTATGTCCTTGTTGGAACTGGTTCAATATGTCATATAAAGGTAAGTTCTCGTGTACCCTGCATCCAAAATATAACATCAATTCTTCAGCTAAGAAAGCTATAAGGGCTAAGCATCCAACAATTTTACCTTGGAACTTTTCTGATGGTGAGATTTCTGATGGGAGTTTCATCCTGTGGATCAAATTTGATCAGATTTTTAACCTGCACCCAAATGGGGATCTTCATTTAACTGCATGCTAAATTTTGATTGATTTATATTTTGTATATGAATTTAAAGAAAAATTGAAAGGTTACCGACTAGACTATATTTGTGTGTCGATTAGGGAGGACAACAAAGCATTTTTTATAAGGTGTGGAAACTTCTCAACCTGAGGAAGCCCAAAAGGAAAAACCCAAAAATGACAATATATGCGAGCAATGGGCTTAAGCTATTATATAGGGTATCAGAGTCAGACACGAGGCGATGTGTCAGTGAGGAGACTGAGCCACGAAGAGGGGTGGACACGAGGTGGTGTGCTAACAAAGACAATGGTCTCCAAAGGGGTGGATTGGGAGGTCCCACATCGATTGGAGAAGCCGGATCCCGAAGGAGAGTGAATTGTAAGATCCCACACAGTTAGGGGAGAAGAACTAAACATTCTTTCAATTTAACACTTGGAACATACCAAAATAATACCGATGATATTAGTTGGATGTCCCGAGTAGATCGGCACTCGACTATGTCCTTTCCTTAAAATGATCTCCATGGTTTTCCTTGGATTATCCAAAAAGTCAAAAAAACAAGCTTAAAAATCAAATCCATTGAGTTCAATTAACCATAGTTAAGGGCAGAGGCATACTCATCAAGTTTGGAATTTATATCAAGTGAAAACAATTTGGATAAAGGAGTCATAGCATCCTTGGCAGTTTTGAGTGTCATGTCCAAAGCTCCAGTGATTATGGTGGTTTCTTCTTGAGTCAATTCTCCACCTTTGCCTGCCTGAGACACAAATTTTAGTTCAAAGATTTAAAATATTATCCGTTCGATAATCATTTAACTTTTTTTTTTCCATTTACAAAATCGTTATCAAACGGGTCTATTAGTTCTTGTTCACCATTGAAATGTAAAGCATGTTGAACCAACCTTGTTCCCATGCATATCCACAAATGTCTTCAGCTCTGCCCTTCTTAGAAGTGTAGAATGCCCCTTGCCCAGAAGCCAATCTAATGTCTGTCATTCACATTCAGAAGCTCATATCAATTGTTTCTTTTAGGGCAAAAACGCAAGCAATTAGAGTTCGAATCTTCTTTCCTTTCAATCCCTTCTCATATATGACCAAATGAAGAATATGGTATTACCTTACTGATGGGGTAAGCCAAAGGAAAGAGGACTAAGAGAAGCACCCGAACAATGACCGACAGCCTTGCGCCGACGCTCAATCCATACCTTGAGCAAATAGCTTGAGGAATAATCTATGGAGAAAACGAGGCATTCCATCAAGTACCATAGAAGATGAAGAAGGAAGTTTCAGAAAAATTTACCTCTCCGAAAGTTAGTATGAGAGTGACTGATATCACAATGGCTCCCCAAGCTGGGAGAAGGGCATCGATGAAGATGGGCAGAGCCTAAAAATGGAAAGAAAGGGTAAATAAATAAAACACAGTTAAAGTCCTTTCAAAAGAAGGTCTATGAAGTTAAATATTGGATGAAGCAGTACCTCCATTGCCATGGCATTGCTTATGAGGAGCGTGCAAAGAAGCAAATGCTGGTTCTTTACTATGGGCAGAATTTTGGCTACAAGGAATGAAGTTGAATTGTATCAAACAGGACATAAATTGACCAAGTTTTTTCCTTAAATTCTTCCATATGTTTGTGTTCTCCAACAAATGTGAGCAAATTACTAAGTAATGGATGCAAATATCACATAAAAAAGTGCCACAAGTGGGTCAAATTTGTTGAGGATTGTTGGGAGAGGGGTCCTACGTCAAATAATTAAGGGGTTCCTAACATAGTATCAGAGTCATGCTCTCAACTTAATCGTGTTAATAAAATCTTCAAATGTCGAACAAATAAGTTGTGAGTCTCGAATGTGTAGTCAAAAGTGACTCAATGTTGAACAAAGGAGATACTTTGTTCGAGGAGTTGAACCTCGATTAAGTAGAGGTTGTTCGAGGGCTTCATAAGCCTCAAGGGAGACTATATGGTGTACTTTGTTCGAGAGGAGGATGGTTGGGAGACGAGTCTCATATTAGTTAATCAAGAAGTTGATCATGGGTTTAACAAAACTTACCAGCATTTTTGCGGTCGTCGGGCCTGCCAGACTTGGCAAGGACCTCGAGATCGACCAAACTGAGCGACATAAGTCCTAGCGTAAGGCCGGACATAAGACCAGCAAAAGCAACCAAACCCACACATATCAGGAGATACATCCAGAACCTTGGCTCACAGCATGGGACATCACTTGTAGCCATCTCTTTATCGGTTTAATGCAAAGCTCTTGGGACTTGGCGAAACAGAGAAGATTTGAGGTAAAGAGGCAAGAGAATTACGGCTACTAATAGAACTGGGTAAGACACACTATGAATAAGTGTCCAAATAGAACAGAGATTGAGAGGGCCACCTGATCGATACGCTTTCTAACATCAGCAGAAAAAAATTCCAAATTCCAAAATGACAAAGGAGGAGAATCCATGACATGTATAAACAAACTGCCCCCAGCAGACTTGGCCCTTTGAAATTATAAACAATTTGAATAGCCATTACCACCAAATGGCCTTCTAATTTTAAAACAAAGTGGAAGCTGTCGATTATGGAAAATGTACGTGTTGCAATAAGAGATACGTTGTGGGATTCACTTTATGTACTCGTTTCTTAATTCGTAGTGTATTAGTTGTCTTCTGTTTCTTCCTATTTAAACTAATATAAATTTGTGGATGAGGTGAGACTGTCATTTTGAGGGGGAAAAAAAAATAACAACATTATTTTACGAATTTATGAATGATTTTAACCGGCATAAACGAGCATAAATAATTCGAGTATCTTTTATAATGGTGTTAAAACTTCTCCCAAATATATACGTTTTAAACCTGTGAAGTTGGCGGTGATATTTAACATGTCAAAATGAACAACGTCTACTAATTATGGGCTTAGATTCTTACATTAAATATTTTACATGTAATGTTGCATTGTACTTTGTGTTACCAATTTATTAAACAATTTGACAAGTTGTTGAATAGATGGTTAGATTTAAGGAATTTAAAGTACTTAAAAAAAAAACAACACTAAATCTTACCGAATCTAAGAAGATCCCAAATGTTTGGATAAGCAAGTTGTGCACTTTTTACCGAAATGATAGGGAGAAAAGGAAAAGTGTGTAGTCCTCTCCTTCGTCTTTCTTGTTCCCCCGAGCCAAGTGGGACCTACATGAAGGAGTTAGATGCTTCTTCTATTCTTTTATTCTTTTCCTTGGTGTAGTTGTGTCATTCTGGACTTGAACCAGAGACATCGCCCGTGAAGTAAATCATCACACCTATAGTCCAACCAATTAGAAGAGAATCAATAGATTCCTTTTCGGAAGCGATTCATCCTTCCCAAATGCAGCATACAACTCTCTCGGCTCTCCAAGTGTGCTTGTTCCCCCTTCTCCCTTACTAGGGCAAAAAATTATTAAATTTGGAGTTTTCAAATGTCGAACATAGATGCCATCCATTTTCATTTCGTCCTACTATAGTGTTAGTAACGATTTTTGTATTACTCTACTAAGCCTACCAGATTGTCTTCGAAAGGATCGTAAAAGCTTTAATAATAAATTTTATACTTTTTTATCAAGAATCCATATGGAAATTCTTTAATCAAATTAAAACATTTAAATCAATAATATTGAAAGTAGGGATTTTCTTTTAAATTTTGTTCCTAACTATTATTATTTTATTTTATTTTTTGTTTTTTTAGTCTCTCTCAAATCATATATATAGGGGTGAACGAGTAATTACGAGGACTCGTCAAATGTTTATCGTTTACGGAAGATAGGAGGGAAAGGTCGTTTCGTCGGGAAGAAAAACAAAAAGTTCAGTTCGGTTCATTAGTATCGCGTTTCATTCCGAAAGGGAATCAGAGTTATTTTTCAAAACGAGAGAGAAGGTAGAGGCGGAAGACGAAAGACGAAAGCAATCCGCAGTCACTTCCGACGGGCCAAGTAGGAGAAAATGGCATCGACCGTGAAGGACGACGTCGATCGATTGTTTGAATGCTTCAAGTGCGGTGTTTCTCCTCCTCGTAAGTTCTATTTCTCTATCTTTAGTTCGAGTTTTACAACCTCGAATGTTCTTCGTTTCTGTACTGCGAATCTCATTTTTGGAAATCGAATTTTAACAGCGAAGCAATGATAATAATTGCACAAAAACTACTGGATTTCGTAAATTTGGAAGTACAATAGAGGAGCAATGTATGTTATAGGTTAAATATCTGCAGTGGCACGGTGATCATTATGAACGTTCTTCGTTTCTGTATGTTCTGCCTCTGTTTATGTTTGGTTATCTATCCCGTTTCTATTCAGAATCTGCTGTGAGAGTAAAAAAGAAAAGAAAAAGTAAATTGAAGCCCGAGTGTTCAATAGACTCTACGAGTCCAGCTTCTGGCTCAGTTAAAGAAATGCAGGACAATGCATCGAGCGTCCAAGTTACCGAGGAGAAAGTAAGTCGTCGTTTCCTGAGGGCCGAGTTTGCCCGACTGTTATTCTTCATATGCTTATCCAAGTATTTTTAGTGTGTAATGAAGTACAGAATTCATAGCTAATGGTGAGGCTGAAACAGATTTATTTATTATTATTATCTTTTTGGCATTGCTTAACAAAACTATGTTTAACACTGTTCAGATTGATTTGACAAGTAAAGAAAAAGGTTCTAGTTCTAAGAAGTTCTCGCCAATCGTATTTTATGGTTCACCTAGAGGCGTCCCTCCCAAGAGGCCATCTAGTTTGTGGAGACTATTGCGTGAAATTCGTGTTGATCTTTCTGAGCAAAGCAGATTCAAGTTAAGGTATATTTAGGATTCTTCCATCCTCTCACTTTTTCTTTCTGTTTCACCATTATTCCACTTCTCTATGATATCGTTTTGACATTTGTGGTATCTATTCTGAATAGCAAGCAAGTGTGGGCCACATTTCCCAGACAAGAAGAAGCAATTAAGTTTGGCAGAGAGCACACCGATGTTCATATTTTTAGTTATCAAGATCACTTTAATGGACAAAGGAGATTTCTAGTTTCATCATACAGTGAGTTCTGGCAAAGGTATTATCAAATTTTAATCATACTTCGAGGAGAAAAAATACTTTTCACACAGAATCGTCGCAAACACTCCTGATCTTGTTTTAACAACTTTTTTTTAATTAACTTCAGGTATAAAAGCATGGATTCAAAATTTCGCCACCATTATGAAGTAATTCAAGAGGTGAGCTGAATAAGTTTGAGTCATTGTACTGATCATGTGGTTTGATCTGTCCAAATCATGTGCTCTTTATCTCTTTCTTCTGCTGCACTTCTCACTGTTCTATTTCAAGTGTTCAGGGTGCTCCGTGTCACCTTTACTTTGATTTGGAGTACAGTAGAAGAATCAATACGGGAAAAAATGAAGACGTAATGGTTGATTCCTTGATATCTGTTGTTCTAGAAGCCTTAAATGAAAAGTATTCAATTCAAGGAAGCTTTGACTGGATACTAGAGCTTGATTCCTCAAACGAAGGTATATTTAGCATCTGTCTGATCTAGGCTTCATCTCCTGTGTTAATTCATCTGTTATTGTCTAAGTGTATCCTAAATTGCTAAAATGAGGATCTTGTCATTTTCGTTTTTGGTTGGCATGATAACTGAAATTTTCCTGGTACGAGTATAGATAATAATCCTCATCTTTTTGTTGATTACAGATTCACTATAGTCAACAAGATTATTTTTGGTAATTCTACAGGAATATGATTACTTCAAAATTTTAAGATCATAAAAATAAAAAAGAAGAGCCGAAGGTTTTATTAATGGATGATCTGATACTGCTGCCAACGTTTTATGTTTGAAATTGAATGACATTGTCGAATATAGCTAAGCTATGCATTAAACATGGTACATGCGTGATACGTCAATTAAAATCAAACCGTTCAATTTCCTTCATTTTATTTATTTTAAATAATAATAATAATAAGGAGGAGGAATTGCTAGTTACAGTTTTTGTCTAGTAAGTCAACTGGCTGTATGTTTTGGAGATCTCCTTTTGTGAAGCTGGCCTTGGATTTTTTTTAGTTTCCATGCAATTGCAACTTTCTTTCGGTGATTGATAATGACAAGGTCTCTGGCCTATAGTCTAGCATCGAGCATTTGTTTTTTTTTTTCTTTTGTAGATGCCTAGATGTTACGTTGCAAATGATTTCATTAGCGATGTTCATGATTTTGTTGATAACTCTTCCTATTTCATTTTTATGTTTAGAGAAGTTCTCTCGCCACCTAATAATCCGCATACCAAAAGTTGCTTTTAAGGATAACTCGCATGCAGGAGCATTTGTTGGTGAGGTACTTCCCTGAAGAAGCATAGGACTAAAAGATTTCTAGCTACAGTGATTAACATTTGAACTCTTACCTTCTTACGATATTCGGCTATCAGCTAAGTTGGTCATTCATCTGAGTGCATGGCCAATATATATTGATTCCGAGTCTTCATTATTTAAACAAAATTTTATTGAATAGTTACAACTATCCTGTTTATTTATCCAGTACTGTTTTAATTCGTGTCAATATATTATCAGATATGTTCGCGGATTTGTATTGGAAAAATGGAAGGGAGATACGAAGAACTGTTTATCAAAAAAGATTCAAGCTCCATTGAATCTCCTAGCCATCTGTTTGTGGACAATGCAGTTTATTCTAGAAATCGTTGCTTTCGTTTAGCTTTGTCATCAAAGGCAGGGAAGACTTCTGTGCTTCTACCTACAGGAAGACATGCACGTGCAAAAATGGTATGGTACTTTTTACTAGAACATCGAATTTTAAGTTCCTCCATTTTATATTATTCTCTGGGTTTTATCAAATTGCAAGATGAATGCATAGCTAGTCAATCTCAAATAGGAAGTTCTTTTTCATGTATCCCATCCTTTGTCTTTTGGAATTCTTGGGACCTCCTCGTTATGCACTTATGGTTTTGCCATGGAATTCAGAAAAAGAAAGATACCGTGAAATTGTTGGTGTACTAGTTTGATATGAAACCTTAAGAAATGGCAGATAAGAACTCTTCCACGTAAGAAGTAAGAAGAACCCTTAATTGTCAAGCCCTAAAACCCCAAATCAATTTAGAGTTAATCCCAAAGAAATGATTATATGATGGTTCACCTTGATGACCAAGATCAAGAGATAGAATAGCTAGTTCCTTACTTGCAGATTGAACAAGTCTACTTTTAAGCACCCTTAGATCAAAAATTACAAAATGATTGAATTCTCAACCATCGAAATGCAATTTGCAGAATTTTTTCAATTAGATAGGCTCCCAATTCAACCCTACATCTCACGTCATCAACCACAGCAAAAAGACTAAGATGCCCTTATTTAATATGTTCTAGAAAGGATAAAAAACCAATAAAATTACATCAAAGTTATAAAATAAGATGTGAATAGTAATTTAAGTTGACAGTTCATATCATCTGCTCCTAGTTCTTCTGCATGATTTTTATTCATCATTAATACTGTTATGCTGCAATACGATCTTAGAATTCTGAATTTGCAGTGAAGTTTCGTTAAGCTTTTTTCAGTCAGTTTTACTTAAATTTAAGACAATTTAAATGCAGTTTTGTGGTTAGTTTGACTCATCAAAGCAGCACAAAAAAAAAAAAAAAAAAAAAAAAAAAAAAAAAAAAAAAAAAAAAAAAAAGAAAGAAAGAAAGAAAGAAAAGATTGGGAAGTTTGAGAGATCTTCCTCGGTGAAATTGAATTAGGTTCTTTTTATTCGTGGCGTTTGGCTCTGATTGCCTTTTTCCATTGTTCAGAGGTCATGCGTGGGTAACTAGGTAATTTTACTTGAATTTGGCAATTATTTTTGCGAGACAAGTTAAGATAAAAAGAAAAAAGAAAAAGAAAAATGATTCTAGTTTCCCATAGTGAACGAGGCTCAAGGTTCTTCGCAGTCATCATTATTTATAAAACTTTGCACAAAATTTTCCAATTTATTGAAATTGTTTTGTTACTCGACTTTGTAAGGAAGTATTTGCAGAAGATACATTATTCTGAGAAGGATCCTATTAATTACCTTGTACATATTTAACCATAGTGTGAGGAAGACATGTTCATGGCATCCTTGATCTGCAACGTTGATGCTGACTGTGAGAAGCTTCTGGTTTGCAAAACAGATTTCGACTGCGTGAGGACATTACAATTTGAAATGGAGGTAATCTCAAGCTGAGTTTCAGTTTAATTGTAAAACTGCTTTAAACAGTGCATGACGTGGATAATACCTTTCAAATTAAATTATCTTATAAATCCACACATTCTCGTAACTTTATTTTAATTATTCAAAATTTGTTTACCTTTGAGGTTCTCTTGCCGCAGGAGAAATGTAATTTTGGACGGCAGTTCAGTTTCGCCAAAGAAGCACCGTTGACAGGTTACATGAATGATGTTTCTGCATCTTCTTGCATGGGAACGTCTCCATTCCCAGCTCTGGATAAGTTTGTTCAATCAGTTGCCTCCACTGGTAGTGTTTCAGGTAGTACGTCTGTATTTCCCATGAGATAGGCAAGTTTTGTAATGTTTTAGAGAAATTTTCATTCTTCGTACCAGAGTTTCCCTACTTTTATTGAAAGGGAGACGATGGTTATTTGCTCTTGTCAATTTTAGATTTCACAGTCTGTTGATTTTTATCGCTGTCTCTTCTGTACTTTACTTGCTGTTCATTAACGTAGCTGCTGCCTTCCCAGGAAAAATACGCTGCTGGTACTGGTTCTCAGAATATGGACTAATAGTCTACAGCATGTCCCGTAATAGATATTGTGAACGAATTGGTCGAGAACACAAAAGCAATCATGGTACTTGTGAATTGAGAATTTTTTTTGCTCCTAAATTTGTGTTTCTAAAAGTAGACTTGTGAAGTACTCGTGTACCTAATGTTTGAGCATGTGTAGCTTCCCCATTTTTCTCAGTTATCATTCAAGTATTTAAACCTTAATGTGATTTAGTTCCTCTGGTTTTTTGTTTTCTTTAAACCATCTGAGAATTTTCTCCTTTCTTCTTTCATGCAAAGCATTGACTATACATGTTTTCATCGTCCAGTGATGTATGTTGTCGACCTTAGGAGGGCTGCCTATTATCAGAAGTGTCACGATCCGGATTGTAGAGGTGCTCGAATATAACTTAATTGTCATTTTTGTTTTCGGAAAATAGTGATTTGCAATCATTGTTTAATTGAACTTATCATCCTACAGGTTACCGATCTCCTCTGCGTCCAACTCCGATTGACTCCATTCCTAGTCAATTGGTTTCAACGGATTCAGAACAAATATCAAATGACAGAGAGTCAACCGATGAATGTATCAACTATCGATCTCTAAGCAACGACCAAAATTGTCTTTTGCTTCTTAGTGATAAGAACATTACAGACAGCAGTGTCCAAGACTCCTGGTGGCTTGAAGCGATGAGAGTGGCAGACGATGTTGAAAACAAACGGATTAAGGTAGGTCATATTTAATTACTTAATTTTACAGTTTGAAGGTCCTTTTCTTTCATAGATCAGAAGGAACCTGAACTAAGGTCTCGAAAAATGAAAAGGCTTATAATGTTTAGTGGAAAGCATCATTCATTGTATTGACTCGATGAACATTTTTTTTTTTTTTTTTTGCCAGGACCCTGGAAAACTAGACTTCGAAGACGATGACTGGTGGATGGCTGTGGAAAATTCTATAAAAGATTTGTCCACTTGAAAAGTCAGGACTGGATGGCAAATGTATTTTCCGGCTCCTTAATAATTATTTTACATTTGGAAGTACCGGTATTGAACTTTGCCAGACATATGAGGTAGTCATGCTCGACCATGAAGAAGGCAACCAATTATTCATCCAATAACGAACCTCGTTGGATATTTGGCTACAATTTAGGCCGTTGCTTCCTTAGAATATTAGCTCCGCACGGATTCTACTGGGAGGATTGCATTTTCTGTCAGATGAATTGCAGGCCTATACGTAACAAACTGTGGAGTTTAGGGCGTCATGTTACTTACTGCAATACATGAAACGTATGGTATGATGAGGGTTAAACGTAATGTCGAGATTTTTATGCTTTCGGACAACCATATACCAGGATTGCAAGAATTCTCCAGAATGTGTTTCTTCTTCCCTTAATGTATTAAATTAACCTTTTGAAACGTTTGGTACTTCTTTTAAGTTGTAAAAAACCCAGGCTTTATTTTTATAGCGTTCAATTTTATTTTTGAGAATACATAAAAAAGCATAGAAGACAGTAAGCAGTAATCTGACTTCTTGAAGTGCATCTTTTCTTACCGCAGAGAGACCGTCCAAGGCCAGTCTTCCACCCAAATGGATGAGTACCTCCATCTTTGTGCATGCGTTTCCAACTCGTGAGCAGCAAGGTTTCGGATGCAAGGTAAACAAAAATCCCTGAACGCCTAAATATTTTCCTATGTTTTCGATATCGTCAATAGTTCGTTTAATTTTGGAGTCAAATTGTTCTGTTCCCCACACAAGGCTCCGCACCATTAGAGTATCCGTTTTAACACAGGATAAATGCCCTTCGAAATATGAAATTGAATAGTCGTTGTAGAAAAGCTTGACACGAATTTTATTACTTTTTTATGCTTTTCGTATTTGCAAATTTGTTCTCTCAAATCTTTTGGAAATGAGAACCGTAAATTAGGGATAGGCATTGAAGATAATCATTATAGGTTAAAAGTGCAGATCATAGTTTCGATTGAGGTTGTGTAATAGCTGTCAACTTTTACATTTTATTTGTCTAATAAAATTTAAAATTCTAAAATATTTGTAGGTTTTAAAATTCTCAATCTTTTTTTTTTTCTTAAGATTTTAATTTTTATCAGATAATTACGTAGAAGCTTCGACTTTATATATGTTTGGTAAGTTAAGATATTCTTTTTTAAGTATTCGAGATGGATTTGTTAGCCCAATGGAAGTCTACCATTGGACTTGTTATTCGATCATATTATTAAATAAGTTAAATCAATAAAAATTGGGCTGATGAATTTCTTATTTTTTTCCCAGGAAAAGAAACAGAAACGGAAGGTCATTGATTGGGCTGATGTATTTCTTATTTTTTTCCTAGGAAAAGAATAAGAAACGAAAGGTCTATTTCTCCATCTCCTAGCCTTGGTCTAGACTCCTTTTTTATTTTCCTCCCCATTCTCCACCACCTGCGAATTCTCGTTTTCTCCAATTCACTTAAAATCCAGAATAGATTTCTAGATCTATGGCATCCCCATCCAATAACCCAAAAGACGAAACGAGTCTCACAAAGAAGATTACAGGCAGAGTTCCCATGTTTATCACCAAAGAGGATTTGGACTCCATTCTTCCACACCAAAATCTAATCGAGCACTTCCAATCATCTCTTTCTATCGTCTCCCCCACAATTTCCAGCCCAATGCGTCAAAGCCATACCGTTCAGCCCCATTCCTCTCTCCTCCTCATGCCATCTTGGTCTTCTTCTCCAGCTCTTCCCTACATAGGCGTCAAACTTGTAACCCACTTCCCCCAGAATTCCGCCTTAAACTTACCCGCAATTCATGCAAGTTACTCGCTCTTTAGCTCCACCACAGGCCAAACTCTGACCTCTATGGACGGCACTACCTTGACTCTTTACAGAACCTCTTGTATCTCTGGTTTAGCTGCGAAATATTTAGCCAGGCCTGATAGCAGGGTCATGGTTATGGTGGGTGCGGGTGCTTTGGGACCCCATTTGATCAAAGCACATTTGGCTGCGAGACCCAGTGTCAGGAAAGTGATTATTTGGAACAGAACGGAGGAAAGGGCAAAAATACTAGCCGATGAGATGCGGAAAAATGCAGGGATGGATGGACTCTGCTTCGAGAGTACTGAAAATCTGGATGATGCGATCTCGATGGCGGATATTGTGAGCTGTGCAACGAACTCAGAGGTTCCCCTGGTCAAAGGTAATTCTACTATTTACTTTTTTTTCTAAATTTAATTTGAAGTTAAAAAGAATCAATTAACTATCAAATGAGATCTTTTTAGTTATTGGGCCTATATGATTATCAAACAACCCTTAGTTCTTATAGTTTAAGGACTTCTAAAAAATGTGTTTGAAAAAATGGAATATTATATTAATATTTCAATGTCTTGGTTAACAGGTGATCAGTTGAAGGCTGGGGCGTACTTAAATTTGGTGGGGTCGTTTAAGCATTCAATGAGTGAGTGTGACGATTTAGCGATCAAGAGAGGAAGGGTTTTTGTGGACAGTGAGGCAGCGTTGGAGGAGGCAGGGGAGTTGGTGGGGGCTTTGGAAAGAGGGGTCATTGAGAAGAGGAGTATTTTGGGGAATCTGGTGGATTTGATCAAAGGGGAGGTTGTGGGAAGGAGGAATGAGGATGAGATTACTGTGTTCAAATCTGTTGGGTCTGCAGTGTTCGACCTTGTTGCAGCCCAGTTCGCGTACGAGAGAAGCATCTGAGCGCTCATAACAGGTGTTTGCTCTTTACCTCTTGCTTTTCTCCATCCGGATTTTTCTGTTTAATTTGCTTTAGATTCAATCCTTAATCCTTAATTTGCTTTAGACAAAGTCAAAAGCATTTGTCTTTTGGAATGGGCTGCTTTCCAAAGGACTCGTTCCATAATTTGCTTCTTAAAAAATAAAAATTCTAACTCGTTCGAGGAATTTTTTTTTTTTTTTTTTTTTTTTTTGGAGAGAAAAAGTTAGGATGATAGGTTAGAGAAATCAAGGGAGAATGGAAAGTTAAGAAGGAGATGTAGTAATGCATGTAATAGTGGGGAAAAAGGATTTGGTGGGTGAAAAGTTTGAGAGAAATGTTAACAGTAGCCAATGAAGTGTTAGAACTATAAAACAGACTAATTTGGGGGAGAATTAAATAAATATTAGGTAGAATATATAATTTTCAGAAAACACTAAACATAAATATATCAATATATCAATAAATAATATTTCTAGAAATGTATATTAATATTAAAATGTAAATACAATTAAGAATTTTTTTAATAAAGTAGTTTTAAAAAAATTTAAAATTAGATTCTATTTCCAATAATATGTTTAGAATATCATAAATGTCTTAATACTTCAAATTTGAATATTCTTTTTACTATTTATCTTCAAATAAAACAGAATTAAATTTGAATATTCTACTATTTATCTTCAAATAAAACAAAATAGTTTATTTATGTAAAAACATAATCTTTTAAAATCAAAAGAAATGGTTTATGGATAAATTATTAGTTTATTTATATAAAAACACAATCTTTTAAAATCAAAAGAAATGGTTTATGGAACCATCCATATTTTAACTAGAAAATAGGAAATAAGGTAGTTTTGTCATTTATGAATATTAGTTTTAAATCGACCTTGACTGAAAATGTTCATAAATTGATTGATTGAAGTCAGTCAACTCCGTTTTTCAGTCTTTAATGTTCACCCCTATTTATGAATTTGAAATAGAGACTAGATAATGCAACTGGTATAAAGTATTAAATAATAAATTAAAATTTTAAACCTAACATTGTTTATTTAGTTCGTAACTTAATGTAGTAAAAATCATATTTTATATTTTGATATTTATTAAAATTCATAAATTCACTAGGCAAAAAAATTGAAATGAAAGTTTTGTTCTAAGTTAAAAGTTTATAAATACAAAATTTAGTGTTTTAAAACTTATTAAAGATATAACAATTTTGAAAGTTCAAAAGTCAGCTAGACAAAATTCTTAAAGTTTAAGGAATAAATTAATAATTTAATCTACATTATAAGGAAAATTATTTATTTCACAACAGTTGATTAATTCAATTAAAGATATTATTTTTATGCCTAATCACTTAAATTAATGCTAACTCAAGTCAAGCTTAACTAGATGAAACATGTAATTAACCTACGTTAAAGGGTCATTTTCACTTCTAGGCTAGAAAATAGGCTAATGGCACAGCGTAAAACAGCAGCAAGAGAGATATTGGTGGAAAAGGCCAGTTGACAATAATCGAAGAATGCAATCACCCATACGTAATCAAATGAATCGACAATTTGAAATAAATTTACCTATTTCCATTTTGCTCTGAAACATTAAAGATTGGAACCTGAGAAACACAAACACACCCATAATTAGAGTGCAATGTGGTCGAGAAGGCTTACATTGTTCAGCATTCATTTTGGATGCGTTTGTTTCATTTTTGGAGGTTTGGAATGAATCCTCGGGAAAAGCAAGTCGTCCAGCTGTTTTTCCGCACTGAACTCTGAGGTCGCCTGCACAGACAAACTAGATGGTTAGGCTGGCAAATAACCCATTTCCTGACGAGAGAAATCGCTCCCGTTGGAAATATAAACTTTACACCTATGTAGCACAGAACCAAGAGGGGGAAAGCTCTCTATCGTTTTCTTTAGTCTGTTTGAAATTACTTTTAGGTGCTTAAAAAAAGTGTTGAAGAAAAAAAAAATCATTTTAAATTGGCTTTAAATTGTTTTTGCAAATCATTAATTAAAAAACATTACAACCACGTCAAACTATTTCACGACTGGAAAACAGACGAAAACATGGACAAAAGTTCATCAAACCGCATCATATTTACCTAGGTTAAAAATATTGCAGCTGCCAATTGCGTCACAAATTATGTATAAATTCGCTTTTGCTTTAGTAATCATATCTCTACTAGTTATAAATCAAGAGGAAACAGGAGATGAACACGAGAGAGAAAGGAAAAAACAGTAACTTGAGACTAACGTGATAGTTGACTTACTCGTGTATCAAATGCAAACCGCAACGTTTGGACCTGAGTTCCGGAGCAAACCCTCACATCAAATCCAAGTGAATCTATACCATTGATTACTGCCTCCTGCAATTATTCAATGAAGACCAATGGTCTAAATCATCATGAACATGATAATCTGCGTACCTATTATTGAAGCTATAATGAAAAATGAAACAAAAACTAGAAAGGATAGGTCATTGGAGAAACGTTGTAGCTAGGAGAGTTTTGAAATTGAAGATCTCTTCTGTATGTTACAGACGATGAAACAAGGCATCCTCTTGAAAAATCGAAGGCTACTTACCCTTTATATGCCATTCTATTAATTTGGTAACCGTTTAGATGCTCATTGTTTTGACAAACCAACCAAGTCCACTATGAAACAGATGAAGTACGATATGACTAATTAAATTTCACAAGACAGAATAAAATGCATGATAAAATTTAAATAAAAACAATAAACTGAACAGCCTTTTGCAGACATATCATAAGGGAAAGGAAAATTAGTAATACAGAGATCAAAACAAATATTTTAAACAAAAGTTCTAAATAATTTCTGGTTTTACGGGGTTTATACATTACCTCAACCTGAATGCCCTTGCATCTCCAACACAGAGACTTGAGCGCTTGTTTGGTCTTTTCTCCACCTGCTTTCAAACGAGAAATAATTTTTTCGGCTGTGCGCCCGATTGCATCAGGTTGAGCTTTCATGAGATCCTCTATTTCAATGTTGCTCTGGGAAGATCAAAGAATTTTGTCAGCAGCAACCAGAAGCAGGTCCAAGAAAAAAAAAAACTTTTCGAAATCATCAAGACATCTTTAGGCTCAAACAGCATAGCCCGACCATAAATGTGGGGACTGCATATTGTAAGCATTAAACATTTATACTCCAATTATAGACCAAGAAAAGAACTCCTCACAAGTGAACAAGGTTTGGTGTATGATGCCGTTTCAAGATAACATGCTTCAATGTGAAAAAGAAACCTACGACAACTGCAAAATGAAACAGAGATCAGACATACTGGATGCGCATGTCCTGTACATAGCTGAACCTTTATCATCTCCAACCGGTAAAATGAAGCATCTTTCACTGGAATATTTTCAGCCAATCCATCTACCATGTTTAAACCATCTTTAGATGAGCTTGATTCATGACCCTGATGATTGATCCTACCACGATTCTCAAGGTTATCTTCAAGTTTCTGAGCCTCGTGTATATCACCATTACTTGAATGACGGCTGGATAGATGTCTCTGAATAACAGTATGCTCTTCACTGAATGCAGGTCTTAGGAAACCTTGGATCAGTAAAGTTGCTGGGGGCTCTTCCATACAATCGATAGGATCATCCGATGCAGACTGAAAGGCATAACAAACATATGCATATCAGTATAATTAGAAATCATATGCTTCATTTAATATATATGGAGAGACCAAAACTCGTTGGTGGTTGTCTCTGGGGAAAAAAAAGGTCTATTAATCTATCATAAATCATTACCTCTGAAAGCTTGTTAGCAAAATGCATTGGATGTGAAGAACGCATTGTCTCCAGTTTTGCCCAGTCTCCTAGGGTCTCATCAGAGTAATTTTGATCATCTTCATCATCTATGACAGAAACCCAGTCCTGCAGAATGGAGAAACCTTTAAGCTCAAACTAAAATTAGGGGAATCCAACAGTAGTACTTTTTATTTTAGGTAGAGACCCTATCATATTCATCATCTGCATCATCATCATCATCCTCGCCATCATCATCTTCATCTTCATCATCACCATCATTTGTAACTTCATCATCAAGCTCTTCATATCCAAATTCAACTTCTGATGGACCAAACAACTCCAGCTCATCGATCATTTCCATGGAATCAAGGCCAATAAGAACTTGCTGCGCCATTAAAGCCATCAATGCAAATCATATTAAGGAAAGAATTAGGGAGCCAGTTATCAAATTGAGAGCAAAGGGATTTCTTTCACCAAATAGTCTTTCTCAAAAATAGGTATCCGAGTCATCCTCAATTGAGCATTAAAATAACTGTGAGAATAAGGGAAAAATGAACAGGGGGTTAAGAGAAACACATAAGCTTACATCTCGAAATCCACTCAAAGGGATGAGGGATCTTATACTTGCTCACATTGACTATGTCACAAAGCCTCATGCCCATGAGAGAAAAGCCACAACCCTTAGCCAACATGGCCTATTTTGATGTCTCAGATTACCAATACCTAAACCCCAGACTCCAACGACCTTGAAGCTATCTCCCAACTAACCAGATGAAATCCTCACCCTCATCACCCCCCTCCCACGAGAAATTACTCATAAACTTATCTAGGCTCTTAAGGACCTAAACAGGAATTCTGAAAAGGAGAGACAGTATAGCAAAATCTCAGATAAGACCGCTTGGATGTAACTTGAGTAAGCCCTCCTCTTTGGAAAATGAAGTTTCTTTTCAAGAAGCAAGGTGCTTGTGGACCTTTAAAATCATCACAAACCTCCCTTTTTCTTTTCAAATTGATAGTTTTTTAACAAGAAACAAAGGTGCTAGTGGACCTTTTCAATAACTGCAAACCAAAAAGATGTGCCCCTGAAATTGTGACCCAAACAGGAAGAAGGCAAACACTCTTCCTCATAATCCACAATAGCCGCCCACGAATTCTTATTGTTCCCTTTATTTTTATTTTTATTTTTTTGGTACTTTCCAGTAGGAATGCGATAAAGCAGTCTTTGAGTACAAATCTGATGATTTTGATACCTTTTGAAAACATGTATAATCTTTGCTCATGAATTACGTACGTATAACAGAACCATTTCTTGTTTTATTTCCTTAAAAGCATGCAAGTCCTTAAACACAATCTTTATTCCCAAATTCATAGTGAAAAACATGAATTAAAATATCCAAAATATACCTAGGGTATACTTTTCGACTTGCATTGAAATGCGGGCAAACTCATTGAAATTTGATTAATTTCAACAGTTGAAACCCCACCGGCTGAACAAGCATTATGAAGAATAAAAATAAATATCGGAGAAGTCTATCCTTTAAATCAGCACAAATTTGTCATGTTACCTACCATCACGAGGGAACGTTCACATGCCAAGTAAAAGTTCGGAATAATAAAAAATAAACAAATGAACACATCTTCTGGTTTGAGATGAGATGTGAGAGGTGTGATGACATTATATTAAATATGTAAGCCAAAATCCATACCACAAAGTTATTTTCTGAATTTAGGTTTTGCAAGGTCTCTTCAGTGCTCTTCACTTGAAAATAGATATCTGCAATAGAGTAAAATAATATAATCAATAAAATAATCGGGGAAGCAGTCAAGGCTGACCTATATGAGTATGAGAATGTTGTACTCTAAAATACTAGACATACTTCCATGTTCGTCAGTTACATAGGGTAGGTCCGGCCAGATAATATTTTCCTGAACTTCATCGTTAATCAAACCCGCAAACATTAATGTTGCTTTGCTATTTACCTGAACAAGGAATGCTATTGAAAATATTAATTATCAAAATTTGCAAGAAATATCAACCTATATAAAATGCAGAATTATCAAACACAGCTCGTTTTAATATATATATGCCAACATAAGTAAAGCTCCCATTTACATTTCTCTATGAGGTTGGAGGTTCAAATTCTCATTCCTACCTTTGCAATAATAAGAAAAAAAAAAATTAATATCCCATCCATCAAACATAGTCAATAACAGAAAAAGAGAATCATCCAACATTTGTAAGACTTTGACCAAAGGGAAGCAATATGCTGCAGTAGTTGTATGGTCTCCCACATTTCACAATTACGTCCTATAAAATAACTATGTACAGGAAAGAACATATTCATAGAAACTTTACATCTACAATAACTATGCAGTAGTGTCTTTGTGGTTGAGGTGGAGGGGAGGGGCTGGACATGGGGAGAAGGCTCCAAACACGTAATTTAATCTCTTTTGAGACCCTGAGAAGCAGGCGTTACTTGGAATTGAAGTACAAATATAGCCCCTAATATAAGAGTAGGTTTAGACCTTCGGTTTCTTATTTTACATAGACTCGATTCTGAAAGTGAAATCAAAGCGATTATTGTTTTAAGAAAGTCACTAAAATTATCATTTTAACAAAGTCAACATATTCTATCATCAAATCCACAAGTTAAGGTATTTATCTTTTATATTATTTTATTTATAATAAAAACACCTAGTACGGGGAGTATAATTTTAGAACTTCCCAGGGTGAGTAGTAATTTAACATTTCCAAGTCATTAAGCATTGAGCTGGCAGCAAGAAACATGTTCCAAGAACTTGGAGAAATAGCATCCACGGTATTACGTGAATGAATACTATTGTTTGTACTAGGGAGGAATTAATTTTTTTTTGTCAAAAAAAAGCGAGTTTATCATTCCTGTAAAAAAAAAAAGAAGGTATTAAAAAAATTGGGTCCACTGTTTTTGTTTCTAAGATAATCTTCCAATTAAGAAACTTCAAAATTAGCCATCTTAAATCAGTGTAGCTGGTCGATTTTCAGTCTTCGACCTCCATCTCAGTCCTCAAGAACATGATGGAAAAAAAAAATATAATTAAAACAAATGTGCGCCCTACCAGTGGTAACATTGTTTGGTGTATAAAGAAGTAATGCAAACGACCTTCCTGCTAGTGATGCATCACACATATTAAACATCATGATTATGTATGAAATTAAGAACAGCAACAGTCTAAATTGATACCTCGATAATTGTTCTCGTAGTTTCAGCAGAGGTAGGTCTAACATCCTCAGCAATCTCTGTTATTGATTTCACAAACTCCTCAGATGGATGATACTGTAATCTCCTATTTTGTTTAATTGGATCTGATGCAGAGCCCAAATTCTCTGCTGATGCTTGAATTCCATTCTTTTTGAGATTGTTCTTTCCCAAGAGGGACCTACTATTGAGTCTTTGGCATCTTTTCCTGCAATTTAATTATCAGGTTTTAGTATTCTAATTGTTCATTCCTAATATCTGAAATCTGGTGTTCGTCCAGGCCTTCCATTTCCTTGTACATACATAGACCTGATCAAATTTGATGTTCATAAACAGACGAAACATTTGGTCAAGGTTGTCCGTTATAATAATTATAAATATATAATAACACACCAAGGCACCACTGAGATCGAGTAGCCATCAGACACATTCATTTCTGAAAGGTTTCAAGCAACGCAGTTGCTTATAAATTAATCCTTCCGATGGATGCCAATTGCGACTCCATAATGAGAAGACCACATCTTATAGTGGCTTCTAATAATAATAAAAAACGTTGTCTGAATTATGAGTGCTTTCTCATTGCATTAGGCAAGCATATGATATATACTTCAAGTGCATTCTAATCATAAACTTGCATTCAACTCTGATTTTTATTCAATTCATTACAATTTCTGGTCAGCTGAAATCATTTCATCGGCGGCAGCAGGATAAGGACTAAAAAATTCGCACGCGCATTTCACCAATAATCATCGAGAAAATTATTTTTGTTAAAAAAAGGAGGAAAAGAAAGAAGCAAGCTCAAGTACCACTGTACGTCGGAAGCGCAAGATTGAAAAAGCCGGCAAGAGCTGTTAGCATGGCCTATACAAGTTACATCCTCCGAAGTCCAAGCTGGACGGTGATCTGTATAGGCAAACAACCAAAAACAAAGAAGGAAATTAGTCTCAGCTAGGCAGCAATAAAATATCGGAAAAAACTCCAGAAAAAAAGGCTGTGGAATTGTAAGCTCCATTTCTTTTACAGAAATCAATTTAAGCAACCAAAAAAAATTGTTTCCTCCTGCACTTGCGCATAATTCGAAAAAGAATAAAAAACACCAAAAAGAAAGGCAGTCGAATTCTCGAGCTCCAATGTTTCAAATAGAAATCATGTTAAGCAGTCGAATCAATCGTTTCTTCTTCCTCTTTCGCTTAATTGCGAAAACATGGACGAAAAATAGACTCGGCTCGGCAGCAAAGAAAAATGCTGGAGAAAACGCCAAAAGAAAAGTTGTGGAATCTTCATCTCCACTGATTTAAAAAGAATTCAAGTTAAGCAGTAATAACAATTGTTTCCTCTTCCTCTCTCGCTTAATTCCGAAAAATTTGAAGAAAAATAGACTCAGCTCGGCAGCAAAGAAAAACGCGGGAGAAAACGCCAAAAGAAAAGCTGTGGAATCTTCAGCTCCACTGATTTCAAAAGAATTCAAGTTAAGCAGTAACAACAATTGTTTCCTCTTCCTCTCTCGCTTAATTCCGAAAACATTGAAGAAAAATAGACTCAGCTCGGCAGCAAAGAAAAATGCTGGATAAAACGCCAAAAGAAAAGTTGTGGAATCTTCAGCTCCACTGATTTCAATAGAATTAAAGTTAAGCAGTAATAACAATTGTTTCCTCTTCCTCTTTCGTTCAATTCGAAAAGCATGGAAGAAAAATAGCGTTAGCTAATTAGCTTGGCAGCGATGAAAAATGCGGGGAAAACGCTAGATATAAAAGCTGTGGAGTCTTAAGCTCCATTGCTTCTGAAAGCATGAACATAGAGTTTAGCTCATCTTCTGAAGTAAGTAATGGCGGTGGAGAGAGAGAGAGGAAGAGAATTACTCGACAAAGCGGAGGAGTAGCAGAAGTTTGCGCCGCCGGAGAATCGAACGGCCAGAGCAGTTTCGATCATTCTCCCACTTTTTTCTTTCAGGCTTCGCGCTATTGAGGTAGGAGATCCACATGCACTTTCGCCAAGAAGTTATATATTAGGATGAGGTGCCCGCCCATCATCTTGGCTTCACGTGGAAAATATCCTATGCAGCAATGAATATGCTATTGCCGTACGAGCAAACAAATCGCCTCAAGCATTCGGGCAAGCCCAATGGCAGCATTCATTGGGCTTTTGCACTATATGAGGCCCATAAACGTTGGGTTCTCTTTTTGTGTTTCCTACGTGGTTTTTTTTTTCCTTTTTTAATTTACGAAAGTTGTATTTTATATTTTAAGATATGTATTTAGTAGTAAATTTAAAAATTATTAACTAATTTATGAATATATTTCATAATAAAAAATGTGCTGTTATAAAATATCATGTAGTTTATATTACATTATGTTATAGATGTCTCATTTTAAAAAAATAAATTGATTTTAAAATAAAAATTATTATATTTATCAAAGTCTTATCATTTTTAATATAGTTATGCCTTTTAAAATCTCCAAAATTTATACTCTCGAAATATACAAATGTTGTCAATATGGTTGGAAACGTCTTCTAAGAGTTTGTATGAAGCAATGGTCACATACAAGATATCACAATACCCATAAGATAGGTTATTAAAAAGTCGGTAAAAAGCTGGGAAAAAAACCCCTACGGTTAGATGAATTAGTCATCTCATCTTGCTGAAATTGCAGAAAGTCATGAACTAATTGCTTGAAAAGGGGGTAATAAATATTGGTCTTATACTCTAGCATAATCTGTTTTAAAGTCGATCTGGTTGCCGTTAAACTTCTAAATTGGTATATAGGCAAAAAAAAAAAAAGTTCTAATGTACTATTCGCTGTGTGGAAGGGGTCATTTACCCGCAAGTGGGTGGTTGTGACACTAAATAACAGAACAGTTTTTCATTCATCATCAGAGCCAGAGTCCTCAGAACTTGAACTCTGCTGCTTACGTGCTTTTCCATTGGCAACGGGGCCCTTCTTTTTCACATCTTGTTCATCAGCTTCATCTTCACTGTACTCACTCTCGTAATCCTCGTATTCTTCTTCATCATTTTCCTCTTCCTCTTCAATTCCATCTTCCATGGATGGCCCTTCTTCTGCCATAAAGCCACCACGGGTACCCGCACGGGTTCGTTTCAAGATTTTCAGTTTCAGGTTTGTCTTGTTATCGCATCCGATCCAAGAATCACACAGGCAGTAACAAGTTAAATTGTAGTTCCCCTCAGCTGGGGCGTGGAACTTGCCTAGTACCAGTCTAGATCCCGCTTTCACTTTCTCCACTGCTTCCCTAACTGCAGCACTGGTTTCCTTCACACTTGCTCCAGATCCCTCCATTTGTTCCTCGATCGCCTTGGAAGCGACAGTTATGGCCGTAGCCTCATCCATGAAACTGACCTTCTGGTAAAACCAGACATTGTTTGAATTCGGATCTGCAAGCAGGAACCAGAAGTTCTCTTCTTTGTGAAACGGGTAGTAGGGGGCATGTGGGAGAGCACCCACCAGCCCATTTCGGCGTTTGAGTGTCACCCAAGCCTGAATGGTGACAGTATCACCCTCTTGGATACCCTCTTCGCCTTCTGTTTCACATGAGATAGCAACTGTCACAGACGGCATCATTTCAAGCACTGTTTCGACATCTTGGACTTCACCAGGCAAAAAACCACCCACTTGAGCAAGCAGCTCGGCACGTTCTTCTTGAGCAAGTTTTTGAAGATCCTCAAATGCTCTCACTTTCTGCTTTGAAAAAGAACACGCATTGGTACAGCAGAAAACTATGGAAGGAATGAAAATTGAGCAATGCAAATAAGAACAGGCAATAGTTCATTAATCTCCTTAGAAAAGAAGAAAAAAAACGAAAAGAAAAGAAAAGAAAAAACAAAGCTATGAGTGGCGCACTTCAAAATTATATTGTCTAACCTACCTTGCGGGCTATCTTCTTGACAACTGCCTCGCTAAAATGCGGCAACTGTAGAAATGGTGCAATACCTTCAGACGATCCTCCAGTGGCCTTTCTTGCACTGAGAGGTACAGCCTGCATTTAACATTTGATACGGATGGAGATAAATTAATGGTGACCAAAGCTTGTGTGACATATTTGACAGAAAGATACATGGGTACTGCACCACTAAGTCAGTACTTCTCAAAAATAGAAAGGTCCAGACATGCCTTAAAAAGATAATACCCATGTGACTTCCAAAGCATTTGCGAGAAATTTACAATGACAACATCGTTCAAATTACATTACCTGAATGATACATTGTGAGAGCTCAATGACCCCAGTTGCAGGACGTAGCCATCCTTGTCCTTGGACATTCCGTGGGATCAGTGCCATCTATGCACAAGAAGATAATTAAGCACAATATACTATAGCACACAACCTTTTATTAAAATAACTAAAAAAAATAAGAGCTATTCTATCTAAGAAAAAAAAAAGACATGATTACACGACATCTTCGTAGGGCAGAAACAATGCCATGTCAAGGAAGGGGAAGAGAAAAAGAAGAAGAAAAAATAAATGGCAATGGACAACGGTAGCTACACTGAATGTAAAAATGAAAAGAGGAAGAGAAAGAGAAAATTTTATTTTAAATAAAAAAACCGGTGTCACGTCAGATTTTCGTTGATAATGAACTGAAAAACTGACAAAGAGACCAAGAATGTTACCAAATGCAAACTCCAAAATTGTCAACTTTGAAAATTCAAGGACCTAAATACAACCAAACTCAAACCTCAAGAGCCAAAAATGTAATTTTTCCTCTTTTTTCTCATTTTTCTCTTTTTATGCCGAGAAATTCCCAAAGTTGCTTTGATCGCTGGTTTGAAACAAAAAACTACCATCCAACTCTTCAGACATTTGGTAGCCAAAAGCTACTGAAATAATTCATGTCTAAGGCAGATTGTTTCCTCTAGGTTGTTAACGGTCTTTTAACAATATTCTAAATCCATTAGGATTAAGACTGAGCACATTCTTCCAGGAACGAATCATTCCCTTATCAATCACAAAATTGCCTTTCACAATCTTTCATCAAGAGATTAGAGAACTGTTAAATAGTAAACGTACGTGATATAATGATCGATACAACACAAGACTCAACACTAAATGCAGCTGGGAAAATTCAAAAGATGTTAAGATACAGTTAACTTCCAACAAGAATGCTTCATCTCACCTTCATTAATTCTTCAAGAAGGCGAGGAGCAAGTTCCAGCACAAGTTTAAAGTCACCATCCAAAGGTGGAGGCAAGTTGGCAAATTCACGAGTTAATTGAGCTTGAATCAACAATTGTGTCTGAATGTAAAATGGAAAAGATGTAAATCGTAAGTCTATGCACATATTCAAAATGTCAAAGGTAAGAACAAATTTAAGTCCCTGAACAAAGACGGGGTGAGCAGAAGTTACCTTGACAAGGGCTGGATGTTGCTTCCAAAACTTTGCCTGCTCTTGTTTAATGTTCTTAAGGTCAAGATTCAACTCACTCCTAACTAGTCCAAATATCTTCTGAAGAGGCTCATTATCAGTTCTACGAACTGGCATTTCCACATACTCAGCTGCCTTGATAAAGACATCCATGACTTTGCTGTGTACAGCAAAATTTATTAATAATGTTTAGAAAACAAAAGACAGAGAACTTACTTCATGAAGAAGTGCTGAAAACTTTTCTTTACTTTTTTCACATGGTAGTACACGAAGATGTCTTATTTTATTCTAAAATAACAAGAATGTGTAACCAAAAAAATATGAGAGCCAATAAAAAGAAAGGTTATAGACATCCTTTACCGGAATATTATGCGATCTCTAAACTTGATTTAAATTGAATTGTATAATCTTTGTTAACCTAAAAACTGAAGATACCCAATACGTTTGACTAGAGATACCTTGGTGCCAAAGAAGGCTTCATGAAGTAATAATATGTGGAAAGTGTCTGACGCATGACATAGTTTCCAGTGTATTTTGACGACCTTGAAAGATATATAACGGCTATTACCAAGGGCAAGATAATACAAACTCCAACAATCCACAGTAAGAGTATCCCACCAGATGCCCCATCAATATTTAGTAAGAATTGAGGGAGTGCAATTCCCATTTGGAACCCCTGCATCAAAATATTAGCAAGTTTAAGTTATAAGGGTCATTTATCAAAATCTGAAAACCATACAAGACAATTATTCTAGTTTCCTGTGTATGAAAAAGTTAAATAACCTGCTTTCCATCTGGATGGCCATATTTTTCATAATTCTCCCGGGATATTGGATCTGTTAAAGCTTGATAAGCCTTAGATATGAACTCCACGAAATATTTATGGGCCTCTGAGTAAAAGACACGAAGGAAAACATTAGCTGAAGTCTGCAAAGGTTAGAAAATAGGAGCACTACACACTTAAAATACCTAACCTGGATCTGGATTTTTATCTGGATGGTATAGGATAGAAAGTCTCCTGTATGCCTTTTTTATGTCTGCCTCTGAAGCCCCAGTATCCAATCCTAGAATAGTAAATGGCTCGAAGACTTGAATCTGTGTGGTTATCATAAAATTATCTTTCACTCCAACATTAGGTCTAACATATTTTTTAGCATGCGGAAAATAATTAGATTCAAAAGTATCAAATGGGAAAAACCAAAATAAAATAACATTCAGTAGGAATATAATTTTTTTTCCTCATTAAAGATTCAAGGTAATTTACCTCCCGGCTCATATTTTTAATGTAATACACCAACACGAACATTAAAATCCAAAGAAGTACCAATGTCAAGTTGCTGTAAGTTGAGAAATTTGCTATCTGCAAAATGTAGTGAAACAGACATTTGAAACAGATTTGAAACTACCATTTGATCAGATAGAAGATACAATGTCGTCAGGAAAACTTACTCGCTTAAATATTGACTTGCGGAACTTCCCTGAACGGGAGCATTCAGAACACTGGCAATGTATAATCTTTGCCTTCTTTGAAGCAGCGCGACAAAGCCTAAGAATAGTATAAGGCACTAAAGGCAGTGCCATTATTGTCAAAATAAATATCGGGAACAATGCACTATTCTCTTCCGAAGTTGCCATGGAAACCTTTTTCAGCAGTGCCTTCCGTCAACTTTGCACTGTCAGCAGAACTTACTTTGTTATAACAATGAGATAATGAAGAGAACATAGCATATTATGAAGGAGCTTTTACATTCACTTTGAAACCAAAAGGAATTTCAGAAACAGGGAACGAAGGAATCTTTAAGTTACTAAGTGTAACGTGGTTGACCTGGTGAATTATTTGCTGATTACATGCAACCTTAGGAAACTACATAGATCAATAATATCTTCATAATTGTAGGAAAAGTTGAAAGCAGAACTCCGAAAGTCAAACAGCTAGCCACTAACAAGCAACTAACTACTTCCCAAACTGTTCAAATCCGCCTATAAACACAGTTCTTAACCATTAATTGATAGAGAGAGGGAGAGATAGGGCACGAAATCCATTGAAATTGAAGCCTAACGATTTGAGCTACACCAATCGATAGTCAAAGACAAACATAATTTCGATCCATATGAATCGACAACAATCTCATAAAAATCAGTACAGAAACAGCAGCGTCAAAACGAATAATCAATCAAATTAATTCGATTGCACGCATGAAACTATATGAAAAGGTGGGAAGGGGGGGAAATTCAGAACAGTACGACGCCAATCACATAAAATGTCTGATTTGAGGAACACAATTGCTACATAAAAAAGAGAGAACGACCTTGATAAGACGAAATCGAGTCGGCGATCTGCTAAGCAGGAGCTAGTTCCCTCTGGTGGTTCAACTACAGAGAGAGAGTGGTTCTAGGGAGGAGAAATATTGAATGAATTAAAAGGCAAAAATAGGTTTTTGTATTTATATATTTATTTGGAGTCTGAGATCCAAGAAGAAAAAATAAAATTAGAAATTAGAAATAGAGAATCTGGTTTTCCATTTCCAACTTTAGAATACAAAGATCGACGGCCGGTATCCTAGAAATCAATTATCACAATTAACATTGATTTTCTGTTTAAATAGAAATGGGAAACGGATAATTATCTCAACAGAAAATAAACAAAATATAATAAAAGAAAGTGAAAAGAAGAAGAAAAGAAAAAAAAAGAACGTACAATTGACCAATACATTATTATTTTGCTCAAAACCTACGAGACTGAAATATTTTATTACGCATAAAATTTAATTTTGTGTTAATTTTACAAAAATGGGCTTTAAGGCCCATTAAAAGTTCAATTCTTCTGAAACACGGGTTTAAGCCCTCTAAGAGTCATCGTTTGAAACTGGGCTTCAGGCCCAATAGGAGCAATCCTGTTCCAATTAATCTCAACGGGGAGAGAATGTCCCCTTTACTCACCCAAAGCGACTGGCTCGTCACAACTGAGAAGAGTGATCAAGAGAGAGGGACAGGAGCTTTCCGACGATGTTTCTTCGAGCGATCGGACGGCCATTATTGGCCAAGGTGAAGCAGACGACGGGGATCGTCGGTCTGGATGTTGTTCCCAACGCCCGAGAGGTCCTGATCGGCCTTTACAGTAAAACCCTAAAGGAGATCCAGGCCGTTCCCGAGGACGAAGGATACCGTAAGGCGGTTGAGAGCTTCACGAACCACCGCTTGAAAGTCTGCCAGGAGGAAGAGGACTGGGAGAAAATTGAAAAACGGCTTGGCTGTGGTCAGGTCGAGGAGCTAATCGAAGAGGCTCAGGACGAACTCAAGCTCATTGCTAAAATGATCGGTATGTGAACATTCACCAAAATTCCAAGCATATGAATTTGTGAAATTTTGATATGCAATCTACTTCCTTTTCATTTTCTCTTTCTGTTTGCTTCGATTTGGGAGCGAATTTTAAAGTTGGACAAAAACAAGGCAGCAGGATTTATATGTTTGTCATTGCGTTGGAATGACAAAAGCCGAAGTTTTTTTTCTAGTATTTCATCATGTGGAGGATAAAAATTCGCGACTTCTCAAGTATTGAGAGTCAAGGAATGGCATTTGCATCATTTTGCACTGAAAAACTGGGCAATACCTGTAGGTTAAAGTGTATTTATCCTTCTTCCAGTTTACCTTTTTCTTAGCTGGTCGAACGATGGGCCTTATGGGTAGTAGAAATCTTTGATTTTCTTTTCGTCTTAACTTGAGATATTTTAGCTATAGAAATTGTCTAGATATCTAATCATTTTATTGTAAGAGCTTTATCTTTCATATCTTCAGTTACGAATCCCAGGTCCTTCACTGCTCTGTCTCCTTAGCTACCATTTAGGCAATTGGATTGCCATTTGACCCACTCACGTCACTGAACTTCCGAAATTCGTCTTTTGTTCTCACTGAGGTGGATTGAAAACGTTAAAAGTTAGTCAAGCTGGAGTTATTGTCTAGCCAAGAAATTTGAATTTCTTCACTGATGACAGTTTTTTTTTTTTTTTTTTTTTTTTTCTTGTCCCAATCTTAAGGAGGTTTTCTTGTCCCAATTCACTGACAGTTTTTGTGCTTAATTGAGAGTAATTACTAGTTTGCCTAACTTACTCTGGTCTTGCTGCATTTGGCGAACACTCGAATTATTTCAGATATGGACCGTAATAGAATTCTGTGAATCACCACAATTTGTTGGGGTTATCTTAGTGATTGATTAATTCACCTCAAATATGCAGAGTGGGATCCCTGGGGTGTTCCTGATGACTACGAATGCGAAGTGATCGAGAATGATGCTCCAGTACCCAAGCACGTTCCTCTGCACCGACCCGGTCCTCTTCCTGAAGAGTTTTACAAAACGCTGGAAGCCATTAGTGGTGATGGTGCACAAAAAGTAGACTCAGCCGAGAAAACATCTCAGGTGACAGAGTGAACCCTTTTTTATCATTTGGAGGGTTCGAGTTTCAGAATGGAAAGCCGTTCTTTGTTTTTGGGCTTGATGTTATTTAACTATGTTTGTTCTCCTATAGAGTGCCTGTATGCAGGTATGATTGTTATCTTCAATAATTTTTTACCCAATTCTGGAATTACACAAGTTCACCTTTTCATTGCCTTCTTCAAATTTTACAATGAGAATCAGTATCAATTATGACAATGAGTAGCAAGTTCGTGATAATGGGTAGTGGCTGCAATGCTTACGTTTTAAGCTCTTTAGTTTGTTTGTAATGCTTATGAAACATTTGTTTTCATTAAAAATTAACGTTAAGGACATATTTGAAGCTTAACTTAAATTTTAGGGGATTAATTAAAACCCGTCCTGAAGTTAAAATGCTTAATTAAAATCTTTACCAATGCCACGGAAGAAAGAAAAAAAAGTTGACAAAAAGGATCTTTGATTAAATTTAATGTTGAAAAATGAAAATGAAACTTTGATGTAATTAAAACTTGAGCTTTAATTATCCTAAACTTCAAGGTTCTTGATTTCTTGCATAATTTAACGTTGGTTTTTTGATACCTTCTCTGTTTTCCGATTGCTGTTAACTATTTATCAAGACTTGAAGTGAATCAAATTCTTTCACAAATCCTCGATCTTTCTCCTCCCCTCAAGAACCCTCTGCATTCTTTCATGGCGTCCGATCTCGAAGCCAAGTCTAAGGAAAAGTTTTCGACGACAACTCCGAACTTGTCGTGAAACTCTACACTCAGGCCATCACTCTTAGTCCGGAGAACGCCGAGTATTATGTTGACCGCGCTCAGGCCAACATCAAAGTCGGGCTTTACACCGGTACTGCTTTCTGTCCATCCAATTTCTTGTTTCCTTATGCTTCTTCTTTATAGGGAATGGCCTCTCGAATTGATTATGTAAATAGTCTTTGATTACACCGGTACTTCTTTTGGACAATTATTCGGAGTTTTTTTTAAAATTATTATTCGGGCTTATGTTTGCAGAGGCTCTTGCTGATGCTAACAAGGCAATTGAAATTGACCCTTCAAATTCAAAAGCCTACTTGCGCAGAGGGTAAGCCTTTTTCTTACAAGAGTTAGTGCAGCAACTGTGTGACATTCATATGAATTTTTTAAATATGGATTGTTTATTTTCATCTTTAATTATTGATTATATCATTTTTATTCTTCTTGTGGCTGCTTTGTTTCAGCATCACATATATGAAGCTGGAGGAATATAAAACAGCAAAGTTTTGTTTGGAAATAGGCTCTGTTTTGGCCTCAGGAGACTCAAGATTCACGAAATTAATAAAAGAATGTGAAGAGCTGATTGGGAACAAGATTGAAGCCAAAGTGAAAACAGAGGTGTGATTATTGTCTGTTCTTTTGATTGTTTGCCTTAAATTAGCAGTAATTGTTTGTTGTTTTTAGGAGAAAGAGGTGACATTATATGGGGATGCAGCTTTGGACAAGTGTTTCAAAGACATGTGTAAGGACGCGGACGAGGATACAAGAAGGGCGATGGAAAGATCATTTGTAAGGCTTCTTGTTGCTGAAGTAGTTGTAGATGTTTAAGTAAAACTCTATAATTATTGGTTGGAGTGGGTAATCTTGTTTGTTCTTAGTTGGAATTGAACGGCACGGTCCTCTCCACCAACTGGATGGATGTGGGATCAAACAAGCTTGAAGCTAGCCCTCCACATGGTATGGAGTTCAAGAAATGGGATACCTGATCTGTGATCAAAATATTTCTCTAAATACAACCAATGCTTTGCTTATTTTTCTTCTTTCTGTTTTGAACTAAACTTATGGTTAAGGTAATTTGGGAGTGACCGAATTAATTTAGTAGAAGATCATAGGTTTATAAGTGAAAAATGATAACTCCGATGTGAAGTGTTTTGGGGAAACCCAAAACAAACTCATGAAGGCGCTTATGCTCAAAGTGGAAAATATCATACCATTGTAGAGATCTGTAATTTCTAAAAACTTATAACAAATCAAGACAAAAAAAAAATATATATAGGAAAAAGAAAAAGACTAACCCGTGAGTGAATATTTTGGTACTGATTCGCTTCACCATCAGACAAAACAAAACCCTCTCTCTCTTCATTTTGTTATATCTGCAAATCAAAATTTCTAAAGCACCCGTGACATGTTTTTATTTCAATGATTTAAACGTCACTTATTTCATTATTATTATTATTATTATTATTAAGCATTTCATGGAAGCCAATTTGAGACCATATCTTTTTTGAATGATTTTGACGTTTCCATAAAGAAAAAAGAATTTGTCGTTGAAAGAAAATTCAAATCCTATAATAATTGTAGAAAGTTTTTGCATGCAGGGTATTTTGGACATTTTGGCCCATCTGATTGAACCCTCACCTTATTTATAATAGTTTTATTCTTTGCAAAGGCCAAATAATTGACAAATTTTAATTATGAAAGATAATACTTCTTAATTTGCTTTTAACTTATCATTCACTCATTTTATTCTTTAATCATTAATTAATTATTTGAAGGTTAGGAGTTATCAGAACATATTATGTTTTTAAATCATTTTCATAATTTAAGTTAATACTTTTAAATAAGAAATCTAAAATAAAAACGAAAAGAAAAAGTTCTCTATAATTTCCAAAAGAAAAAATAATATACAATTTCCGACATATGCAAATAGTAATTAAGAGAGAGTTTTTCCAAATATACCCTTTAATAAGTTCACAATAATAATAATAATAATAATACTAAATAGTTATTATTATTATCATTATTATTTCTTAGATGTGGAAACCCTTCGAATCAAAACAAGCAAGCAAAGAAGGCGATAAAACACAAAAAACGCGACCAAAGCATAAACATTCCTCCACCGTTGATTCTCATCAAGCCCTCTCTTCACCAACACATCTCCACCCGTAACCAAACACTCCTTTCGATCCTCCTCAAACCAAATGAAGCATCTGGAGACCAAGCAGGAATATTCGTTTATAAGCAAGGCGTCCAGAGCGTACTTGTACATGGACATGAAGTTCATAAACACCCAGAACTTGGGCAAGCTCTCCTGGGATATAAAGTAGCCGGAGAAAAGGAAAAACGCGGCGAGGAGAACGGTAACCAGTGACGTCCCGGCGATGAAATTCGGAGCGAGGGAGCTCAAGAACAAGACAAACGAATTGGCCATCAGAATGATGACCCAAATCACGAGGACGAAGTAGGAGAAGGCCTGCCACGTGGCGCATAGCCCGACGAGGAAGTAGACGGAGACAGAGTAGATGACGGCGATGGTGAGGAGATAGGGAAGGAAAACGAGGGTGTTGGCGATTATGTAGGAGGAGAGACGGTAGACGCCGCCGGAGGTTTCACGGAGGAGAATTGGGCGTTCGTTGAGGAAAATGGGGAGAGTTTCGGTTGTGGAAGAGAGTAGGAATGTTAGTGTGAACGCGAAAAGACCGAATCTTTTCTCTATGCCTGCCTTGTCCATTCCGATGTTTAAGTAAATTGTACCTATTTACAATTACACAATAATAATATTTTTTCATCAAAATTAATTCACCGTAATTAAAACATTTATTAATATTATAATTTTGTTAAGAGGGATTACCTAAAACAATTCCAACGATGAGCGCCTCCAAGGTGTTGGTCAAAAGCAGCTGCCTGGTTCTAAAAATGATGATCCAAAATCGCCAATGGAGGGTCAAGATTTCATGCAATCTCGAGCTTCTATATTTGATTTGATTATCTTTATAATTTGGGCCTGTAATGACGTCATTAGCAACGACGGGCGAAGAATCTGAAGTAGAATAAGGCGTGAGCTGGTTCAGAATTTCCATAGCAAATTCCAAAGGATTAAGCTGTGGAGGAATACAAAATTCCTTGGAAACCAAAAAACTCTCGAGGCTAGAAACAGTCCCATGGTGAATCACGGACCCTTCACAGAGCAAGAGAATCTCATCGATAGCCGACAAAATTCGATAACTCGGCTGGTGAATTGAAAGCACCACCGTCCGATTTCGCGAAACGCAGATGGATTTAAGCGTTGAGATCACGTTAAAGGCTGATGCACTGTCGAGGCCGGAGGTGGGTTCGTCCAGGAGTAGAATGGCTGGATCGTGGAGGAGGCTGAGTCCGATTGAGACTCGCCGCCGTTCTCCGCCTGACAGGCCAGAGACGAGGCGGGTGTTGGCGACGTGGGTGAGGTTGAGGTCTGCCAAAAGGGAGTTGACGGTGGTGAGAATTTGGGATTTTTCTGGGAGGAGGAGGCGGGCGGCAAAGGCGAAGGTCTCGGAGACGGTTAAGAGAGGTAGACAGGCGTCGTGCTGTGGAACGTAAGCGGAGAGTTTACGGAAGGTAGACGGGTTGAGAGGGGCGGAGTTGAGGAGGAGGACGCCGTGCGTTGGCGAGGTTCGGGCTGCGAGAATGTCTAGGAGAGTTGATTTTCCGGCGCCACTTGGGCCAACGATGGCGAGGATTTGAGAAGGGTGGGCTGTGAATGAGATGTCACGGATAATGTAGGTGGGTTCGGCGGCGGTGCAGGATTTGAACCAGCTGTATGACGACACGGTGGCAGCGGCCGTGGATTTGGCGTAGGAGATTGACGATGCCGTTAATGTGTAGCTTCTCGTCGGCGGCGACGGCGGCGGCTGTGGCCGTGGTTGGTCTTCTTCCATTGGAGAGAAATCTTTCTGACGGCGAGAGAAGTGAGAGAGATAGAGACGGAGATTTGGAGGAGAAGTTAAATGAAATAGCGTAAGGAACAAATTATGAACAATTGAATAAACATTTTATTCATTTGAAAATAATTTAGTTTTTCGCCTTCAAATTCTCGGTTTTACCCCTGATGTATTTTTAACTTCCCAATTAGATCCTCAAAAAAATTGTCAAATAAAAGCTTATATCTCGTTCAATTATTGTGTTTATGATAGATGTGATAAGAAAAAAAAAATAATTGTTAAAATTTTAAAATATTCTTTATGAAATTATTTAAATAAGAAATTTCAGTATGATATATTTTGTATATCGAAAATAAAAATGATCCATGAATTTTATTTATAATGATTTAATTCTATCTAGAGGCTGAATTTCATTTTCGAACTTGTTGACAGTGAATTGACATTACGTACCTGAGAAAGTGAAGCAAGACTTGTGGCTCTCAAATATTGCATGCCTTTTTCTTTTTCTTTTTTTTCTTTTTAAATATTTATTATCTTTAATGAAGTCAAAAGTCAGAATGGGCACTTGGCAATGCCATGAAGAGGAGCCTTGGGACAAGATTCAATTATTTATTGAAATATAAATAGGAGATGTTAAATAAAAATAACTAAATTAATTAAAGAGAAATTAGCCAATAATTTGAATATAGCAGAATTTGCTGAAATTTATAATAATAAATCAAAATGATATGTAAATCTGAAAATATATTGATGAAAATAAAAATTTAAGATGGAGGGATAATTGAATGCATATTTTAAGAGCATATAATAATATATTTATGAGATCATATAACAGTTGTTGGAACCATGCAGATGGCTTGAGAATGTGATTTCCAAGTGGACAGTCCATTTTCTCTTGAAATTTACATTATACGGATGGTGTAATAATGGACTCAGCCTCTTATTACAAAATAAATAAATAATAATAATAATAATAGTAAAAGTTTGTCACATGAGGAATTAAAAATGGAAGCCCACGCATCCTAGGACCAAAACCAGCCTTTGTGAGTCATCAAAGTTCACGAGCTGACTGTAGCCTCCTCACAGATTGTGTGTTTCTCTGGGTCAGTCTCGACTTTGGAAGAAGCGAAATGGGGGAATGCTGCAATTTCTTAGAATTAAATAAAGGGAATATTCAGAAGGGGCCAGCCAGCCCGTGACACCTCCCTCCATTTTCTTTTTTTGGACGTCGTCGTTTTATACATTTAAAACGCACTTGTTGCACCACAAAAGACAAAACTCTTTTGCCTACTTAGCATTTTAATAATATTAAAAAAAAAAAAAAAAAAAAACAGTTCTATTTATCCAATCCTACGTGGGAATAATGGGATATCTCCAATTAATCCCACGTGACATACAACTTGTAAGTATAACCCTCAGATATTTATATTTATTTCTTATGGATACTCAAAACTATGTACTAACTTTCCTCTATCTGTGTGGAGTGTAGAGTTTGATTAAATAAAAATAACGCTATTGGGCCACGTACAAGAATTGGGTAGTCGTGGGCCGTCAAAGACATGGTGGATCTATGACCCATTGAAACAACTTAACTAAAAAAAATATAATATTTGAAATTTCCCAAGATTAAACGAATTCAATTAGGCAAGCCTGTAAAAAAATAATAAAGTTGGAAATTTGATTCGATTCCATATCTTTCAAATTCATAGTAATTAAACCAAAGAAAGAATGCAAAGGGTTGAATGGAGAGACAGAAAGCATTTATATGCTTTTTCACTTTGAACTAATTAGCCAGGCCTTTTGTTGAATAAAAGCAAGTAAAAATGCTGCTTTTGATGTCCCAAACTGAAGTAAAATTCTGAATACATGTTTCCAAACTGAAATAAAAAAAGCTTCTTTCTTGTTGAATTTATCCAACGGCCTTCCGATTTGGTAAGGTCCCTCCTTTTTTCTTAAACAATTATTATTTTTTCCAAAATTTAAAACTTACCCTTTATAATTTACTGTCTCCTCGTCAAATCCATGTAAAATTTAACCCATTTAACGAGGGAATATTTTGGTTAGTTTAATTTTTATTCGAATTATATTATAAGTCTGGTGATTTTATTTTTTTAATGTGATTTTTATTCTTTTCATAAGTTGAGGTATTAGCGAAAGTTGACGAAAGGTCTGTAAAAGTTTCAGAACTTTACTTTTAAAGAAGGAGGAAGGAAAATGAAGAGGGCTAGACGAATAGAATAGGTGTGCGTTTTTCAAAAAGGAAAACCCCAATAGTAAATTAATATATAAAGATTCCTCCTATTTTGACCTCCTTAATTATTACATTTGTGCACAAAAGTCCAAAAGATTATCCATATAACAATAAATGTCACAAATCATTTCATTTTTTGACCAACTAATTTTCTTTTTTCTTCCCCATGCTATTTCTTTTTTTAAATATTAAGTATTTTAGCTATGATTTTTACCAATAACTATTAACTTTTAATCCGACGGTAAAACTTTAACTACTTGGTAAAAACAAAGGAATATAAGGAACATAAAGGAAAATAGAAATCATGAATTTTAAATATTATTTAGTAAATACACGACGGAGCGAGTCAGCCACTACAAGACTCACCGAGTCACTGTTTATCGTTTTCTAAGAAAAGAAAAAACGAAAACTGTCATGCACTGTCTAATTCAGTTTGATTTTTTCATCTTTTTATGGCTAAACCCGAAAAACTTTCGCACACCACAATGGTATGATAAGCTCTCGTGGCTTTGCTTTCAGTTTCTGCTTCTCAAAAACCTCATGACAACTGATAGTGTATTCTAAGATTTTTTCATCTTTTTACAGCTAAACCCGAAAAACTTTCACACACACAATCTCTCTCTCTCTTCAACGCTGTTAGCCTTGTTTGGCTTCTGAGAAAGCATCTGTTCCCGTCTTCTGCTTCTGCAAATCGCCAGTCCCGGACAGGTTATCGTCACAAGTTCCATCAACATCATCTGAAATTTAGATTGAAATGATTGTTAGATGCTACAAATTTTTCATATCAAATTAAGGCATTAAAGAAATAAAACACGTTCGAGTTTTTTGCTTTTGGATCTTGCCTCTGCTAGCGCTGAAAGACCTCTTGCAGTGCAAAATGGCGCTCTCAATCCCGTCGTCTTGCTGCAAAAGCGAATCGTCTCGCCGATTTGTTGGCGATACGGCCATTCCAGTCGCCGATGATGATGATTTACTCCTCCCTAGACGCCTACAAACCACTCGAATGCCTATCGCAATATTCCTCTGCTTCTCATCAATTGATGTCACCGGTGAAGATACCGGCGACGATCTGTAGTTTTGTTTCCTCGAAACTTTCACGTACAGAGGCTTGATTAATTTCAGATACTTCTGTATTCCTTCTCCGGAGAATCTCTTCGATTGACGCTCAGATGCATCAATTCGATTATTGTTTCTGGAACTGTTAAGTCTGTTCAGTTTGAAGGCGAATCGTTTGCTCTCTGTGCTCTGTAATTTGAGTGACGACGGCTCTGTTTCGTCCGTCTTTTGTTTCGCCATTAATTTCGGCTTCTTGAACAAGGAAATTGAGAGTCTAGGTGCCGATTTTAGAACCGAAACTGAAACAGGAGACTCTGGCTTCGAACTGAGTTCAATCGGAAGGATTTTTCGTTTGGAGATGAGATCAGATTGGGAGAGAAGAAGATTCCGTTGAGTGAAACAGAGTTCGTTTTCGCTGGAGCGTGTGAGATTCTTCTCGTCGGGAGATTTGCCGGTTTCTGATGTTGGAAGAGAGACGAAATCCAAATCGAAGAATGAATCTTCATCGTGATTGTCGCCATGAAAATGAGAACGATTCAGATTATATGCAGTTTCAACAATGGAGGAAAAATGGGCATAGAGATTATGGAGCTTAACGAAGTCGAGAGCTTCCATGGCGGAGAGGGGATTAGGAGAAAGACAGATAAGAGTGCTGGGGGTTTGAAGGGTTTTATAGAACTGCCGCGTGTGGAGGAGAAAGGCCGGCGAACACGTGCCAGACTTTGAAAATAACTCGTTCTTTTTCCCAATAAAATTCATTTTCTTCTATTTATTTAATTGTCATACAATTATTTCGTATTTCTTTTTAAATCAAAATATTACATTTATTTGAAAAAAATTATTGGCAGAGGCATCACAGTTTGGCTATGAATTTTACGTCCAATATTAAACCGAAACTAAATTTTTTTTTAAAAATTCATGCGAGATTTACCATTTATAACTTTTAAATATATTAGAAGGTCGGTGGATTTAAAATTTATGTCTTTTTAATAGTGGATATAGATTTGATGTAGTTTATAACTTTGTTTACAAAATAAAATAAAATATCGAAATTATCCATTTCTGGTCTCTCTTAATATTTTAAAATTGCATTAAAAATTCTTCTAAAAATAAAATTGAGTGGGGAGAGAGAGAGAGAGGCGCTAAAATTTCTGTACGGTTTGGCCCTCTACTTCTGACCTCTCGGCAACTCATATTGAATTTCGGTTCCTCGCCAGCCACCCTGCCCCTCTTGACTCGACAGAACCTTCTACTTTTTATTATTATTTTTTTGATGTGTAAATTTACACAACATGTCTCCAGTCTCTGCCTATAAATATTTTTTTTACTTTATATTTATTTTCTTCCGATTCTTCAACAAATAAATTTCTACTCGGATTTTAAAAATTAAAAAAAAAATTGTTTAAAAAATTTTACTTATTTTTTTAAAACGTGAGTAAATAGTAAATAATAAATGTTGTTTAATTTAAAACTAAAAACTAAAAATAAAAAATAATATCTAAATGTTCTTTTTCTCAAAAACTTAACTAAGTAATGCAAAAGTAGAACAAAGTTTTATTTATTTACATAGAGCCTTTTCCTTTTGTTTCTTTTTTTTTTTTTTTCATTTGTGAAAGTATAATATTCAAAGGTAGTGAAAAAAGAGGTGTTCATGTGGGCATGGTATTTGAAGGTGGTGAAAAAGAGGGAGAAAAAAGAAAAAGAAAAAGAAAAAGAAAAAGAGCATTTAAAGGAAAGGGAATGAGGAGAAAGCAAAGAGGAATAATAATAAAAAGAAAAATATATAAATAAATAAATAAAGAGAAAAAGTTGGAGTTGTATGGTTGTTGGTATAGGGCTAAAGGGATGCCTTTGAAAACTAAAGCGTTGAGAGAGCTGGTAAAGAGAAACTTCCAAAAAGATGAGAGACAAAAGTGAAAAAAAAGCCTACAAAATAAATTGTGAACTTTGAGATGATGAATGAACAATGAAACAAGAACAGGTAAAAATTATTTTCTTTTTTCTTTTTTTTTAACCTCATATTTACTTCATTTCCATTTCAATTCTTATTCCTTTAAAATATAATTTATTTATATTTTTTTAAATATAAAGTTACTTTAAAATGACTGTAAACACTACAATATCCCATTAAATTTTTTATCATAAAAAAAAAAAACATTTTGATAATATTAAGGTTCTTAATATTAAGATGATGAATGAACAATGAAACAAGAACAGGTAAAAATTATTTTCTTTTTTCTTTTTTTTTAACCTCATATTTACTTCATTTCCATTTCAATTCTTATTCCTTTAAAATATAATTTATTTATATTTTTTTAAATATAAAGTTACTTTAAAATGACTGTAAACACTACAATATCCCATTAAATTTTTTATCATAAAAAAAAAAAACATTTTGATAATATTAAGGTTCTTATTATTATTATTATTATTATTATTTTATTGATATCAACGTATGTATTTGAGAAAGAGGGAGTTTTGCTTTTAATGGCTAAATGGAAATCTGATAAAGTGAGTAATAAATAGGGAAGAGCGGCGAGCTCGTTATTTGACCCATAGGCTCTCTTTTGTTCCCTTCGTTTGCTAGCTTTGCTTTTGATGTTGTGTGGAGTCCAAGGTTTTTGTTCTGTTTCTTTTTCTTTCCTTCAAAAGGTTTGACCTTTGAACATTTGGGGCAGAGTTTTGTCTATGGGCCTATTGGGCCTGGATAAGTATGGTTGGTTCTTTCTCTATTGGGCCTGCCAGATTGTTGAATTGGGGAGACCATATCTGTTCTTTTTTCTTTTTGCTGTTAACTATTTTTAATAGTATTTACTTTTTTTTTAAAAACTTTTTAATTTATTTTTAAAATATATAAGATTTGATTGAAATGATATTCATTAACTTAAAATTAAATTTAAAGTATAGTTCTTTAAATTATTTCTTGACCTCTTGGATGGAATTCCGCTAAATCAACGTTGAAGATTCAAGGTTGATGTTTTTTGGTCGTCTAGTTCTCCACGCACATTAACTATAAATAGCTCATATTGCATTTCCCTCTCTGCGTATTTCGCATTCTCTACTCATGCCTGGTCTCTCGTCTCTGCTTTGGAGACGATTCTTTCTCCCATTTTCATTTTTTGTTCTTCAATTTGGCCTAAAGGATCCATGGCTGACCAACCAGGCGGGCTGGATTCGGTTACTGACAAGATCTCCGGTAAGATCGACGGCTACAATTCTTCCTCTTCCTCCGGCTCTGATGATGACCAGCCTTCAAAAATCAATGCTGTAAAATCCCACGTTTTTAGGCTCTTCGGTAGAGATAAGCCCGTTCACACGGTCTTGGGCGGTGGAAAACGTACTCTCTGATCCTTCTCTCTATCTCTGTCTTTATCGTGATTGATCGGTTAATGGAAGATTTTATGGATATATAAGTATTGGATCATGCTCTGTTTGTCATTCTTACCTATCAAATTCCTTTCTGTCTTTCTACATTGTTATAATCGAGATGTGCTTGCGCGAGTTCTTGCCATTTTTCGTTCGATTGGATGACTGTCCAATGTTTTTTGCCCTATTTTTTGAAGGAAGCAATTCCATTGATTGAATGAAATGGTACTAAGAGAAAAATAAATCCAAAGGGATCGCATAAAGGATGACTGATTTCTATAAATTTTCATATGCATTTTCTAAAAGGCGAGTCGCTTTTTACATCAGAGATTGAGTGATTGTCCAATGTTAAAACGGAGAGTATTCTCTTTTTCTTTCAATCGAGTTATGGATGAAAACCTTAGGTTATTAGCGTTATGGCTTCATAATCTGTGCCAATGAGTATTGACATAGGCTCTTGACCAAGAGGTAGGAGGTTCGAATTTGTGACCTTGAGATTGGTGTGCTAAGAAAACAAATTTCTGTTGTTTTACCCCTCACCGGTTTGCTGTCTTTATCCGTGAGGGACCTTTTCTTATAAGTTATGGTTAATTCCGGTTGCAGCTGCTGATGTTCTTCTTTGGAGGAACAAGAAGAACTCTGCAGGCATCCTTGGGGGTGCCACCGCCTTGTGGATTCTTTTTGAGCTGCTTGAGTACCAATTAATCACTCTCCTATGCCATATATTAATTCTTGTACTGGCTCTAGTTTTCACGCGGTCTTATGCCAGTTCGTTTATCAACAAGTAAGGACTTCGACTTGCAAAATCTAATGCAATAAATAGCCTGTTTCACCCCCTTTTTATATATATATTTTTTGTGTTCTTTGTATAGGTCCCCACCACAAATCCCAGATTTTAGACTTCCTGAAGATCGTCTACTCGAGGTTGTCTCTGCATTGAGAATCGAAATCAACCATGTAATCTCCAATTTACGTAACATTGCTTCTGGGAGAGATTTGAAGAAATTCCTCCGTGTACGTTCACTGTTACTATCTCATGAGTAAAGGAAATATTTCTAGACTCGATCATCTATAGGAAACATCGCTTTTCATCAATTGGTTCATTTATTAATCTGGTAATGCTGCTGAGGATGTTTTATACCATTAATAGGCTTTTATTGGCTTATGGGTTCTATCAATGGTTGGAAGCTGGTGCAATTTTCTGACCTTGTTATACACATGTAAGGACTACTCTTTCAATTTTCACTGAGAAATTACCAAATCGCCTGCATTTAGGTGCTTACATAATGATATATTGATGTGCTTATTGATGCTTGAAAAACAGCCGTTGTATTGCTACACACTGTGCCAGTGCTATATGAGAAGTATGATGACCAGGTTGACGCATTTGCTGAGAAGGCTTTGATAGAGGTCAAGAAGCAGTATGCTGTATTTAACGCCGAAGTTCTGAGTAAAATCCCGATGGGGGCACTTCAAGAGAAGAAGAAGGATTAGGTTATGTGGCATTTTTGTCTGGTTAGGCTTACCTTCATATCTCTCCGTTATTGCTCAATGCTCAGTTTCAAATTAAATTCATAAACCACAACATTATGAGCCAGTCCAATCTTCTGATGTGGTCTGGTACTAGAGTTCTTAAAAAAAAAAAAAAAAAATCAATAAATGTTCGAGACCACGATCGAAAGAGAGATCCTTAGAATATGCTAGTATTGCTAAGAAATATTATTTGTACTAACAAGATACCTTCCTTTTCGGTGACTAAATTATAGGAATCTTGAAGTTAAGCGAACTTGGAGCAATTTTGCATTAGGTGACCTTTTGAAAATTTGGCTGAAATCTTTAACTTCCATCATCTAGTTTTGCAACATATGAAGTGGTAAGTGGGAAGAAGTGAATTTTCACTTCGTGATCGAACCATTAGTGAATTGAAAGAAATCACAAGAAAACAAATTATTATCAAACGGTGCCTTAAAAATTAGAATGGACTCTTCCCTTTTTTCGCACTAAGAATTATGTTTAGTTTGATTTCCCTACCATCAAGTTGAGAGAAGGAAAAGAAAAACAGCAAGAGAACTCTTGGGATCAGTTTCTGAGGATTGGAAAATTCAAAATTTCTATTCTGCATTAGCTTACTCAGCATAATGTCTCAAATGAACATTTTGTTTATAATGGATTCAAAATCTGAACATGGCGCCATTCACAAAAGTGGCATCCACCAGTTCCTTGTGATGTAAAACAGATCCAAGGTTGCTATCACACGGCATTCAAGGTTTGATTAATTTATCTACACCTGAAAAGTTCAGCAGCATCATTGCTGCAGTAGTGCAATGAAGCTTCCTAGGATTTTTCGAAAATCCTCAGACATAACTCATGGAGACTGGCTTTAGCACAGACCAGTTTCTTCTAACTTTCCTAGAACTCATTCCCTACAAAGGATTTGCATACAGTAACGTTCATGCCATGAACTTCAACTTGATGTAGAGCTCAATTATTTGACATTCATGCCGGGAAAAATCCGAGCTTGCTTTAGCTTTGTGAACAGAAAGATCTTGAATTGGATTAAATTTTTCTTTCCTTGGGGTAAGGGATTTGCATTGATACCTAAAGGTGTTCAATGCTATGCCAATAGGATGGGTTTTAACCTTTAGTTATCATTGTCTCATAAATCCTCCATAGCTTAAGGACGCTATCAAGGGAACCCCACAACTTAACTGGCAAAAATATGCATATTTATGGCTTAGCTAGTCTGTCTTGTTAGCAACTATAGTGACTGAAGGATGACTCGCAACGACAGGTTGCATGTGGGAAGTCTCGGTCCCCACAGAAAATGTCAATACAGAAACAATACAAGAACAAAACTTATAAAGGCCATCCATCACTGTGCTTCCATGGTCGAAAAGCAGAAAATCCAACAAGGCTGGCAAAAACTAGTAGAAAGAGACAGAGAGGTAATTCTATCATACTTTGTCCATGTCTCCTCCTTCCTGCTGTAGACATGTGACAAACTTCTCATTCTTAGGCAACACTTTTAGTCCATTAGCTAAAAGTCAATCACTGTTTAAGAAAAAAGCAGGATTGGATCTGTTTAAATACCAAATTGTTGGTCAGGTCTCTCGTTTTCTTTGAACGGTCTTTTGGGAAACACTGGGAGAGGTGGGAACCATTTATTAGTCTACTCGGGTTTTTTTTTTCTTTTTTCTTTTTTCTTTTCTCGGAGACTAAGAGTATTGAAGAGTCCAAGTTCACCGATAGTAGATATTGTTCTCTTTGGGTTTTCCCTCAAGGTTTTAAAACGTGTCTACTAGGGAGAGGTTTCTACACCCTTATAAAGAATGTTTCGTTCTCCTCCCCAACTGATGTGAGATTTCACAATCCATCCCTCTTCAGGGCCAGCATCCTAATTGGCACTTGTTCCCTCTCCAATCATCGTGGGATCCCCCAATCCATCCCCCCCCGCCTCTTCGGTGCCAGCGTCTTTGCTGGCACATTGCATCGTGTCCACTCCCCTTTGGGGCTTAGCTCATTGTTGGCACATCGTCCGGTGTCTGGTTCTAATACCATTTGTAACAGTCGAAATCCACCGCTAGTAGATATTGCCCTCTTTGGGCTTCCCCTCAAGGTTTTAAAATGTGTCTACTAGGAAGAGGTTTCCACACCCTTATAAAGAATGTTTCATTCTCCTCCCCAACGGATGTGGGATTTCACAATCCACCTCTCTTTGGGGCCTAGCGTCCTCGCTGGCACGTTCTCTTCTTCAATCGATGTGAGATCCCCAAATCCACCCCCCTTCGGGGCCCAACGTCTTTCATGTCCACTCCCCTTTGGGACTCAGCCTTCTCGCTGGCACATCATCCGGTGTCTGGCTCTAATACCATTTGTAAAAATTCAAATCCACAACTAGAAGATATTGCTCTCCTTGGACTTTCCCTTTCGAGCTTCCCCTCAAGGTTTTAAAATGTGTCTGCTAGGGAAAGGTTTCTACACCCTTATAAAGAATGTTTCTTTCTCCTCCCCAACGAGATTTCACAATCCACCCCTCTTCGGGGCCTAGTGTCCTCGCTGGCACTCGTTCCTTCTCCAATCAAGGTGGGATCCCCCAATCCACCGAGCATCTTTGCTAGTACACCGCCTCGTGTCCACTCCCCTTCGAGGCTCAGTCTTCTCATTGGCACATCGTCCAGTGATTGGCTCTAATATCATTTGTAACGGTCCAAATCCACCGTTAGTAGATATTTCCCTCTTTGGCTTTCCCTTATGGGCTTCCCCTCAAAGTTTTAAAACACGTCTGGTAGGGAGAGATTTCCACACCTGTATAAAGAATGTTTCTTTCTCCTCTCCAACCGATGTGAGATTTCACCTAGTATTCCATGGCTACTCATTTTTGCTTTCTAGGCACAATTATCCTCTGGTGTTTAAGAGCTTATCTGCATGGAGTAGGCACTTCTGAAGTTTCCAAATACGAAGACAATAATGGTGCATTAACAAGGTGAAAAGGACTAGGCAAATCTTGTTGGTATTCAGAAAAAGATAAGGTTTCTAACAACAGACTGTTTGAGGATATGGCTGAAATGGTTGCCCATCCTGAACGAGTTTTCAGCCTTTTCGGGTTTGGTAATGGATTTAAAGTATTCAAATGACCTACCAAAAGCCTTAAATATTCAAGAATGTTCATGAATGACTGTTTATAATATGAAGCACACAAAAACTGAAAGCTACAATTTTGCAGCAGACACATGAGCATAAATGGAGCCCATGTTCATCATTATGCCCAGAGATGAAACTGAAAGTTTGGTCTGAGGATGCTTCAGTGGCTTGCGATGTGACTAAAATTCATGCATCTCAAATAGTTCCATTGAATCTTATTAGCTTTGTGCGAGAAAAGTTAAAAGAGTTACCACTTTTCTGAATCGTTTGCCTGCCACCAAAAAGCTAACTTCAAGTGCTAAAGTATGCATACGTCCGGTCGAAGATACATTGGTTTCCCTCGATCCAAGCGCCCTTCTAGTCTTAAAGTTTCCGTGGTTGAGAGAGGATGTGAGCCAGAAACTGTATAACCAAAAAGATGGGGTTTTGGCTCTTTTAGGCAAAGAGAGTGGGTATTGTTCAAAAACACTTCTTTCAGACTAAAATTTCAACTGTGGTTTGCAAGATGAAGTAGCACAAACGTGTGTTAGGAATCACGATTCTCCACAATAGTATGATATTGTCCATTTTGAGCATAATCTCTCATGTCTTTGCTTTGGGCTTCCAAAAGGTCTCATGTCAATGGAGATAGTATTCCTCACTTATAAACCCATGATCATCCCCTAAATTAGCTAATGTGGGACTCACTCCCAACAATCCTCAACACATCATGAAACCTTTGTAAACTTTGCGCTGATGAAAAGTGAAAATTCTGTTTTGTATGAACGAGGCAGAGCTGGAAGGCAATCTGATTTTGAATTTGGAGCCAAGGGATACAGATTTTTGGTCCAACTCTTATGATTGCTTCTGTTGTCATCCATCAGTTTGCTCAGCTTTGGACAGTTTATCGATTGATGAGATTCATTTTGATGGATTACTGTATAACATTTTAATTAAATGAACCATTTATTATCTTCTTTTGAACCGATAGATATGATGTAATGTGATCGAGACGATGGTGTAGCCGAGCTCAAGACTCCAGAGATCCTACATACTCAGAGTCTGTTTTGGTTGTATTTACTTTTGTCTGCTTTGAAAAGGTTGTATTTACTTTTGTCTGCTTTGAAATGTTTATAATTATAAGTTATTAAATTTATGTAAATTATGTTTTGCTCTTATATAATAAAGAATGTGATATGGAGTGTTTTTATAAATTGGATTTCTTAGTGAGTAGGTAAGGATGGTATCTAATAAAATCTATTTAGTTCAAAGGATGTGGAAACTTCTCCCTAATACGCCTTTTAAAAACCTAATGACAATATGTAATGGGCAAAAGTGGACAAAATGTGCTAGCGGTAGATTCAATCTGTTATAAATAGTAACAGAGTCAAACATTAGATAGTGTGTCAACAACTAGAGAGCGAAAAACATTCCTTATAAGGATGTGGAAACCTCTCTCTCTAATAGATGCGTTTTAAAATTGTTGGGCTGAGGCAATACGTAGTTACACCATCGATGAGGCGATACGTAGTTACACCATCGATATTGTTGAACTCTAAAAAAAAAATGATTGATAGAAATGATATTTCCTAAAATCTCTGTTATAACTATACTAAGAAAGGAAAATCTTCACAAACTTCATAGTTGGGGTCAGCTTGAAATCTCTTTGTAACCGCTCAAGTCCAATGCTAATAGTGAATTGAAGAAACAAAACCCAACAATTATTGTGAACAAAGAACATGTAATGAAAAAGCAAGTTGGGAGTGGTTTCATGTGCAAATGAAAAGAGGACAACATTGATAAGGATTCCTTGCTTAACAAAAGCAACTTAGGAGACCCCACCACCACAATTTCCCTCTAACCTCATTCAATAGCTACCAAGTCTTTTAGATCAGTTCACTGTCAAGAAAGGGCAAATATATTCATATCAGTCTGAACCTGCAATATACTCATATTCATTAGAAATATGAACAAAGTAAAGAACAAAAATGGTATCCATCTTCATCAATTTCATTTGGCATTGGCATTTGAGTATTTACCTCGAGGAACCTGCTCGCTCGGTCACGGTCATACCGAAACAAGCGTTCCCTTGTTAAAGGATTTTTGTTACATAACAGTCGAGGACAAACAAAATTTATGGTCACCTTTCCTGTTCCTCTGTGAGGTCTGAAATTTCCATCACAGACAAAATGGTATGGTACATTTGAATCCAAGAAAAAAAGTAGACGAAAGGGACAAAAAGCTTAGTGGATGTTATCATTTCATGTCTCATTTTTCTCTTCTATGCTTCTCTATTTTGAATTGCTCTTTTGTTTTATCATCTTCTCTGCTTTCACCTTCCTCCAGATTTTTCGTCTGAAATTACTCAATCTCGTCCTCCTGTCGACACCAAAGGTTTGAATAAACATCAGAACCCGAACACGCGTTTGATATAAGATACTAGTATACTATAATGATAATGATGATGACCAAACTGTAACACGCTTCACATACCTATAGATTTCTTGCAATGGAGGACTGCCTCGTAGATTGAGCTCTCAGAATCACAGGATCTTCGCCAATCATCGGCAGAGTAAGCTACACTTATTCGTGGCGACGCATCGTATGAATATTCCCAATTCTTCATAGATTTGGATCTTCTACTAACATGTTCCGGTTTGGAGCTTGATGCTCCATGGCCTCGGATTCTTTGGTACAACGGCTTGAAAAAACTAAAATACTTCTGCAATACTTTTTTCGATAGTTTCCGACACTTTCTCATCGACGAACAGTCAGAAGTATTGGCTTGATGGGTGTTGTTTTCTGTATGGGAAGATTTTGGAAAATTTGAACTGAAATCTTCATCCTCATATTTCTGAACTTTCACTGGGTCAATGAAAAAAGGCACAAGGCAACCATTGGAAATCAGCTGGTCGGCATGTACAAAAGTGAGAGAAGGCGGTGAGACAGGGAAGTCAAATTTGAAATCTTGAGAATTCCTAAAAAATCTCTTGGACGGTGGCATTCTCGGGTCCATCTCGATGAAGGAGGACGCTTCATCGGAAGCGTCGAGAGAGGTCCTAAAGGAGTTGTTGCCTGAGCTATCTAGAGATGGCTTTATATTCACTAGCCAACTATATGAAAAGCTATCAATAGAAAGAGGCTGGGATGTCTCCATTCCGGCAGCTTTACCTCAATATATGTGCAGAGGTATTCCGGCAGTTCAAAGATACTAATAAATACACAAAGGGAAATAGCTACTGAAAACTCTCTTCTTTATGGAACATATCCACAGGGGCTTTGAGGTTCGCATATATGTGTGTGTGTGTGTGTATATATATACGGAAACCTCAATGTCCTCTCTCTCTAATTCTTATGCTTTTGATTGGGTAAGAAACAGTGAAAATAATAATTCAAAAAAGGAAAAAAAAGGTGGAAAGGAACAGAAATTGGAGTCCCTACAGGCAAATATAATGTAGTGTTTGCATCAGTACATTCAACCCCACATCTCTTTTAATCATTCCCCCTCTCTATATACTTCATGAAGAAGACAGATTCTCTTTCCAAAAAGATATTCACTTTATTCATCACAAGTTTGAACCGTAAATGCGAGACATGAACGGGTCGATTCAAACTCGTTAGAACTCCACGACACAACGACAGATGTACAAAAAGACGTCACATTCCAACACTCATTCAAAGCATTAACCAAAAAAGAAAAGAAAAAAGATTTGTTTTCAATGATTCCCAATTCTCATACGTAGACAAGTTCTGGTCCTTGAATTTGAATAATGGAATAATGGGATTTGTCATTGAATTGGTGGTGAAGAATTGGTGCGGCAAAATATCAAACAGTTGGAATGGTAAAGAATGATCAGAGTTTTTGATCCACGAGCAATGCGAGTGGAGGTGAGTTTGAAACTTCTCCCGTTTAACTGTCAGAGAAAGTTGTGTCATTTTCATTCAAATTTGAATGAGAATTTTAAAATTCATCAGACAATGGTCCAAAAGAGATTGTCGGCAAAAGACATGGACAGAGGCCGAGGTCTTCGGGACAACACCCAAAAAAGGAGAGCGACTCGAAACCAATTGGTCCCCTTTTGAGGACAATAATGATTGCAAGAGAATCCAAACATTCATTGCCACATTTTGATTCCCAAAGAGAATGTTGTGTTTGGTTTGTAAAGTCTGGTTACAATATTCAATATTCGGGAAGAACAACAAGAACATAAAGGGAAAGTACACCATAAGAAACCGAGCTAAATTTAGGGCAATCATGGGGAAGAACAGCGATTTCAGCTACCAAAGCCGAAAAAGAAGAAGAAATTGAATCCAAACCCAATGATATGTTGCCATTGATAAATCAAACCGTGACTGCAACAAACTCGACATGCTTAATAAACTAAAACAAATGATTAGAACTTGTTGGTTACCTCAGAAACCGTCGCGATTAGAAGAAACCCTCCGATTCGATTGTTTTGGGAGATTTATAGGCCTAATGAGTTTGTCCATTTAGGAGCAAGTGAGGTCTACTGAAATGCTTGCAAGTGTGTAACAGACACCTCGCTCGAATTTCCAGAAGGGCAGGTTTTGAGTAATATTATATTTGTTCCACTGGATTACAGTCTTGTGTTCCTCACATGTCTTTATATTATTTTTCTTTATAAAATTGTTATTACACGTTTTACTTTAAACATAAAACTTTTTTCATTTATTTATATTTATATATAAGTGTACGACTTATATATATATATTTTTTTTCATGGAATTATATTATAAACTTGGTGAATGGTTGTAAAATTTTTATTATTCAAATTAAAAATCGTATATCTTAAAAAAAAAAAAAAAAAAAAAAAAACTCAGTACATATGTAGTAGATATGTTTTTTCAGCCCATTTGAAAAAGCCCATTTCGAATGTAAAAAGCCCAGTTTCTTAATGGCCCAAAATGATAAAGTCCAGTAGATATATTCTCCAGCCCATTTGTAATTCAATGACGCGCTGCAAGGCCCAAAATGATAGAGCCCAGTGGTTATTTCCATTGTAGTAGGCCAATATTATGGGCTGGGCTGTTCTTAATGTAGAAGCTCATTGGGCAACACTTCAAAGCCCAAGACAGGAAGGCCCAGTTACCCATTTTATTTCACATTTCTAATTAAAAAAAGAAAAGAAAAAAAGAATTCATCGACTGATTCCTCTGATTTCCCAGCTATCTCTTTCTCTTTCGTCCTGCGTATGGGCATCTTGAATCTAAGGCATTCTGTTTCATTTGGCTTCGATTATGTTCATTTCTTCAGTAATTATTTATGAAGGTACGGTTCCTAGACGTGATTTTTCTAACATATTGCCATTTATATATCTGCTTGTTCTAGAATTTTATCATGTCTGAGCTAAAGACGTTATGCTAATCTTGTCTTCATGGGTACTTAGCATCAGTTGTTTTGATCATGCCAATTTCCCAGAAGTAGAAAAGTGTTTCTTGCAGCTGGGTGAGAAGGAAACTGATGACGTTTGACTTTGTTTATTCCTGTCTTTGCTTAATCATTTCTAGCTCATTCTCAATTTCCCCAAGCAACCGTCTGTGTCTTGATCAGTCTTTATGGAGCTTTGTTAATCGTATGGTATAAGTGACTTGTTCTACAGCATATGTTATTGAAAAACTAGTTGAATATGTAATGTCCGAAGCTCTCGATTCTTGATCTGTCGGCCAATGTTGATTTCTTGCTTAACTTATTTTATATTCCGTGATGCTGATTTTTTTCTATTAATTTATGCTTGGTTTAACTATCTGTGTGCAGTAATATTTGTGAGGAAACCAGGCTTAAGTGTATCAGTGGCTAGTGTAGCCTAAAGGACCCGAATATTGAATTTTGGACCATAATGGAGAATATGCAGTATGCTGAGGAGCTCGTGAGGGAGTTCCTTGTGTTTAGGGGGTTCACAAGTACTCTTCAAGCTTATGAGAGTGAGCTGAGCACAGATATTGGAAAGGGGTTCCAAGTGGACAAGATTTTGGATTTAATCTTCTCTATATATATACCCAAATTCGAGGCAGAAAAGTTGGTGGGGCTACTAGGTTTTTTCAAGCAGTGCCTAGCTTCATCATCTGACAACACATTTCTTTCAACCGTGTCAAAATTGGAGGTTTCCATTCTTCGTTATTATATGGTACATGCCATACAATCAGGAAGGACAGATAAAGTTCTGGAGTTCCTTAAAACCAATGGCAACGATCTACTGCAAAGGACTAAGGATTGGACTCCATGGTTTGGTGGGTAGAAAATTTCTGTTTACGGAGTTTAAATAACCTAATTTCTTCTATATTTATATGATTTGGGGGACATTTTGCAGCCATGCCATACCTAAAGAATCCGAAGTTTGATCCCCACTTTCACGTTTATTTTACAAAGGAGTGGTATGAAGCACTGCATGTTTCTGTAAGGAATTTCTTCAGCGAAGTATTCAATGGTACTCATATCCTGCACACAATTGTTGAAATGTTCGTAGTATTCATTATCGAGAATTATGGTCTTGATATTTAAGCTTCATTTACTACTGCTTGTTATATTTCTCTAGCAGTCATATTTGATTTACTCTCTTGGAAACCTTGTCTTTTAGGGTGCACACATCTCATATTCCATTCGTATCTCGTTCATTACTGTTTTCTTCTGAAGCTTAGACTAGGACTATATTTGATAGTATGGGCATTGGGTCAGTATTAGAGGCCTCTTAAAATTGTTAAAATGAGGTTTATACTGCTACTCGAATCCAGAAAAGTTTTTCTTAACAAAACCACGCATTCCTGCTCTACTAAAGCTCAGTTCAGAGAGGACTACAGTTAATCATTTGAAACGAGATATCAAGCAGCTAAATCTTAAATTGACGCAACTTCAGGCTTTATTGGAGGAAAAAGAGGCTCATCTTTGCCACTTAAGAAGGTTATGTTATTTTTCATCTTTTAAAAGGATACGACAAGCTCAATTTCTGAAAAATAAAATTTATAACCCCTCACTATTATTAGTCTTAAATCTCTCATTGATGCCAGCCTGGTGAACAGTTCTTCAAGTGTGTTGCACGAAGAGAAAATTACTTCATCAAATGATGCTCAAGAGCCTTGTCCTTCTCCAACTACACTAGTTGGGGAAACGAAACTGACTCGAGATGGGGTTTTAGCTGGCTCTGACAAGTATATTGCTTCAAATGAAGATTCAAGTTCTTCATTAACTCTTTGCACGGGAGACAGTGAAGTTGGTGATTCTAGTCATAGTTATGAAGATGGCCGTCAAATGGGTCTGTAGCCTTACTGTATAGTACTTTATTTTTTCTATTAACTAAGTTTTTTTTGACAATTTGACAAAGTATCAGTACCAAAAAATAAAGGCCGAATGCACGTTATATTATGGAAAGAGACATTCAATTGATCTTCTAGTCAAACTCAGAAATAATGAAAATATTAATTTCTCCACATATTTTCAATATTCTTTTGAGTACATTTGTTTATAAAATAGTTAAAAGTAAGCATAAACATGAGTGGCTGGTAATATCCTAGCCTTGCATTAACTTCACAAAATTAGGGAAGGGGGCAGGAATTTGAAATTCACATGTGATTAGGGATGGGGGCAGGGATTTGAAATTCACATGTGATTAGGGATGGGGGCGAATCCTTGACTCTAATGCTATCCTATTTGGGAAGCAATTAGTTTCCCATTTTAGTGCCATTAAAAACTTACATTGATCAAAGACGGAACCGTGCACTTCTGTATTTTGTTTCGGGCCTTTCATTTTCTGTATCAAACAGAAAAAATGACCCAGTTACCATCAATTCTGTAATAGTTTAATGTAATAAGATTTTCCATCTTCATAATATTTTGGTAGACCCCGAATTGGAGAAGAATTGGGAGAGCAATACTTAAGTACTATTTTTGTAATAGGTGAGTTGGACCCGGAGAATATTTGTTAGATATGAGTTCACTTGAGGGAAGGGGTTTATTGTGAGAGATAGATCCTCTGGGAGGTACTTTTTGAGTCATTTTGTGGTTAGTTCTCGGAGTGAGACTTGGGAGAAGCAGTGAGTTCTCTAATCTCTTGTTGATACATTAATAAAAATGGTTTCTATCAATTTTCAGCGATCTTTTTGCCTAATTTTCTTTTCATAAAGAGATATGACATTTGTATTCATACTGTGCCAGTGAATAGCGGAGAAGCCCATGTACAAGAAGATTTTCCTGAAGTGAAAGTAGAATTTCAGGTAAAGCTACTACTAAAATTCTATATAGGCATTCAAATTAAGTTTAGCCTGTAACTTAGTAACTTACACCATTACAGTTTGGTTTACTAAATTTCTTGTGATTAGATTTGTACGTGTACTTCTCTAGATCTTCATACAATGGAGTTTTCTAATTTTCATATTTGTGGTAAATAGGAGACATTTTTGGGCCACACAAGTCCAATCAGTCGTTGCCGTTTTTCTGCATCTGGAAACAATGTAGCAAGTGCTTCTTTGGATGGTACAGTCAGGTATGATACTCAAGGTATTTGAGGTGAAAAATTGGAAGGGAAATACCTTGAAAATTGGTTGTTAATTGATTCATTCTGTTTCTTTCCTTCAACTGAGGGCCTCCCTTATAAATTTGAAGGTTGAAATACTATTTTGGTCATTGTATTTTAGATTTCGATTGATTTTTGTCCTTGTACTTTCAAATGTGCAAATTTAATTCTATTCTTGCAATAAAACTTAAATTAGTTATATGAAAAGGATACTGTGTGTATATGTTTACAAAATTTATAGCGGAAAAATACAAAGTACAAGGACTAAATTTGGACATTTGAAAGTACAAAGGGGAAATACAACAAGTCTCAAAGTTCCGCGACTAAAATGATATTTTAACCAAATTTAAATGAAGTCCAGGGCACTTAGGGTTTTCTTTATCACACCATTCTCCCACCTTCTCTTCTCTGCTATTGATTTCCTAATTCATTATGACTCAATGCATGTTAAATAGGATATGGACATATGACCCATCCACTCCAGCATCCAGAAATGCAACAATTTACTGTGGAGCGGAGATTATGTCACTTGATTGGGAATGTAAATCTGATCGCCTTGTAAGTTGATATGGAAGCTTGTGTTACTTAGTGAACACATTTATAATTTCTGTCTTAAAAAATTGCACTTATAATTTCGCGAGTTCAATTAACGGGAATCTCTTGTGTTTTTCTTTTGGCAAAAGCTTCTAATAGGCACCGCTGATGCGGGGATTAAAGCATGGAATGTTGATGCAAAGAGAGTTGTGTGTGATCTCAACACGACTGATATGTTCCCTAGGTTCTTTCAGTTGATAGTCTCTATAATTTAATTCTTCCCCTTCCAAATTTCTCATATTTTATTTTGTTGCAGTGTGTTGGATATCAAGTGCAGTCCTGTTGAATCTATTTTCGTCTCTGCAGCAGCATCTAGAGGGTATTATTTTCCTCATAATATCATAATCTTTCATGTGTTTTGTAAACTAAAATTGGTTTCAACTTTTGACATCGATGATTTTCTCGTATTTTCGTTGTTCCCCATCTTATGCTTCATTATGTAAGTATTCTTTATTTCCTTTTGACCTGTCTACATGAGTTTCGGTTTGTTCCTTTTTCCCTTCTATGAGGGAAAAAAAAAAATGCAAGTGATTCTTAGGAATTCGTTACCTTTGTAGGCATGGTTCAAGTTATGTGGATAGTTTGGGGTTTGCTTCACTCACCGTATGGAACATGAGAACATGGAAGTCAATGGTATGGATATGCTTGCTGTTGGAACTTAAGTTTGCTTTAGCTTCCAGTAGCTATTTGATGCCTTGACTATCTTTTGGTTTCTATGAAGACAGTCCTTCCTCTTGGCAAGGATCCACCTGCAATTACTTCAATGTGCTTCAATCATAACGGGAAAATTTTAGCTGCTGCTGCTACTGATGGAATGATTCACATGTTTGGTATCCTTACAATACATTTGAAATGCTTAAGTTTTTCTTGTAAGACTATATCAGATTCGCGTGGAAAGGCATGGAAAGTTACTAGTATTTGCTTCTTTTTTACTGGATTATGTAAGTACGGAAGTCATGCAATCCTGGATCTGAATCAGAAATGGGTGGAGAAAACCTTGGTGGTTTTTTGGAACTTTTGCAGTCCCTCAAGGGGTGATATGCATTAATTTATTTGAACGATAAGATTTCACAATTCTGGACCTTAACTAGCTGAAAGACATGTCTGCATGTCTACAAATTACAGGGTGGCCTGCACATGACTCTGCCATTAACTCGATTCTTTTCGGGCCAGATGAAACTAGCATTTTCACCTTAGGGTCAGATGGGAAGGCATGTTGTTTTATGTATTCATTTTTCTGGATAGAAGTTCTGTTGATGCATTGATAAACTTTATTTTGATCTTTTAACTCTTATTTGGTTGTACGATGATACATTTTTCTGTGGTCAGATATTTGAATGGAGCTTGCATAATCAAGGTCAAGTTCTGTGGTCAAGAAATAATAGCAGGTACTTTCATCTGTTAGATAGATAATATCTATAGGGTATAATTTAATGCTCTTCAAGAGGGTTTTAATGTTGAAAGATAGCTAATGAATGTCAATCTATGTTGTTTATACGATGCAAGTGGTTGCTAATCAATACTTTTCTATCTTCTTCAAACAAATTTTGCTGTGCATATAAACGTATACTGAACTTCATAGAAGACTATACGTGTCGAACATTATTAGATTACTGTCCACTTTGATGCTGTTGTCCCCGACAACATTCTATAGTAAACTGTTCTTGAATTTGGTTGAGTAATAATACTTTATCCTGTACCTTGGCTCGAGGTACCTTGATAGTATGTTCGTCTTTTTTTTTAACAGGTTTTGCGATTCCGAGAGCTCTTTGTCTTTGAGACATGAAATGGCTTTGGATGTAAATGGAAAGAGACTCTTGGCTACATCAAATTCAGTGCGAGCCCCCATATACCAGGTTCATCACTTCCTCCGTTCCTTCCATCTTGCCTTCAGTAGCATGATAAACGCATACCCATCATGATGTAGCTGTGAGGACATGCTCCAGAGTTATTTTGCCATGTTCAAAATTACTTCAATGCAAGCTTTAAACCTATCAAGAAATTTGGAAACCCCGGTTTAAATCATTTAAAATCGAACATTAAATTAATTTTAGATTATTAAAAAGATGTTTGAAAATGATTTCGGACGTGACAAAAGTGATTTTAACCTTTTTGAAATCGAGTTGAGCGATGCTGTAGCGATTTAACTGAACTCTGCATCGTGGGGACCTGTTTTTCTTGAAACTGAATCCCTCCCATTCAATAGTATGTGTGTTATTGACATCGAATTCCTTACTTAGGTGGGTGGTCGTGTGGGCGGATTGAAAACTCTTCCACACACGGCAGCAATAACAACGGTCGATTGGCACCCGACCTTGCCCGTGTTCTTGACTGGTTCTGCCGATCACTCAGTTCGAGTTACTTCTATTTCTTGAAGAACTCTTCATGTTTTTTTTTTTTTTTTTTTTTTTTTTTTTTTTTTTTTGTGGTCAGTGTTTTGATTGTTTGGTTTGTGAGCGATTCTCATGTTATTCTGCATGATTCGATCTTAAACAAGCTCAATGCTGTCTCCTTGTATTTATTTCATTAATTCATTTTTTAGGGGGGGAAGTTGGCAGTGGTGTATTGTTTTTTGGTTTGTATCTTTTTGAAGTAGTAATTTTTTTACCAGAAATATTACGTTAAAAAATTTTAAGCAAAGAATATCGAGGTTTTGTTTGGCTTTGTTAATTGGTTCAACTCTTCAACTGAAATTTATTATTCTTGCTCTTAAAGCTTAGAAAGAGGCAAAAAAATGATGGATAATTTCGTAAATTTCAAGTGCGGACACCTTGTTTAGCTCATACAAGCTTGTTATGTTCTTAAATTTATTAGCAAAAGTGAGCATAATTTAAGGGTAATCGGCGAGTATTTATTTTCTTAAAATAAAAGTTCAAATCAGATATGTATTTATTCTCTTAAAATAAAAGTTCAAATCACTATATTCCTTAATTAATATGTATTTATTCTCGGTTCAATTGAAAGAAAAATAGAAGTAAATTAATTATTACATTACAGATTTACATTTTAAATAATCAATTAAAAAATCGAAATTTATTATTATTATTATTTTAATTATATTTCTATTAAAGCAAACAATTCAGTCTAATTTTAATAATGAAGGATCTACTTGAAATGATAATCATGGAGTTGAACCAAATGTATTGAGCCTTGCGAGAAGGGAAGATAGCGTAGAGGTCCAAAAGGGTGATGGTCAGGCCCAAATATGGGCCCATTTATTGGACAATTTGAAGCATATTTTTCTCAGAAGGCGAGTTGAGTGCACGCGCTCCATGCGCCTCCTTACTATTTGTATATTGCTAGCGCTTTATGAGTAAAATCGCCGCTTTAAAGGAAGCTCAACTGCGATAGCTTCCCATTTCTTCGACACAACCGAAGCTCTCTAACACTCTCACATTTGCATTGGTGAATCCGCCTGAGGATTGTGGCGAATTCTTCTACGTTTGAGTCCTCAAGAAGTTCTCTGTTCATTTCGCCCTCAGTTAAATCTCTCCTTGGGACCTTTCTCGCTTAGTTTTTTTCCTCTCTGCTTTTGCTTTTGTTCGTAAAATGTCACAGGTGGTGGCTACGAGATCGATTCACAGCACATTCCTGTGTCCCAGCTCGGGATCTGTGCATGACCGAGTAGACAGGGCTCGGTCTTTTGGTATTGGCTCCAAACTGTTGCGGCATGAGAAGAAGAGTTGGAATTTTGCATACAGGAGAAGTCTAATCACATCCAAGGGAGCTACTCAAGCTGAAGTTGTTCCGGTATCACCTGAGGATGTTCAGAAGGTTTGTGATCTTCTGTTTTGTTAGTTTTCTTTTTGAAGAAAGGGCTTTTATTTGCTTGTTACGAAAAGATTGAGGAAAAAGGGGGAGCTGGAGTCATAGAATTTGAATATTGAAATGACTTTTCTTAGAAGAATTGCGTAGTTGTCTGGAAGGGACGTAGCATTCAGGAAGCAAAGTGGTGTAGTTTATTTGTATAGCGTCAAGTTGTATGGATCCATAATTTAGATGCGCAAAGTTTTTTTGTCCGGCTGGAAACTTAATATGCTGTTGATATCTCTGAGAAAGTGAAGAATCTTCATACATACTGGTTTTTCTTTAATCTTCGAATTTTCTAGTGGGAAAACACACGTATCTTCATACATACTCATACGGTTGCTCCAAAATACTCTGCTAGTCTTCTTATTTTGCTTTAGTTTGAAAATGGATACTTTGCAGCCTTCATTGGCTGCTAATGCAAGTGAATTTCAATTTTCACGTCTTAATACCATTCTGAATCTTACTTATCAGGCAGATGAGCAATTTGAACATTTACGAGCAGTTCAACAACTTGGTGATACACCGGTTGGTATGTGGTCCAAGCCAACAGTTAGACGTAAGACAAAAATTGTGTGTACGATTGGACCTTCGACTGACACGAAGGAAATGATTTGGAAACTGGCTGAAGCTGGAATGAATGTTGCTCGATTGAATATGTCTCATGGAGACCATGCATCTCATCAGAAAGTTATAGATTTAGTCAGAGAATACAACGCCCAATCACAAGACAATTGCATTGCAATCATGCTAGACACCAAGGCAAGCTATTTGTATCCCCATATTCAATACATTCATTTCATTAACCCAACAATAAATGTTGGTAGAAGATTATATTTCCATTTTTACCTGCCAGTGATTAATAATTAAATTTTAAAAGCAAGCCTATAGTTTCAACTCTACAATGGGTTTGCAATCTGCCTTGTGCCTTATGTTTTTATTTACATTTTTTTTTTTTTGTCTCTTTTAAAGTTCTGATCTTTTTCTCAAGGTCAGTTTCAGTCATTTTTATTAATATATATTAAGTGTCTATTTCATTTTGTCAGGGTCCTGAGGTTAGGAGTGGTGATCTACCACAACCAATATTGTTAGAAAGTGGTCAGGAATTCACTTTCACCATACGGAGGGGTGTTAGCACTGCAGATTCTGTCAGTGTGAACTATGATGACTTTGTTAATGATGTAGAAGTTGGGGACATGATTCTTGTTGATGGTATGCTAATTTTTTTTAATTGCTTTTTTTTTTTCTACTTTCTATATATATATTTCTACCCCGAGTTTGAAGCTTTATTTAGATAGAATACTGGATTACATTCCATGGGGTGATAAATCTTGCTTTGAAGCACAGGAGTCTTGTATTCTACTAATTTCTTGATACATTTATGTTGCTTCCGTTTCCCCACGGTGACATGTTAATGCTTTTTAATGACAGTGAGCCGATACCCTTCTATTCTTATGTACTGTTTTCTTCCTTTTTCTTTTTTGGTCTCATGTGTTGTAAACTTGCTTTTCTATTTTAAAATAATGATTAATGTTCATTTTCATCTTACATCATAAGACTATTATAGTTGAAATTTTGTAAAGAAAATGAAGAACCTTTTTGTGCAAATCTCATGCATGGTGACAATATTGACTCTTTAAATCTATTATAGGTGGAATGATGTCGTTGATGGTGAAGTCTAAAACAGAGGATTCTGTCAAGTGTGAAGTTGTTGATGGAGGAGAGCTCAAGTCCAGGCGACATTTAAATGTTCGAGGGAAAAGTGCAACACTGCCTTCCATTACTGGTTGGACTTCAAATTAGCATATCCTACAGATTTCACCTTTTAATAAAGTTTCTCCTTTCCTTATTTTCCTTTTTCGCATTTGACTCAAAAAATATGTTTTACTGCTACTGTTTCTTGCAGAGAAGGATTGGGATGATATTAAATTTGGAGTTGACAACAAAGTTGATTTTTACGCTGTCTCTTTCGTCAAGGATGCACAAGTAGTTCATGAGTTGAAGAAGTATCTTAAGAGTAAATAGCTTCAGATCTCTATGTTGTGCTTAGAAAGTCAATTTGGATGCTGCATTCTTGTTAGTCTGCTCTAGACTTGCTAACCTTCCTGACTTTGCAGGCTGTGATGCTGATATTCATGTGATTGTAAAAATAGAAAGCGCAGACTCCATACCAAATTTGCATTCAATTATTACAGCTTCTGATGGGGTAATTATTTGTTTTTCTTCATAGCCTCGTTTTTTGAGTTCCGATCAAATGTTTTCAATTTTGTTGATAGTCTGGGTCTTGGTTGCTAATTTAAGGGCAAATTCCTCTTTTTTATGATTGTAGGCAATGGTTGCGAGAGGTGATCTTGGTGCTGAACTCCCTATTGAAGAGGTTCCACTTCTGCAGGTAGTTAAAATTTCCAATAAAGAAGCAGTGGTGTTATTTTCTGTTTTATTTTCCCCCACTCAGGATGTTAGTATTTCGTATCTCATACTTTCTAAACATAATTGGTCGGCATGAAGGAGGAGATAATCAACCTGTGTCGAGGCATGGGGAAGGCTGTCATTGTGGCTACTAACATGCTTGAGAGTATGATTGTTCATCCGACACCAACCAGAGCAGAAGTATCTGACATTGCTATTGCAGTTAGAGAGGGTGCTGATGCAATCATGCTGTCTGGAGAAACTGCTCATGGAAAGTGAGTTATCTCTTTAGCTCTTTAGTATGCTACCAGTTAACCTGTGATTGGCTCAGACATTTGGGGCACAATATATTGTTTTTGAAATCTTTAGTTCCTGAATATGCTATTAATTAAACTTATGCTGTCTGGCTGAATGAAATTCTTTCTTATCCTAGAAATCTTTGGGATTTTTGGTACGAATTATGTTGTCTCTTTAGATCTTGCAATGGTTTTCAAGACTGTGTGTTCTATGGTGAGTACATAATGATTTGATGCTGCAAGACAAAAGTTCATTTCAATTAATGGATTTGACCAGCTAGAATGCATGATGTGCAGATATTGAGCATACTGTATAAAATTCCAAAATATAAGGGGAACAAATGAATCTAGTGTAAATGTAACTTAGTCTAACCGACTTCTTTTGTTTTGGTGTCTATTTGATGAATAACGATAAATTCTGTTCGTTCATTTGGTCAACCGATTATGACAATTTCCAGATTCCCGTTAAAAGCTGTGAAAGTAATGCATACAGTTGCCTTACGGACTGAAGCAACCATAGAAGGTGGTCGAATGCCATTGAATCTTGGTCAAACATTCAAGGTTATTTAAAAACTACTAAATTTATGTTACTTTGATATGGACACTATTTCTTCGATAAGAACATGATTTATTGCTTTCTCCCACCTCTCTTCTATTATCATTCTTTTTTTTCATTATGATACTGACTTGATAACTTTTCATCCACGTAGAATCATATGAGCGAGATGTTTGCTTATCATGCAACGATGATGTCCAACACTCTTGGAACCTCAATAGTTGTCTTCACTAGAACTGGTTTCATGGCAATCCTCCTCAGCCATTATCGGCCATCTGGGACGACATTTGCCTTTACAAATGAGTGAGTTGCTTCTTTACTTAAGAGCCAATCATATAGACTATGGACCTAGATAGATTCTTACATTTTTCCCTGTAATTTTTGTTTATATTATCTACCAGAATCAAACTTGTGCTTATCAAACTGCATCATTAGTCTTTAGCCTTCTTTTTCTTTCCTTCACATTTCTTTTTCAATGCTATATGATTTTGATCATTCCTATTACCGTACTCTAAGTGTGAGCATCAGGCGCTCTTGTGGGTCGATCAAGTAAACATCAGGTCACTCACATACAAACATTCAAGTTCATTATTGATGAAAATGTTCGCAATTTTAATATGGATCCACTAAGTTGTTAAGCTACCCCTTGGATCTATAAAAAGGGCCAGTATCATGGATGAAAATGCTTTTTCTTTATGTGATCAATTAAGTTATTCATGAATTTGAAATATACATTTTAGTTAGGCACTAGAATTTCAGGTATGATAGTTTCCTTAAATACCCTGTTGTGGCATGCAGTAAAAGGATACAACAAAGGTTGGCTTTATACCAGGGAGTGTGCCCCATATACATGCAATTCTCCGATGATGCTGAGCAGACCTTTAGCGATGCCTTATCTATGCTGCAGGTATCTTATCTGCCAATTTTTTTTATTTTTCTTCAGTATTCTTTTTAATGGCTTCTCAATATAATCTCTAGTTTCCATGTATGGGAATGTCGTTGACTCGTTGAGCTTGTCGTGTACAGAGGCAAGGAATGGTGAAGGAAGGAGAAGAGGTAGCACTCGTTCAGAGTGGCAAACAACCCATATGGCGGTTCCCATCTACTCACAATATTCAAGTCCGTAAAGTGTAATAGAGAGCCAAGAGACGTGAGAAATGCCACTTAAACTGTTCTGCCAAGGTTATTTTCTAGAAATAAATCAAGTTTATTTTTGTTTTCTGGGTTATGTAGCCTAGTTTAGCTCTGATAAAAATTTTGGCTCACGCAGCTCCTAAGCCTCTTATCATCAGTAGTGTGTAGTTGAAGTAGTTGAATTACAGCCTAGCTTCAGTATTTTCTGATTTCTGTCAATTCAATTCAGGGCTTAGGCTTATCATACTTGATTTGTTTGTGCTGCTACAGAATCTAGTTCATCTTTTGGATTTCTTTGTCTTAAAAGAAAATGAAAATGCTTCCTGTTGATGTTAGAAACCATGAATCTCCACCATGGTAAGATATCGTCCACTTTGGCATAAGCTCTCATGTCTTTGTTTTTGGTTTCTCCTAAAGGCCTCTCATAATATTAATGGAGATGTATTCCTTATAAACTCATAATCATTCTCTTCATTCTCTTCTCTCAATCATGGTCATTCTTTTAATTAGCCAACCACCAACAATCCTCAATAGTTTCGTTTTGAAAAATATTAACTTTTCTTCTTTTAAAAAATAATGCTTATAAACTCTCATCTTGAATTTTACCATTTGTTTCAAATATATTTTGAAAATGTTTTTGAAACTACTCTTCTAAAAACTAATTCTGGTTTATATGACATTTTTATTTTTTATTTTTCTCGGATGGGACTTGGAAAGTGACCTTATACAAACGACATATTTCATTTTTCATTAGAAGATTACATTACACAAGAGACACTTGGAACATAAAACATCTCTCAGGAAAAGAGATGTGAAGAAGACCCGTACACATTTTATTTATTAGACTTTATAGTATAATTATATATCATACCTTTTTTATAATGGCAGCACTATATCCTGTTTGTTTGTCCCAATATCGAGACCACAACATTACTCCTCCATACCTTGGCGACCTCTTTATCCTTGGAAGTATTTGCGAAGTTAGCACAGAAGGAGGAATATATCCACTTCCTGCAGCTTTTCTAGCTGCTGGCAAGCCAAGAAAGATCTTCCCCTTGCCCGGGACTGACGACGTCCAGCGGTTCCACGACGATATGAGCTTGTTGATGTGTCCAGGTGCGTACTGGCATGGAGCATTGTTGTAGAATTGAACCCAAACGTAGTCGAAAAGGCCTGTGTTCAGGGCTTTTCCAAGAAACCTATCTGGGAATGGACATTGAGGAGCAGCTGACAAGTAAACTCGTCTGCTTGGCTTACTGAAGCCCTTTAGGTTCCTTGCAAGGAGATTCCAGTTTGCTGTCGAGCCGAGCTCAATGTCGAAATCTATTCCATCCAACACTGCGTCGCCCAACGGGCGAGAGGATGATCGGCCACCGAGGTAGTGGTTGTAGAGATATGTCGCGAAGCTTTTGGCATCAGCAGGAGAAGCCAGGGAGTAGCTTCCAATGCCACCACCAATGGAGAGAAGAACTTTGATCCCTTTGCTTTGGCAGAACTTAATGTTACGACTGGCCACCGTGCACCCGCCGTTCGCGGGGTTGCAATGCCCGGCGAGGTTGATCGACGGGGTGCGACCGCTGCCAAACTTGTTGAGAAAAGCAAGCATAACGTACTTGTATCTTCCGGTGGCACATGCTTCTCTCAGAGTTCCTTCGGCAGCACTTTGGCCCCAGTAGATGGCAATGCTGCCTCCATTGGATGTCGAAACATGAGCCAAGAGAAGGAGAGACAGAATTGGAACAAGAGTTTGCAAACTTGTAGCCATTTTTGCTGAGATTTCTTTTGCTTTCTTGGTTTGAGGTTTGGAAGTGGTTTGGTGCTATTTATAGTGTGTAGAAAGCTTGTGTTTGAAAATTTCAACCATGAAACTGATATACAAAAATATAGAGATGTGTTGAGACTATGTTCTTGATATCATTATTGTAATGTTGCTTAAATTTAAAGCCTTTGACAAGGACAGAAGTTTCATTAGTTTTATAAATATTTAGGCTTATAGATAAGAACAGAAGCTTAAAAAATTTAGGATTAATACAAGGGTCAAGATAATGTTTAATTTGAATTATTCTAAAACCAAGAATAATTCAAGACAAAAGCACTAAACCAAGGGCAGATGCTTGGATCTGGCCAAGCAGGGTTATTGAGTCGGTCAATACAATCTCGCACGGGTGTGCTTCTAAGTTCAAAACATGCATGTCTAGAATAATATAGAGATGGGTAGAAATAATTGTGTATCTTCAACGAGGATGATCCCCTCAAGATCATTCGCGATTATCTTAGAGAGTTTTCTTTTGCATTGTTAGGTAATAGTGTAGATACTTCTTAGGTCGATTCTAAGATGCTTCGTGAACTTTGTATCAACATTTTAATGAATTTAAAGCTAACTTGAGTGCATATATTTTTAAAGATCGAAAGTAAGATTTAGATGACAAGAAATTCTAGTATCAATTTTATAATACAATCGGTATTGAAAAATTCAAATTTTAAATCCTTTACTATGTGTTATCCTAATATATGCTTGCGACCCACGCCATCGATTTGACTTTGTGTTGACACTAGCCAATTAGGGCTCCACACTTTGGTCAATTAATATCATTTTTTAACATACCTATATCATATTTTATATTTATACGATTCTAAATCTTTGTATTATAATTTTAAAAAAAGACTTGCATAAACATAGTCCAATTAAAACATTATTACTTGGATCATTTGAATGTCAACCTTCTTAGGTTTTACCGTTAGTACTATGTTGAAAAAATAACGATAAAATTTTAAAAGTAGCATTAACACTCTTTATCTTTATAAAAAAAATTCTTACCATCAGTATATGGATCAAAATCGTCTATCTACCCGTCTTTGGTTATCTAAACTTATTAATGTTATTTTTTTAAAATTTATAAATATTTTTAAACCAATTTTTTTTTTAAGCTTTTAAAATTAGTTATGCATTGTTCATGTAAAGGGTAAATTTTTTGTAACTTTATTAGAAAATAATAAGTCTTTTATCAGTTAATTAGTCTGAAATTTGACGCAGATTTTCTAATTCTAGAGCTTAAAAATAATAATAAAATAAAATACTCCCAGATAACCGATAACCAGGTTTGCACTCGCTTTCTTTTAGGAGTTTCGTTCTTAGTCCTCCGAGTCCTGCCTTGAAAGTGGGAGGACCCTCTCTCTGTGCTTCCATTTCCATCAGGAGTTTGCAAATAAATTAGCGATTCTGATAAGTATACGTATAGATATAGATTGATAGGATAATGTCCATCACTTTTGCTTTTCAGTCTCTCTGTACCAATGTTTTCCCATCTCCCGTTTCAAATCATCCCGAAATTTCATCGATTTGGCGTCCTATTTCCACTAAACTCCCACAATTACGCAACCCCATCTCTCAATCCTTCAGGAAAAGCTTGAGCATTGTCTCTTCCAAGTCATCCGAGGCAGAGGAGCTCTCTGCTTCAGAGGACGAGTGGCTGAACAAGCTTCCGGAAAAGAAGAAGCCCTTGTACTCTCACAGTTTGCCTTGCATCGAGGCTTGGTTAAAGAACTTGGGATTTTACCAGAGTAACGAGGACCGAGCCGTGTGGCTAATCGAGAAGCCTGAATGGCACGCCCAGCTCTCCCTGGATGTCACCGACCTCTATATAAGGTTCGCAATAGGTCTCCTTTTTGTGATTTTATGACATGGATTTGTGTTTTTCAATCTGGATTTTGGTTCTTTATCGTTTAATTGCGTTTTCTGATTAGGGTTATTTCGTGAATTGAATTGAGGATGAATCATTCAGTGTTGCCCTACATGTTACTTTCTTATCAGGAAACAAACTTTAGTTTGAGAATTTTGTTGGAGTCCTTTTCCCATGATTTTTCTTTAGGTTGCTTAACTTGTGTAAGATATCGATTGCATTTTGATTCCGGGGTTGTGTTCATTCAAGCATCCATATGACAACTGCTTCGTTTAGGTTGCTTAAGTGATATGCTTGTTTTATGTATTAAATCTCACAGAGAATAGAAAAATGATGCCTTGCAGTTGTCATTATTGAAACTATGGTCAAGATTGAGCTGGGAGAATGGCAATTCTCTATTATTTGGCCTCTGGATTGGTTATAATAGAGACGGGGTTTTGTAAATGTTTAAGTAGGATATTGAGCATGTAAAATTTTGAGGTATTGAGCGGTCAACCATCCACTCTCGAGATTCATATGGATCAATCGACCTCCAATGCAATATAATTGTCCTGAAAGAGGGAGAGAGTTTGCAGCGTGAACTTTAAATGGAAACGGGATCTGTTCTGGTTTTCAGCGGTTGATATTGAAGTGTGAACATTTTGCAGATGCAAAAGAACATTAGTCATTCCTGCAAATGGAGGACCTTAGTTTAGGCTCCTCTGTTACATCCAGTTCAATTTATCCTTGTAGAATAGATTTAGTTGCACAGCCTAGCTCAGTCTCTTTTCCACATGCCAGAAACTTTCCTAACACATGACCAGGGAGAATTGTTATAGCCTGGCTGTTACCGTTGTTTTGAAACTTGATCGGGTTTTAAAATCTCTTGGATGCTCGTAAACGTCTTGCAGGGCATCAAAATGTTTAAATCACGAATGAAACTTACCCAACTTTTTGGTTGAGAGTAGAGAGAGGCTAGCTGGTGCGTTTCAATTCTGGCTTTTGAGTCTGATAATTTGTTATCAATTGTTCTGTAAGAATACTTTCTTTCTTACCATTCAATTGTCAAACACAACTATTACAATATAAGAAAACGATGATAACCTTCCAGCAATCTCGAGAGTGCCAGAAATCGAACCGTTGTTCCATCCAAAATACAAAACATAGTGATAACAAAGAGACTACTTACTAATACACTACTGCTAGCCTAACAAACCTCCCTAAACGAATTATCCTCAGTCAATTTCCATGTTACCTCTTCTAGTGAATACACGATTGGGGCCGAAGACATTGCCCCCAACTCATCACTCACATGTGCACACACGAAAAGGTAAACAGGAACCAACCGAAAATGGCAGTTCGATTATTGGTGTTGTGGTGAAAAGTTCTGTTACTGGCTTTGAATTTGATAGTTACACAATGCACATGTTGGTTTTGCAGGTATCTAAAGAGTGGACCAGGAAATCTTGAGAAAGACGTGGAGAGGAGATTTAGCTATGCACTAAGCAGAGAAGATATTGAGAATGCTGTACTCGGAGGACCTTGAACACAGTTTATCACTACTCCATGTGTTGCAATCATTCATTCCTTTCTGTCAATATATATATAACATAATTTCTTGATCTATTTTCTTCCCATTCCACAATTGGTAGCAACGGAATCCACTTTTTGTTCACCACACTCTACCTTTCAATGCTGTACTGCTTTGATGAACAGGGGAATAAAATTGATAGAACGCATTCTTCTCCCCACAAAATTTACTGTGGTACAGATGAACATTGATGCAGTTTGAGAATGGAATTTGGGAAGATACTTTACAAACTCTTGAGTCCCTAACGAAACTGATTGATTAGAAAATGGGTTGGATCAGAACATATCTTTCCCTAACAAAATGTGGTTATTACAGATTAAAAAAGCTTCTCTGATGGGGAAATGGCCATTTCTGAATGAAGCAGATTGCATCAGAACAAATAGCTTCAAGATCCATTCCCCATTATTGAAGTTCTCGTCAGAAAGCAAAAGAACAAATAGGTTCAAGTTCATTCTGCAGATGGTGAGTGAGACCAGTATTCTTTGACAAGCTGTCCAAATAGAGACCCTTCTCTCTTGATCAATGTGCTCGGCTCGTCATATTCTGCTATTCTCCCTGAAAATTGTGTACAACAAAACCAGGATTGATGCATTTTTAAACTTGTTTTTGACTGAATTCTTTGCTTAAGAATCTTAAAATCTTGGAAAAACTTACCATCACTGATAGCAAGCACCATTGTGCAATCCATAACAGTTGGTATTCTGTGAGCAACTGTAATCACAGTACTGCCTGCGAACTCGGATCGAATAGTTTTCTGCAGAATCATATCCGTGGCGTTGTCGATCGATGCAGTTGCTTCGTCAAGCACTAATATTCGACTTCTCCTCAACAGCGCACGACCCAAACAGAAAAGTTGGCGCTGTCCCATGCTCCAGTTTGAGCCATCTTCCACAACTGGTATTCACAAAATGTTAGCCAAATTGACAACCAGAATTCTACTAGGAGAAACTAGAAAAACATTACCCAAGGAATCCAATCCCGCTTCTTTCTCTTCAACAGCCTCTCTAAGTTGACACTTTCCAAGAACCTGCATGATCAAGACGTAGAAACTTCAGAACTATGCTGAATCAAATATTATGCAGAATGAACTCGTCAAGAACAAAGTATCACCCACCTCCCATATTTCATCATCAGAATGCTGAACTAAGGGGTCCAAATTGCATCTAACAGTCCCTTTAAAAAGGGTTGGATCTTGAGGTATAATTCCAAAGCGTGAACGCAGGTCATGAAGTCCAATCGAGCAGATATCGATACCATCCACTAAAATCTTCCCTCCCGCTGGCTCAACCAAGCGGAATATGGCACTTAAAAGAGTAGATTTCCCACTCCCAGTTCGACCAACAATCCCAATCTTATGTCCTCCTTCAAACGTGCAGCTAATACCATGAAGAACAAGGGGCGAATTGGGTCTGTACCGAATCTGTAAAACAATACCATAATGGTCACTTTGCTGATCCTCCTCAAAGGTTTCAGCTTTTAACTAACATATACAGTACCTTCAAGTCGATTATCTCCACTTTTCCGACAGAAGGCCAGTTGGTCGGGGGACGGTTCTCTTCGATGATTTCAGGAGCCTCACTTGATAAATGCATGTATTGGTTTAATCTCTCTACAGAAATGATGTGATTGGCTAGATTACATTGATTCTGGATGGAGAAGACCAGTGATACATTCAAAGAAAGGCCATAAGAGAGTGCCATTCCAACGAAACCTTCAAGAAAAACATAGAACTTAGTAACATTGACATCTAAAAATTGTAGATTTGATATCTGAAAATGATGAAAATATTAAATCCGCACCAGGGCTGAAGCTTCCAGTTGGTAGCAACACTATGCAAAAGGCAGCGGAGGCAACAACCACTGCGCTGAGCATCTCTAACCGCTGTATCAGCCACTCGTTGGCTGAAAAATTGTGAAAAAATGGACTGGCATTTCCATCAACAAATTCAAGATTTTTCTTAAAGAATCGCTCTTCCTCTGCAAAAGCTCTAATTGTCACTGCTCCAGCTATGGATTCCGACAAATGGTTAGCTACTATTGACTTCGTTGTTCCATTAAGACGCATGAGTTCTTTAGCAGAAGCGAAATAGTATCTCTGTGCAAAAAAACATGACTTTTCCTTGTCAGTTCATATCTCAGTTCATATCAGTCAGTATTCCTCTAGTAAAATATTCATTACCTGCAAGCAAATTGCCAAAACGATTGTTGGTATGGAGATGAACAGAACTTGCCAGGTGATGACGGCTAAGACTCCGAGAGCAGCATAGGCATTGCAGGTCGCACCCACAGCAAATATTAAACTAAATGGGACATCAAGATCAACAATGCTAAGATCCATTGAGACCTATAAAAGGATAAACAAATATAAGAAACTTGTTTCATTCCATTCTCAAAAGGGCTGTGTTGCAGCTCGGGATGTTTACCCGACTGAGTATCCTTCCAAGAGGTGTGGAATCATAGAAGGACATCGGCGAGCGAAAAAGAGACGTGAGTAGCTGAGAAAACAATGATTTTGATGATTGCAATCCCAAAAGAGCTGTTAAAACTGATCTAGCAACCAAGAATGATATAGAAGAAACTCCAATCAACAAGTAAACTACGATCAAGCGTGTGTTGCTGACATTGGGACTGTCAATGTTGGAAGCCATCCAAGAGTTTTGCGTTATCCCACATGCCACAAATGCTAAATGGGAGAGAGCATCCAAGGAAAAGAATAAGAACCCTTTGTTCTGATTCAGATACTGAATATAAGGCTTGAATCCAGAGTCCCCCACTTCGCGTTCCTCCTGCTTGATTAACTGATTAGCATCATCAGATGCTGCTACAGACAGCTTCTCTATATAAGATGTCTTGATCTCTTTACAAGATGTTCTTAAGCTCTTGATAGCAGAGAAATCTCCAAGCCTTTCAGTACCAGCAGTCTCTTTGTGTGCATTGACAAGGTCCTGAAATTCTTTGCTATGTGCCAACAACTGATCGTAAGGGCCCGCTTCTAGAATTTCCCCGTCGGACATCAGCTGCCGGTGGCAATCACAAATTTGGATGTTAGAAATGAGCATTCAAATAGCTCAATCTTGATTCAAAACAGAGTACGAGGAGCAAAGCAGCTAAATTTTGTAAAAAACATGTTTGGATAAGTTGCTATGAACCTACCAGGACAGAATCAAAAGCAGGCAGGAAATCAACTTGATGAGTCACAAGAAGAACTGTTTTTCCCGAGAGAGCTTCCACAACATATCCCTGACATGGACCCAATTAGCTTTTGATTCTGTTTGAGCAATTAGAAAGGAAAATGAAAAAGATTGAGAATTTGTGAATTACATTGAACAAACTTGTGGCAGTATGAGCATCAACAGCACTAAACGGATCATCCAAAAGATATACATCGGCATTTTGATACAGTGCTCGTGCGAGTTGAATCCTCTGCTTTTGTCCACCGCTGAGATTTACTCCTCTTTCCCCAATCTCAGTGAGATCACCATAAGGGAGTAACTCAAGATCCTTCACCAATGAACACTTCTCGAGTGTTTCTTGATATCTCCAATTCTCCATTTCAGAGCCGAATAAAATGTTATCTCGAATGGACCCTGTTTGGATCCATGCTGATTGAGACACATAAGCAATCCTTCCATGAACTTCAATCTGTGAAATGAATTTAGAGGGCCATTTAAATCATATCATCATGAATTCAGCTATGAAATATAGTGATATAACTTACATTTCCCTCGACATTTGGAATTTCACCAAGAATGGCTGCTAGAAGAGTTGATTTTCCTGAGCCAACTTCTCCACAAATTGCAAGCTTTGAACCTGGCCTGACCTCTAGATTAATGTTATGAAGAGTAGGCTTCATTGAACTCTCTTCCCATGAGAAAGATGCTGAGCTGATCCGAATGGAGCAGTCATCATTCATCTTCATTTGCTTTCTACAAACACTTGAACTTTGCAGCTCAGGTGCCTCCAGGAAGTTAACAATCCGTGTAAATGAGACCCTTGCTTGAATGATCGCCGCAATGACATCCCCCATGGATCTAACAGGTTCTTGAACAAGACGCAATGCTGATACAAAAGTGAAGACATTATTGGCATGTAGCGGTATGTTCAAAAAGCTACAAGCTCCAAAGGTTGCAATAGAGACAATAACAGGAGATGACCAAAAGAGAATGCCATTATATCCCTTTCGATATTGCACGGCTGACAACCACTTGTGCTCCTCCTTTCTTAGCTTCTCAATTACATTCTTGAAATGGGTTTCCCAAGCATATAACTTCAAGACTTTCATGTTTACAAGAGCCTCAGTGAACGTTTTCAATCTCTCGTCTTGTGCTGCCATTAATTTACTCTGAAACTTATGTTGTAGCTTGGCAATTGGAGTATTGCCAACTACGCATAGAACTATCACGATGAAGGAGGCAATGGCTGCTATTCCCACTGCTTTGTAGAGGATCAGAAGTGCAATGCAGAGCTGAACACTCGTGGTCCAAGTTTGATGGAACCAAAATGAGAATTCTCCGATCCTATACGCGTCAACCGTGACGTAGTTCATGATTTCGCCACTCGAGTGCATCAACTTAGCTTCATTGGACAATCGCAATTGCTTCTTGTAAATGGCAGCTGAGAGCAAAGACCTGACTTTAAGACCAACAAGCCTGGCTCTGAAGTACCATTGCCTTTGTGATATGGATTCGATGCTTTTTGAGAAGAAAAGTGAAATGGCAAGCACAAGACCTTCATATTTGAAGCTTTGCTGTCCCTGGGCGACCAAAATGAAGGCATTAAGAAGCAGAGGACCAGCAGAGACAAAGAGTATCTTCAACAAAGCGAAGAATCCAGACAAGAATATGTCCCTCCGATGGCATGAAAGGATGACTTTGAGGACTGATGGTTGGGAACTTTGCTCTTTTCTTTTGTGCTCATTCATTTGGTTTACGAACTGTGAGTAACAACTTTCAGCTCGATCCTCCTTGCGCATCATCGGTATATCTTCACAGTTGAGAGTCTTCTTCTTCCCTCTTTTCATTAAAGGATTCATCCACCAAAACGAAATTTTACCCAACAATCCAGCTTTGGCTAATGGAGTAAGAGGATCAAGCTTACCGCTTTCATTGGCCTCACCATTTAATGGGGTGTAAAGACCATTCCCATTGATGCTCTCCTCACTATCTTGGTGACTAAAACATCCAAAACAGCAAAACAATAATAGAACCGATCCTAGAACAGATAGAACATCTAACACCATCTTTGCTGATACCATTTTGCTCGATACAGCATCAAAAAGTGAAAGGATACAAATAATCCCAGCAAACAAGAATGCCACAATGGACAATAGGCGCAAGAAGGGTCTTGGAGGCTGTTTACTCCAGCAGCTAATAATAGAGCTCACCAACAACCATGTGAAGCCATGGAAGGAAGCTGATAACCACAGCTGCAAAGGCAAAGCACTGTGATCTTTCCTCACCTTCTCCACCAAACTCCAAATGCCTAAACTAAGATACACCAATCCAACACAGCCATTGAAGATAGCAGACAAACTCCGCAAACCCGAGCCGCCACAAATTCGATTCGACATGTGAACTCTTTTCATTGATTTCCCCACAATATTGGATAGAAGCAAGATCAAGAGTAGAAAATCAAAAGAAATGATCAAGGCTTGAGTAATACATGAAGAGGAATGAGAAAGAAATCCATAGTCAAAACCACAAGGTCTGTCTGTACCACTAGAACAATCATACCCTCCACAGAACGCACCCCATATGTCCTCCATTCCCCAAAATTTAGACTCTTCGCATCACGCTTCCATTCAACCCTTATCTAAAAGAAGAGAACCCTCTAGAGATAGAGAAACATTTTGAAATCAGAAACAGAAAGTCACGTGGGTTTTGGAAGAAGAAGAGGATCACAGACTCTGTGACGAACAAAATGGCTCAAATTCTCAAACAAAAGTTAAAATTCCACATTTTTTGTAGACCCAAAAGGGGGAAATCATGTAAAAAGCTTTGAAAGGAAGTGCAGAGTTCTGTGTGGGGTTTAATTTGTTGTTCCTCTTTTGTTAAGGTGGGGAATGGTCGTTGTTTGTGGATAAAAACAAGAAAATGGCGTAAGGTGTATGAAATTGGAGGGTGCGTTAAGAACCAAGAGAAAACAGAAGGCACGTAGGAGAGTGAACGGAGGAGGAAAGGTCCATAAATGGTTGGAGGAGGGAAGAGACGACGTTACGTTAAATATAGAGCTGTGAAGGCGTCATGGCTCACGTCCAACTGATAGTAGCCGACGTCCAAACCTTTTGTCGCGACCTTTTTATCATCTTCTGCAACGCTGTCTTTTCGTCAAGAGCTTGTTTTTGTCGACGGAGGTTTAATTATGAATACCCATTTTTGTTTTTTTGTCTTCCACATACTCTATTCTCACTCATTTATATATATTTTTTTATTTTTAATTTGAAGTTTAATTGATAATTGAATCAGTTACCTACAAAAATGAAAATTATAAGCGAGAAAACAAGGATAGTTTTTTTTTTTTTTTTTTTTTTTTGTTTGTATTTATTTTTCACAATTTCTTAATTATACTTTTCGTGTTTTTTAGTGTTGTTTTTTTTTTTAACTATTTAAGGTAAAAATAGGTAAAGGAATGTAAAAGGAAAATAGTTGAGTTTTTACTTCATTTCTAAGGTTGTTTCAAAACAATTTTGGTATGTTTTAGTTATGTCAATTCATACCATCTAAGTCTAGACTATATATGGCAAAAAAAAACATATATATATATATATATATACAGTCTTTGGGTTGAGGATTTTTTTATTTTTTATTGTAGAAAATTAAGCATATGTGGATGAGTTTGCTACTCTGCATGAACGACCCAAACATTCCAATTTGAATCATATTAATTTTAAAAAATAAAAAGCGAATTTAAATAGTTAAGATTTAAGTAGCATGTGCTGGCATATAACATAATATCACAAATAAAACAAGAGTAGGTAAATGAGAGCCTCAAAACATTTGGGAATATTTGAGAGGGATAAATGTCCAAAAATAATTGACTGTTTTGGATCACACCACATTTTAAAATAATATCCAAATTTCATTATTAAACTCCCTAGAGATTCTTTCTGAAAAAAATGTATTAACCAAATACTTTATTATATACTATAAGAATTATTACTATGTTGCATAGGTTGAACACAAACAATTTTAATTTACTTATTTATATTTGAAATTTTTATATATTCCACTATAATTTCAAAATAATTCCGAAAGGAATAGTTTTTTTTTTAATATTAAAATTAGAAACTTATAAAATAAGGCATTCGTGACATTTTCATAAAAACGTTAAAAAAAATTGACTTCTACAAAATGTCGTCTATAAGAAAGTGAAATATGGAGTGGATGATGAAATGATAGCATATAAAACATTTTATTACAACCTTAGGATTGAAAGCAATAGTTGTGAGGTACGTACTAATAATTTAATAAACGTCAAACTCTTATAGCTCGCTTCCTATTTAGTCTGAAAGTGTTGTAGCTTTTATTTTCAAATAATTAAATACTAAATTGGCGTGACAAAAAAGTATGATTTTTTTTGCTATTAATAATTAATAAATAAATAAAACTTAAATTGAAAATAAATAGGTGGGGAAATCAAATTTGAGTTCTTTTGAAAGCGGCCTTTTGCCGATCGATGTTGACACCCACAATTCTTGTCGTAATTTAATTGATATACAACTCATAAAATAAAATAAAAATAAATTACAATAATTGATTAAAATGTACAAAGGACATCTAAAAGCTGCACGTGTTTCATATAATGTACATATAAAAGTTGAAGTTAGGATCTTATACAAATGACAAATGAAGAATTGCATTTTAATATTATATATATTTTTTAATTTTGGTGAGTATCATTTGATTACCCACTAAATTCCAAACTTTAATTTAAACTATATATTTTTTTAAAAGCATCGTATTAATTATTTAGTCTTTATTTATTTATTTATTATTATTGACATCTAACCAAACATAGATCTATGAGTCTATATTTAATTGAGAGTATTGATTGATACACCTTTTTCTAATTGAATTATGTTTATATTAATTTAAGTTTTGGTTCAAAAGGGTAATTAAATTCTGGTTTAATTAATTTACTACTAAAATTTGAGAGCAAACTTTCTCTAAATTAGAGCTATACAGCTCACAAACGTGTGAAGGAGAGTTTTACAAAAATGAATAACTTTTAATATGGAGATTTCTTATGATAAAAGAAATTGTTCGATATGTTTTATAAAATAGTTATTTTAAGAAAATTCGATATTTTTTTCAATCCATTTTTAACGATGTAAAAAAATATATAGAATAAAATGAAAATAATCATGATGACTACTAAAATACATAGAGAGGGGCTACGATAATAACAATATCAATATACTTTTGTTTTGTATTTTGTATTAAAAAAAATCTCTAAATTTTATTAATAGGATGAAGACTATTAATATTTTGTTTAAAACGTACCCGTCCAAAAAATATCCATTTAATTTTTTTTTAAAATACCCTTTCACTTAAAAAAAATTAAAAATACTTTCATATATTAATTAAAAAGAAAAATTAACCACAAGATTTTGAATGTTGTATTAGCACTTTTTACCTCTATAAAAAAAGTCCAAAAAATATTATCGTCCATATATAAACAAAAATCGTCAATAAACTCTCATAAATTATTTACAACTGTTACTATTTAAAAAAAAAATTAAAAGCTTAAAAATGTTTTTGAAGTGAAAAAAATGTGAATATTATATATATATATATATATATATATATATATATATATAATTTTTTTAAGTTATTATTAAAATTTGAGAACTTACTTTTTACTCTTAAAAAAATACTAATTTAAAAAAATAATAAAAATTAGAGTTTTTTAACCATTTTAAAAGTTTCCATTTATAACTAATAATATATATATATATATATATATTTATATTGATTTATTTAAGTTCAAGAGTATTTTAATTTTTTTAAAGCTTAATGATATTATTGGGATTTTTTTTTTAAATAAAATACTATATTTTTATTAATTTAAGCTATATATATCAAAGATTCTTGGTGTATAATATTTAATAATAGAAAATTATGTTTTTTGATGTGGGCCAAATATGATATGGGCTCTACTTCTGCCTAACTGGGCTGAACGCGTGGGTCGTCCTCTCTCGCATGCCACATATCTAATTTTCTTAGAAAAATGTCTATTTTAGGCACAAAAAAAAAAAAAAAAAAAAAAAGATGGATGCGACGTCGTTCTGGTATCCGCAGTGCTTGTGTTGCAAATTAATATGAACAATTTTTTAAAATCTTTTCTACTACTCTTCCTTTTTTCTCTTTTATACTAATCTTGGAAGAAAATAATTATAGTTAAGTGATTTTGGATTAATTTTAGAAAAATAATTAGTAATTTTTTTAGTTAATAATTCAATGAATAAATTTTACTTAAAAAAAAAAATCTTAATTTATTTGTGTTGTGTGAGTTTGACCAAATTTATTAGCAGGCCTAATATTGTAGTAGAATTATTTACAAAAGCACATGTAACATGTAGGTTTACTAAACTCATTGGTTAATTTATTCAATAATGCCACTTTGAAAATTAATATTTACTCACAAATTTAATAAAATTGAGAGTTATAAGTAAAAATTGATTCAATATTTTGAATAATAATAATAATAATAAATGTTCCAGCAAAGATGATTGAGATTCTCCCTCTCATAATTGAAGACAGCAATAATATGCACATGAATGCATGCTTTTCAAGTTTTATACAACTATTTTATGAAATCTTTGTAAATGACCTGTTTTCTGATGAGCTGTTTTCCATGTCCCCTTCATTTTTTTTTATCTATTAATAATATGATTATTATTAAACTTAGTAGTGACATGTAAATGAGAATAATTTATGTTACTGTTTAAAAAAAAACTTATAAAATTATTCATCAAAATTCAATGGATTTGGTCGGCCATGTACTACTTGCCTAAACAGAATATAGTTATGTTTGTAAAAAAAAAAGTTTATAAATTTACTTATTAATTACATATTAAATATTTCTATATATAAAATGGTCGGTTTAAAAAAAAAATAGGGAGAAAATAATGTCGGAAACAAGTTGATGCATTTAAAACAATGGTCAATTATATGGTTGGAAATATTTCATTAAATAATAATAATAATTAGTACTTATTTCTCATTTTAAAGAGACTTAAATTTACCTATTTCATTTATTATATTTAAAAAAGATATAGGCTCGAAATGGACTTTAAAATTAACTATAATAGTCTTCCGTCACTAAATTATATTCATAATTTTACTTATTTAGGCCTCATGAAAAAATGTTTTGACTTAAACTCTCTTAAAATATCTAATTTTAAATATATGCACCAATTTAAATGGTAATAATTCTTAAAAATGCAAAAAAAAATTATGGTTAATTATGATGCAATTATATCTAATTCGAATATGATTCTAAGTATCGTGGGAAAGGAAAAGAAAAAAAGAATGAGAAGATTACTCTTTGGTTTTAATATTTATTCTTGATGGGGAAGAGAACTATCCATCAATGGCGTCAACCACCTCACATGGAAGCTCCTGTCAGCTTGCCATAAAGAAATGGGCTCCTAACAATTAAATTATACTTCTCTTCTCTGTTCTTCTTCTTCTTCTTTCAGACCTCTCAAATGATTGTCCAACATAAGTTTTCTCTGAACAATGGCATGTGAGCCTAGACCGCTTCTCTAAGGAAACGATTCCCTCTCGACTTCCATCGCTATCATTGCCAACGACCCAGTACGTACGGAGCTTTTCTAACGCCTCTCTCTCATTCTAAGCCTTCTCTTTGTTCTTTCTGAAAATTTCCCTTCTGGGATTCATAGCTTTCCTTAACTTCCAATTCAATTATCCTCCGTCCCTTTCCTCTTTCCCTGACAACTGGGTCGTTGAGAATTTTGTAGTCGGAGCTCTGTTGCGATTGATCTCGTGCGGTTTTTGAAAGGTATGTGAGGCGACGCTTGCTTGTTTTAGTTCTATGCGTATTGATGGAATAATGTAATTTAGGTATTGGAAATGAAACCCTACTGGATGAACTTGTTTGTTTGTTTGCTTGTTCGTCTGCGATTTGGGTTTCTTTTGCTTGGTGGTTCTGAAAGTCAACTAGTAGAACTATTTCATCTTCTCATTCTGCATCTTCTATATGTGGAAATTTTGCAGGTATGAGCCAGATTTACAAGCTTAGTTTCTCTCATTGGTAACCAATTTATCTTGGAATACTAATTTTTGTCTGAGAAAATGATGAAGAATAGCTTCATCTTCCTCGAGATTATATTGTTTTTAGCAATCATCTGGCCGGGGGTTCTCACTGAGCCAGTTGAAGACAAGCAAGCTTTGCTGGATTTCTTCCATACTATCCCCCACTCGCCTTCTCTCAATTGGAATGAGAATAGTTCTGTGTGCAATTCCTGGACGGGAGTGTTTTGCAACTCTGATGAGTCCAGAGTAGTAGCCCTACGATTACCCGGAAATGGTCTGCTCGGCCCTATCCCTGTGAATACTCTTAGCCGCCTATCTGCGCTGGAGACTCTAAGCCTTAGGTTGAATAGGATAACAGGGCCTTTCCCTTCTGATTTTTCGAATCTACAAAACTTGAGTTCCTTGTATCTGCAATACAACGAGTTTTCTGGTCCTTTGCCTTTAGATTTTTCAATTTGGAATAACCTTAGTGTCATTGATCTATCCAACAATCTCTTTAATGGGAGTATTCCTTCCTCTATCTCAAAATTGAGTCATTTGACAGCTCTGAATCTTGCAAACAACTCGTTTACAGGAGAAATTCCGGACCTCGATATTCCGAGTTTGCAACGGTTAGATCTGTCTAATAATAATCTTACTGGAAATGTGCCTCATTCTCTTCAAAGATTTCCGAGTTGGGTGTTCGTCGGTAACAATGTAACTGCAGAACATGTTGCCATTCCCCCATCTATTCCTCTCCAGCCTCCCAGTACTCAACCGACGAGAAAAGACAAAGGGCTAAGTGAATCTGCAATACTTGGTATTGCAATTGGTGGTTCTGTTATTGGGTTTCTTTTGCTAGTTGTTCTGTTGACTGCTTGTTGGTTGAAAAAAGGAAAAGAACTGAGTTCCTCCATTGAGACCAAAAAGAAGGAAACATTTGTGATGAAAAGGGGTTTTGAGAGCCAAGAACAAAAGAACAACCTTAATTTCTTTCAGGATTCTAATCTTGCATTTGACTTGGAAGACCTGTTGAGAGCATCGGCCGAGGTTCTTGGGAAGGGAACGTTCGGCGTGAGCTACAAGGCAGCTTTGGAGGACTCGACGACCGTGGTAGTGAAGAGGCTGAATCAGGTGAATGTTGGAAAGCGAGAATTTGAACAGCAGATGGAGTTGATTGGAAAAATTAAGCACGAGAACGTCGTTTCTTTACGAGCATACTATTATTCGAAGGATGAGAAGCTTACGGTCTATGACTACTATGGACAAGGGAGCGTGTCTGCAATGTTACACAGTAAGTACCATGTCATATCACCTTGCTTCCAACTGCTATTTCGTCTTTTTATTTTCATCCTTTCCATACATTTTTATGGAATTTATAAAGAAGCCTGGTTCGTTAGATTTAAGAGTAATTACGATGCAGGTAAAGAAGGAGATGGTTTGCATGTGTTAGATTGGGATACTCGGATGAAGATTGCGATTGGAGCGGCTCGAGGTCTTGCTCATATTCACACAGAAAATGGTGGAAAAAGTTGCCATGGAAACATCAGAGCCTCAAACATTTTCCTCAACTCTAACGGATACGGCTGTGTATCCGACGTCGGGTTGGCTGCATTGATGAACTCAACTCCAGTACCTGCCACAAGAACTCCTGGTTACCGAGCGCCAGAATTGACCGATAGTCGGAGAGTATCGGAAGCAGCTGATGTGTATAGTTTTGGGGTGGTGCTGCTGGAGCTTCTGACTGGAAAGTCCCCCATACACGTTGAAGGTTGTAATGAAGTTGTTAATTTGGTGAGATGGGTGAACTCTGTGGTGAGGGAGGAATGGACAGCAGAAGTGTTCGATGTGGAGCTTCTCAGGTACCCAAATATAGAAGAAGAAATGGTAGAGATGCTGCAAATTGGGTTGTCTTGTGTTGCCAAAATGCCAGAGCAGAGGCCAAAAATGATGGATATCGCGTCAAGAATCGAGCAAGTTCGGCAATTGAGTACCGGAACCCGACCATCGACTGGGTCAAAATCAGCGTATTCGACTCCAGTTCATGTGATGGAAATCGGCTCTTCCTCACATTTACATTGAAATTTCTTATCATCATCTTTGTTGTGTTATGCTGGTGGTTTCAGTACATAGGTTGTTCTTTTGGCCTTCTGATTTGTATTCATTGAAAGTAGTTGAATTGGGGTTAGCTTAATTTTCCTTTTTATTCCTAAAAAAGTGAATTACTTTTTCGTTCCCATGTCTGTATCAATCTTAATTGACGGAAAAGATTTTAAAGGCATTTGGATAAGAATTTTCTAACTTTATGCACCCTTTTCAAAATTTCTTATTCAGTTAAACTAAAATTTAAAGTTTAGAGGCCTATTAAAGACATGAAATAAATCTACTAGAGATTATAAATTTTATAAAATTTTGAGATATATTACACATAAAAGTTTATAAATTAATATATATATATATATATATTTTTTTTTGGGGGGGGGGAGTAGATGGGTAGATTTAGATAATAAAATAGAGTGAGTTCTGAATTTTGTAAACCGAGAAAATCTATTTATAAATATATATTATAAAATAAAGCTGTTCAATAATGTTTTCCTTTGAGTTGGGCCTGGGTTCGTATTGAGGCCGGAGCCCAACTTGAAAATGGGCTTGAAGTGAAGGCCCATTAAAAGCAAACCAGAAAAAGGGAATAATTGTCTTCGGCGGCAGCTTTCGGCGGGAGGGGATTGGAAGGATGGTGGCGTGAATGAAACGCTAGGAAGGGCCCACCTAATTCCCTAAAAACACACATATATATTATTAATAATAATATAAAAATAATAGAACCCATAAAAAACGTCGGCTTTGGGGCGGGGTCCCACAAGCAGAAACGGTTCTATAAAATTCATTCCTCAACAAATCACCATCAGTTTTCTATCTCTGTCGTTTCTCGTCCTCATCCTCTCTTCGTCATCTTCACAAACCCTCACACCAGACCTACAGCGCCTTCACGAGGACCTCTCTCGTGTAAGACTTCCTTTTTTCTTTTTCTTTTTTTCCTTAAAAACGACAATTTTTCTCTTTTGCTTTGCCTCTTTTGTTGATGTTTTTGAACCAGTTTCAGCCCTGATCTGATGTTTGGATTTGGATTCTGGATCTTATAGATTTTTGTTAGCTTTTTCGGATGGCGTCGAAGAGGATCTTGAAGGAACTCAAGGATTTGCAGAAGGACCCTCCTACATCATGTAGCGCTGGTATGAAACTATTTTCCTATTTTCTTTTCATTTTTTTTAAATATTGTTTTGATTTCCTTGAATTGATTGGTATTATAATATTCACTGTTCTATTTTGCTACTTGCCTTCATCTGGTTGTCTGTTCGGTCTTCTTTGCTGTACTTGCTAATTATATAACCGTTTTTGTTATCGGTTTTTCCTGAAAATGTGAGCTGATGATTGTCTTAAGGAATTTTTAGGCGGAGTTTGTTGTGTAAAATTTGTAGGGGTTGCTTTACCATCTGATAGAATAATGATCGTCCGATCATCCCACCATGGTTTATGAAAAGGAAATTTAGTCGATGAATTCCCTATGTGAAATTTATGAGAATTTTGTTCGATTGTGTGTCTGAGCATCTCAGTTGTTCAAATTCTTAGATTATTTCTTCCGGAAGTTTCTCTTTGAGCCTTCCACCTTAGTTGTTTTGGTGTAATTATGCATGGTGAGAAGAGATGATGTCTTCATTGCGTTGTAAACGTTTATGGAAGCAATTTTGAGCAGTTTAGCTTGGGATACTCACATCTGGAACTGAAGTTTTGAATTTTAAACTCCTTGTCACCTTGAATACTTCTTGCTTCCAAAAACGAAGTTATCATGTAAATTGATTGATTGGGCATGAATATCGAGGTAGTATTGCCTTTGTTAGTTTGTTTCACCCCTGTTGCTGAATTTAGAGTATTTGCATATGCATGAGATTTAAGACTGGGTTTAAGGATCTACATTTTTTTCTTCCTTCAGATTTATTTGTGCTTTGAGTTTTTGGTATATCCCAAATGGTCTTAATAGTTAGAACAGTAAGTTTCTATTGAGGTGCTGACTCATGTAAGAATTTCCTCAGGCCCAGTTGCGGAAGATATGTTTCATTGGCAAGCTACCATAATGGGTCCTCCAGACAGTCCTTATGCTGGGGGTGTTTTCCTTGTCACCATTCATTTTCCTCCGGATTATCCTTTTAAGCCTCCTAAGGTATGACACTTTCTTTTAAATTAATAGTTACTGTTGAACTTGTGTGTCCTAGCATGTCTAACGTATGCTGTTGATCTTGATCTTGCCTTCTCATCTTTCTCATTTGATCTTCAAGATCAACTATTGTCAGCTTAACGAGCTTTAGTAGCAGAGTATGTACTTTGGTTTGCGACCATGCATTTACATCTTTAGTTGATAGTTGATCAATCATACATGCATTTGTCTGTTCAGTTTTTTGACATAAGTTTTCCAAAAAAATGTTAGTATGTTGTCTTGAGACCGTCTCCAATATATTAAAGGGAGAGGTTTAGTCAGATGCTAGGTTACCTTTGGGTATTGGTGTTCAAAGATTTTTGTAATTTCCCTCTAGGTCTTGTCATTTTGAATTAGATCCTTCTTGCATAGCTAGGTGAGTGGCTTTTGAGCTGTTTCTTAAAATGTCATCTTGTATTCTTTCATTCTTAATGAAATCTTGGTTTTCCATTAAAACAAAAATATGTGTATGTTATAGGGGGAGGTCCAAGGCAGAAGTACTATGTAGGATAGTTTCTTTGTCTTGCCGCATCATCTGTTTGTAACTTTACTTTACTGCAAGGGGTATTGCTTATGATTAGATGAAGTGGGCATATGGGTCTGACAACCTTATCAAATAGATGGTGACTCATACACCAAGATATCTTGCCTAAGAAAAATCGTGATGCTTCTGCATTTGTCTTGTTATGGATTTTATTGGAAGCAACTTTCTTATTTCCTCCTCTCACGATTGGATTTGCAGGTGGCATTTAGAACAAAGGTTTTCCACCCAAATATCAACAGCAATGGTAGTATTTGCCTTGACATTTTGAAAGAGCAGTGGAGCCCGGCCCTAACTATTTCCAAGGTTTGTCCATTCACTTAAAAAAGCAAAGAAAAAAGAGGTTTTGCTGTCTTTGCCATTTTTTTAAGCTAGTCTTATGATCATGACCTATCTTGACGAGCTTTCCTCTTGCTAGTTCCTTTAGCATAGTTATACCGATGCGATGATTCCGTATGCCTTTTGAAAGATGGTGCAAACATGGACCATCATCTCCTCTCCCAATTTAGATAGAAAAAATAACTCAACTAAGAATGGCGCTAACCTTTTTGCTCTACTGATGTTATGAAACAATATCCTTCTGACCTCGTCTTCATCAACAATATAGCTCTGGTTATTGGATGGGTTGATCTCCCTCGACTAAACTGTTTTTTCGTTGTATGGGATGTGGATATCTCTTGGTTGCACCTTGATACTTGAATGCTTATGATGCTAATAAATGATCTGTTTCATGACTACTGATTAATCTTGAATGTGCTTATATAACTAGGTGTTACTTTCAATCTGTTCTCTGTTGACGGACCCAAATCCGGATGACCCACTGGTGCCTGAGATCGCTCACATGTACAAGACTGACAGGAACAAATACGAGACAACTGCTAGGAGCTGGACGCAGAAGTACGCCATGGGGTGAGCAGCGATGGTGACTCAATGAATGCCATTTAGGTTGTCCAAATTTTTATGCTCACCTGCCTGTTCTATATATGAATCTTTATGTCGGTCTGTTGCAACCATCCTATGCTGCTGCTGCTGCTTGAGCAAAGAAATGTCGTTAACATTTCCCTTTCATTCCAATTGGAAAATATTTTCTTATTTGGTTGTGGATTAATATAATATAATATATAGGACCCTAAAATGTATCTTCGGTTCTGTCTCCATGTTCCTCTCTGCTCTTTTACTTCGCTCATCATAGACCAGACATTGTACATTTCTTTAAAAGAAAATGTTAAACAGCTTTATAAAAAAAATGTAACTGTATGCTTATGCTTTGCAATTTTTCATTTTTGCCTAAAATCTTCAAAATTTATACAAGTATGTGACGATTCAAGTTTCTAAACTTTCGGTGAATATTTTCTTTTGACCGTACATTTTGAAAGCAAAGAATTGTAGATAGTTTTCAAATGAATAATAGATGATGCTGATGGCAAAACAAATGCTATTTTCTTTTTGAAATTATGAATGAAATGATGTTTTTTCAAAAGAAGAAAAAATGACACCTTTTTAAATAAAGGGTAGATTACGGCCTTCAAAAATGAATGATTCTGGATGCTTTTTCTTTTTTTAAATAAAGATTTGATAATGTTTTTTTTTAAAAACAATAATTCAACTTTGAAATATATTCAAACATATAATAGATTATACCTTTTGAAATACAAAATAGATGCGTATTTTGAAACGAAAGGATAAATTATAACTTTTTAAACGAATAATAGATAATACTTTCTAAATTCAATAACCACAATTTTGAAACATTAATAAAGGCAGACCAAAATTAGGCTTAAAAGTGATGGGCTTTAGTTCCTTCTATAATTGGGCCTGGCCCATCACTAGCCCACCATCAGTTTTTATTCTACGCAAATTCAGTTTCTAATCACCTTTTCAAATAATATTAAATTTCCTATTATTAAAATCAAGTTTACGTATTATAGTAAAATAAGAAAATCTCGATGTACTATCAGATGGGTAAAAATTTAAAATCGTGACAATAAATAAGAACAGAAATTAAAAAGAAACTATATTTTTTTAAAATGCTAAAATAATGACGTTGATGGGAAACCCGTTATTTTGACTTCTGAAATACCTCTTCAAATTCCTCAAAAGGTCATATCATTGAATTCATTTGAAGCCAAGTCAACTTCTAAGTATATACCCTATTGCCTTGATTGTGACACGTGCAGTTCCTTAATTTATTATTTTTATTTACTCACTAAATATATAGATATATATATTTGTCCTTTTTCATATTAATAATTTTCAAATGGCTAGTTCTAATGACATCATACCAATTTTCATTTGATTAATACTTTCCTCTATAAAGTAAAAATAAAAAAATGCATGCAAATATTTTTGGTTTTAGTTTTAAATAGATGACAATATATTATTGACGTTTATGTGTAATTAAAGAGTCTAAAAAGTAATTTTAGAATAGTTTAATTTCACAATAATTATGTTTAAAGTATTTAATTTCACATGAAACTTAGAATCTGTGTGGGAGTAACATGGTGCAACGGATCCAAGTCAGTTTTCACTTCTTCTTGATTTTGATAATAATATATAGTTATATATATTATATTAGAAAGAATATTTTGGAACTAAAGAAGTAATTAAAGCTACATTCTTATGAATATTAATTCAAATATTTAATTAATTCACAATAGCATTATGTATTATATTAATAGTTCATCATTTTTTAATTAAGTGTGAGCACTTATAAATGAACCTGCACTTGCCCCTTAATATATAATAATAATAATAATATAAGGTGAGGGTGAAGGTGATGGGATTGTAAATATAAAATGTGAATAAAAATCTGTAAGAAATCTTTTCGAGGTCTCCCAAATCCAAGTTCCATGCACGATCCCATACCATTTACACTTCAATTTCTTCATTAAATCTTAATCACATATATATAATATATTTAATTCTTTCAGAACCTCATTTATGTTTATGCACAAAATATGATATTTAGCCTTACATCACGTCTATTATAGATATTATATTTAACTTTTTATTATAAGCAAATATATTGGGTCAATTTATTGTTATTTCTATTTTTTTTATAATTTATTTAATTCGGGCTATAAATGGAGTTTTCTGTTTGAGTAAATATTCTCACTAACCTTTATGATAATCTAAGTTTCTATAAGAAATTTGATTCCGGCAGATCTATAGCCTTCATTGCTATAAAAATAAATAGGAAATTTTATGGGTATAAAGATTGTAATCGGAAGCATAGAGAAGACTTCCTTGTCTCTACTCACCCATAGACATTTCTAAATATGGGCATGTAACGTGTGTGTAGATATATACACACATGGTAAAACATGATAGATTTTGACCAAAAAAAAAAAAAAAAAAATGAACTTGGGGTGATTGTATAGAGTTTTAGGGGATGATTGTATATGTGATGGGTGAGGATGATGATTGAAGATTAAATATGGGTTTTTGCTTCAAAGTTCTTATTTTAGTTTATCTTAAATTTTATGTCTTTTATTTTGGTTTTTTAATATTTAAAATCTCAATTTTAGTTTTTAGACATGTGACTATTGTAAATGTCACAGTGATAATGTGTCAATATGATATATAATGGAGTTTCAATAAATTTTTAATTATGAGACATTAAAGTCAGCAAAAGATGTAATTAATAAAAGTAGGTGGGAGAACAAAATACTAAATTGGTAAAAAAATGTTGAGTTAGTAATTATAAAAAATAATAATTTAGGTTTAAAATATTATTTAAATCTTTGTATTTTGATGGTTGTTTGTTAGTTCATTTAGGTGGTCGGGAGAGAAAGATACTATCATTACGATTGGGACAATTAGATATACAACCCGTAATTACAAGAGCGAAACTCTACCACTTGAGTTATGTCCCTCTAGCTAAGTGAAAAAAAAAAACATCACAGCGAACACGTAATCGAGATTAATCTGTACAATTGATTTTAGTTGGGTAAATTTTACAATGTTATGGAAAGAAAAATAGAAAAACTAAAGCCTTGGAATGCCCCAATCAAATTTAATATGTTACAACTTCCCCATAAAAATGATTTGAATAAACAAAGCCAAACTCCAACTTGAACTCTAGGCCTTAAAAAAAAATAATAATAACAATAATGGTGACCCATCTCCAAAAATTTCATTTCATGAAGAAGAAGAGAGGGAGAGAGAGAAAAAAAAAAAAAAAGTCAATTTAATGTGGAATAAGAATAACAATAAGAAACATTACTGTACATAATTTACAAACTTCATGTGGAATTTATTATATAATTTGAAGAAAGTAAGACACACACGTCGGCACCACATGGGGAACGACATGACCAAATTAAGAGTATTATTATAATTTATAGATGGGTACGGTAGGTTTTGGCACGACCGGAGACTGGCCGTGAACGCCGCCGGTACCCGGTTGTTTTCGACAATCGTGTCGGTGGGACCCGCCCGTGTCATTGGGGAAGGGGACAAAACTACTATCCTTCATCACCTACTATACATTTGCCAAAAATGCTTACTTAAATGGAGAGGTTGTGTGAGACATCAAATCATTTTGTATAATATACATTCATTTTATTTTTTAATTTTAATTAAAATGTCATAAATTTACTGGTTCATTGTTTTAACTTTTAATCTTGTATAAAGATGCTTTAAAAAGTAAGCGAAAAGATTTTTCTAAAATAATGCGCGGTTGTTTTAATATTATAACTATTAGATGAGAGTCGCATATCCACTAATTCCTTAAAATTAAAAGTCCAGAAAGGGAGAGACCGACATCTCTAGCTTAAAAGGGAAGGGTAGTGAGAGAATGATATTAAAATGGAGGGTTTTGATTAGGAAGTGCAACAAAAGAGGGGGTTGTAATAAATGTTGATGTTTCCATCAAAATCCGAGCTAAGTTTTGTGCATTATAATCAAATACAATGTGGGCATCATACTTTATACTAAATCCAAATCCCATTTTATTAAGATTATTATTTCTTAATGGGAAACCCAATAGAGGAGGCCCTCCTTTTTAGAACTCATCTTTACTTCATTATTTTTATCCCACACCCACTCTTTTTGTTTCTTTTCATGATAGTTTTACCCACGGATTATACTTTCTTTTTTACTCCCAAAACTTAACAACTACATATATATATAATATTTATATTTATTTCATTGTTTCTAATGAAAAAATCAAATGCAAGCTTGGGCATGTAAGTTACTACCCCAAGAACTACAGTAAATATGCGTTTGAAGTTAAAAAAAAAACGGTAAAATTAAGTGAAAAAATTATTATTAGTAGTATGGTTTAGGGTTTGAGAATATAAAAGTAGTTAGTATGGAGACAGTAAAGAGGATGATAAGCCGGGTACACTGGGATCAAGGGCATCTAAAGTTTTGTATAATAATAATTAATTCAATAATTATACTGAAAATGGAAGAAAATAAGAAATTCAGATCAATTTAAACCATTAAAGGACGAATATCTTGGACTTGATGATCCATCCCATTGACTTCAATAATTCATGTTCCTAACCCAATCCACCATTCCAAATTTCACCAACATTTTTCATGCTTCTCTTTCAAAAAATATATTATTGGCTCATTAAAAGAATATTTTTCAAATAGTTTTAAAAACTCATATTTGAAATTATGTATACGAAATATATATATATATATATATAAATGATCTCAAAATGAATAACTCTACATATTCTACTCGTAGAATCGTCGACAGGTATAAAGACAAGTGGGGAAGTAATTTTGACACAAGAACCAAAACAAGACAGCACCTCATTGTGGCTGGTTTTGTGGGATTTGGTGCATTGTTTGAAATATGCATTTTCAGATTTTACTACTTAATACTCTTCTAACTCCGCCATCAACAATATCATACCACTGTCGTTTTTAAAAAAAAGAAATCTTATTTTTGATGTAGACCATACACAGATTTGTAATTTATGTTATAAATATATCATATATGCAAGTGGGACATTTTACACATAAGCATGCGATGACATGCATGGTGGGCTCTTGTATCTGTACTTGTCCATTGTTTGGCTACAAGAGTTTCTTATCCGACTAATCTGATCCATGAATATAGCTTATAATGGATTCCAAACAAATTTCGATGCAAGTTTCAATAGTTTCCTTACAAACCTGTTTATGCCATATTTTCCCTATATATGCATTCTTGTACCGGTCGACTTTTCGACATTTGTACGAGGATTACTTTCTTGTCTACCATTTTTTTAAAATAAAAAACTATTGTAATCCTTTTTCTAAATCTTAAAAAAACAAAAATATCTCATAAACGTTTTTCTAAGAACGTAATTCAATGGGTTGGATGGAGAGTAATATTTTTTGTTAGAAAATAAATTAATTGACAAAAATGTACAATAATTGTACGGTTTGGTTGGTACCTAAATAAAAGTATAAAAAAAAATGGAAAAATGTTCTTTTTATCATTGAATTATTGCATTTCTTAGCTAAAAATTACGCCGGTTCATCCAATATTGCGTCATTAATTTTTCCCTTTTATGGGAAAATCAAAATATCCATATGGTAACTGAAATTATATTTTTATTATTTTTATTTGGGCATTCCGGAAATAGGCAAACAACTATTTAATCATGATAATAATAATTATTAAAAGAATTCCAAAAGCAAATTAGAACAGACTAAAATTAAATGTTTAATTTATCATTTATTATTAATCAATAATAATATATGATTATTATTATTTTGGAAATTACGAATTGGAAAAGGGGAGGCGGTGGTGGTGGTGGAGGAGTGGGGCCCACTGTCCGTAGTTGCGTCTATGATGGAACGACGAAGAGGGAACAGATTGCTCCGGTTTCCGGTTAAATTTCTTTGTGGGTAATGATATTGTGTGTTGAAGGTCCATGACTTATCACGAGGATCATCACGCTTTCTATGGGCCCCGCTCATGTGTGTGCTCTCTGCCACCTCCATCATGAGCCACGTGTTTCAACAACAAACCTACTCCCTCTTTCTTTTTTTTTTTTCTTTTTTTTCAGGACTGGCTAATTTCAGTTTAAAGAAAAAGAAAAAAAAAAAAACATTTTAATTTTAAAAAATTGAACCTAAACTTAAATAAAAATTCAATCTTTGCAAAAATACATCTGACGATGCACCCATCCTTTAATAGATATGTTACAAATAAATTAAAAAATAGATTTGTTGCCATTTTTATTTGAAATTTAATAAATACCATACCAAATATATATATTTATAGTTTATTGAACAGTTATGAGGCTATGTTAAAACTAATATAATTTGCTAAAATTTGAATTAGAACTCTAGGACGGTGAAGCCACTTAAAAGTGATTAAAAAATTATTAAACCCTACTTTTAACCCCTACAAAAAAAATAAAAGATAAAAAAAATGGTTGTTTTTACCGCTCCCGTGAATTTCAAAACACGTTTTTTTTTTCTTTTTTTTTCTAGTAATTATTGAAAGACAATTCATTCTGATTCTCATAAATTAAAACAGAATTATAAACGAGGAGGGGTCCAATAAAGAAAATGAGACCAGCATTGATTATAAATTATTTTTATATTGTAAGAAAAAGGAAATATTTCCTTTTAAGTTAACCCCATAATTATTGATTTCCGAACGGCCTCATCGTTTTTCATTTTACAACTCCAAATATGCTTGTAAATGTTCTATAAAATAATGTTTTAAAAAGCCCCTTCTAGTTGTGTGAATGGAAAAAAAAACATTTATTTGACCAACATGTCTAGATTTAAATAATATAAAATTTAGTTATAGAAGTAATTATCTAATCTGGGAAAGTGAAGGCCCGGTAAGAGACAGAAAATGGCAGTCTCATCATTTTGAAATTTGAATATTTTTATTTTAGAAATATAATTAATTTTTTATTTAAAAAAAGTATAAAAGGAAATTCGGTAGAAAGAAAAAAGGAAATATAGGAACGCAAATGGGTGTGTTATTATATAATTTGATTTTAAGTAAAAAAGATTTTGTTCTCCCGTTATTACGGTGGGGTGTACCGTTACCCTATTTTTATAAACGCGGAGATATTTTATTACAAGAAAATTAATTTTATTTAAAAACGAGTCAATTTTTTTGACTCATTAATTAAATAACTGGACCGGGTGGCGGGTATCTTGGGGGTCACGTGACTCGTACTACGAAACTCGAGATGACTCTCTTGCTGAGTCACCACACCATATGATGTTGTCCGATTGGGCCGAGTCTCTATCTGGGGCCCACTTTATGACTTACGTGTCGCAATCTTCGTCCACCAATGAGATGCGGCGGCCGGGAGTGTGTATCCCCGTCGTTGACGCCGGAATCTTTCACTCCTTTCACCGCCCCACCCTCAATTTTACTGTTTCACCCACTCCACCCACCGTCCGTCAAAAGAGAAATGGGAAAAAATATGTATCTTTTAGCAACCGCGCCACTCCTTGTCTGAATTACTTTACTCTCTAAATTCTTAAAAAGAAAAAAAAATTATGTAATGAGTTACCAGAAATTTTACCGTTAAGATATTAGGTTACTGTGGAGAGAAAATATATGGGGGAATAAGAATAAAAAAAAAAGGGGTTTGTATTGTAGAGTTGCCAAATTGGGGCGTTGGGATCCTATAAAACAGCGATTTCCGTGTTCTGAATTCCATTCCTATGGTGGTTTTATGAGAGATCTTTTCTTTTCTTTCTGCCGCACACTCTAACAGTAACAGTACTCCTACTGAGACACTCTTCTCTCTCTCTCTCTCTCTCTCTCTCTCCATAAGTACTCCTACGGGCCTTCTTCTTCTTCTTCTTCTTCTTCTTCTTCTTCTTCTTCACAGACTCTGCAACTCCCCAAAACCCTTCTCTTTCTCCTCCTTCTTCCATCCCCTAAAACCCTTTTCAGATTTTGACCAAAAAATAAACCCATTCTCATCAGTCCTACAAAACAGGAAAAGGGTCACAGCAAGCGTGTTCCTCACTGTGCCGTTTTTCGTTTCTTTTTCGTCAGTGTGAATCCACAAAAACGAAACACTGTCTGGTTTTTGACTTACCCTTTTCTCCCCTTCTCATTTTATAGAAATCCCCATTGCTCCCGGAGTTTGATGCTGAATCTGCCATGGAAGATACTCTGTTTTGTCCTGTTAAAGTCACGGAGCACCGGAACTTCACCAGCAAATTTTCCCTCAAAAAACATCACCAATCGGAGAGTAGAGTCGTACGTATATCGGTGACGGACCCTGATGCGACGGATTCGTCGAGCGATGAGGAAGAGTTGTTCGAGCGGCAGAGAATGAAGAAGTACATCAATGAGATCAAAATCCAAAGTGGGTGTCGAAATAGCCTTTTACCCAGTTGCCGGAAGAGGTCTGCTGGTGAGCAATCAGACTCCCGGCGTTCGGGGAAGGTGGTTCCGGCAACGAATGGGAAGAAGTTTCGTGGTGTACGGCAGCGGCCTTGGGGTAAGTGGGCGGCGGAGATTAGAGATCCTGCCCGCCGTGTACGTCTGTGGCTCGGGACCTACGACACCGCGGAGGAAGCCGCGATGGTGTATGACAACGCTGCCATTCAGCTGCGGGGACCGGACGCTTTGACGAACTTTGCAACGCCATCATCGGTGCCGATGCCGGAGAAGGAAGTTGAAGTGGCCAATATCGCCTCTGTTTCCGGCTCCTATTACGATTCCAGTGAGGAGTCTCACAATTTGTCATCTCCGACTTCGGTTCTCCACTTCAGAACGACGTCGCCAGAAGAAACCGAAAAGCCCCAAAAACCCGATGAGTCTCAGCAACCGCCGCCGCCGTTCGCCGACGATCAATTTCCCGAATGTCAAGTCAAAACTACTATTTCCTCGGAGTATTACACCGAGTTCCCCAGATTTGACGACGTCTTCAAACTTCCGATCTCCGAATCACCGATCTTCGTCGACGAACAGCCTCTATTCTTCGAAGAAAGCATATGGAAGGAAGATTTCAGTGAATTTTTCACTAATTTGCCTGAAGATTTTGGGACCCCATTGTTATCATCTCCGATCAGCCAAGGGGGCGACGAGTATTTCCAAGATATTTTGATGGGATCAGACCCCCTGGTGGTTCTGTAAGCGGTGGAGCGCCGGCCAGTCGGTGGTGCTGGACCACCGGCTCCACCGTTATGTCGGCGGAATTTTGTTTCCATGGCGCGTCTCTCAAAAAAAGGCTTTTTCGTTTTATTTATTTTTTTGGTATACTTTTCCTTACCTATTTACATATTCTGGGAAGTTGAGTGGACCAGTTTTGCTAGAGATATCGTCTTTTTAATTTCTCTTTCCTTTTTATTTTTATTTAAATCAATAATTAGTCTTGGTCGTAAGAGTGTATAATGTAGAAGAGCTCTGTATAATTATAATATCGCCAATTTTCTCCCTTCACAGTTTAAATACATAATCTAAAAATAATATTAAAAAAGAGTTGCTAATTATGAGAATGATTTATGATAATAAATAAATAATAATGTTGTTTTTGGAAAGGAAATAAAAGGGGCGTTAGTTTAACATAATTTGGTGTGATTAGTAGGAGTGATTAATGCTAATCCACCAATTCCCATTAATTCACTAACAAAATGTCAACTTACACAAAATCCCTCTCTTTTCTTTTTAATATATATATAAATATTTTCGTTCTTAAATCACAATTTAAATACACTTAATTTGAAAATAAATTCCCTTATTTTGATTTTAATTTATGGACAGGGCTCACGTGCACAAGGCATGATATTGCAAGGCCATAATTGTAATTAACTAATTGTTGGAATAAAATTGAATGTATTTTAATTTAATGAATGTTTATATTAATAATTATATTTTAGAATCAATGTTGTGTGTGTGTGTGTGTGTGTGAGGGAGAGACCGTCCCATGGGACAACTTCTGTCCTTCCTATTTTGCTTCAATATTACTCAAAAGAAAATCTCACATTTTTTATTTTCCCTTCCTAAAAATGAAACATAAAATAACATTATGCCCCACTCTATTAATCATTGTGTCTAACATTTCTCTCCTTCGTATTCAAATACTAAATTTCTAATGTTTTATTCGTATACTAAATGATAGAAAAAGTTAAATAACTTAATGAAAAATCTTACAAAAATTGTGGTCACTTACTTGTATTAACGTGATGTGAGCATAATTTGAAAAGTCAAACACAAGTATTAGATCGTAGGTTTGACCTTCTAGATAAATAATCCATTAAATTTTTAGATTTGAAGTAAGAAATTGGACCTTTTAATTATGAAAAAGAGGTTGATAAATTTTAGGTTTAAATTAATTTAATTTGGTACATATGGTGTATTAAATGTCTGGTTGGGTTTATATTATATATGAAAAAAGGACAGTGATTTTATTTTATTTAAGAAAAAAGAGGGAAAAGGAAATAGTACAATATTTGATTATTTAGGACTCCTCTTCTGACATTTATTTATTTAAAAATATAAAAATGGAGACGAATAATTTAAATGAAAAGAAAATATAAACCCAGAAATAATTCCCATCCTGAAGAGACTTTATGGTCTCATTAAATACGCAGTATGTTGATATTAATAACATTCATCCTATCACACACAAATTTTGAATGGTCTTTTATTTATTTATTTAATTTTTGTATAAATTTATGAATGCATTTACATTTTTGCTTTTATTTTTGTTGGTACATCTTTTATATTCATTAAATAATTGACTTATTCAGCACAATAATATTCAATTTTCTGTCTTCCAATATTATTACAATTCACCCAATTAATAATCCTCCCCTCAATTCACCTACAAATATTTTATTTTTTAATTATAAATTCCTACGAATATATATATATATATATATATAAAAGAATGATGACAATATGATTGTAAAATAATTAATTTAATTTCCTTTTCTTACAAGAACTGTTTTTGGACATTTTTAATTAATTAAAAAACATTTCCATACTATGATTGTAGTTATCTTCTGTCTCATCTCATCAGCTTGCCCCCATCACGTGAGGGTAGCAGTACTAATTAATCAAAATAAGTAAATAATTAAGCAACTAAATATTTTAGGTTGCTGTTATTTTATTTTTGATCTCTTGGTTTAGAATGATTAGTCAAAGTTTGCGATGGACGATTTATGACATGCTAGTTGTGGTAATAATTATTAACCTTTCTCATCATTCCCTTCACATATATATATATATATATATATATAATTATATTCATTTATTAGAATTAAAAGCACGATTCAATTATTAGCAAGGCCAAAGAAGGAATAAGAGACCCTATTTTTGGGAGCTAACTGATTTATTTTTTAAAAAAATTATATTAAAATTGAACCTTGTTTAGAAAAAAAAAAAAAAAAAAAANAGCTAACTGATTTATTTTTTAAAAAAATTATATTAAAATTGAACCTTGTTTAGAAAAAAAAAAAAAAAAAGACAAGTTGGAGGGGAAAGGAGGAGGGAGAGAGGACCAAATTGTTGTTTGTTTGGTAGTTGTTGTGTGAATTAAACAACATTTTGTTTCTCTCTTTCGCTATTCAATTTAAAACATTTATTTTTCAACAACGACAACACTTTGTGTGTTCTGTCGTCCAAATCAAAATATATAATTATTTTCTTTGTCCGTTTAGCCACCTTCTTTCTTCCACATACATTATACTAGCTACCTACTCTTTTTTCGTAGGCTAGCTCGAGTTATATTTGGATGCTTTAAAGTTTTAAATATGGACTAATTGTATTTGCCACGTGAGTTTAGATATCTTTTTGCGACATCCCACGTCAGTTAAGGAGAGAACAAAACATTCTTTATAAAAATATGTAAACTTCTCCATAACAGACGCGTTTTAAAAATCGAAAAGCCCGAAAGGGAATTACACTTTTAAGTTTTTAATCTTGTTAATCTTATACAACTGAATTTCTCACACAAATATATAGTCAGAGAATTGGTTGAGGTCTTTGTGGAACGTGATTAATTAACGGTAGAGTTAAAGTTTGAAGTAAAAAAGAAAAAAATATAAAAGTAATAAAAGGAATTAACATTGAAAGAGTAAGTAGTATGAAACAAAAGTTTGACGTGAATTGTCACTTTCGACATCATCTTCACAATCTGAAAACTTCCAAAGGTAAAAAAAAAAAAAAAAAAAAAAAAAAAAAAGGAAAATGAACCTTGAAAAGGTTTTTGAATGCAAAAATAATATTAAAAAAAAAAAAAACCGACGATATTTTGGGCCGAGGTTGAGTTGACCCGGTGGTTTGTAGGGTCGGGTCGGGGGTACATGCTTAATTAGTGGAAATATCAAGAAGCTTTTGGTTTGGATGAGGGGTTTTGATCTTCCTTCTTCACACTATACGTAGAGCCCGGGTTGGTCCAACCGGACCAAAATTTAAACGTACGGCAACCCTTTGTGGCCCTATGAAATTCGTCTTTTTTTCTTTACCTGTTATCCAGGTCAATACACATGTGACCAAAACCCTTGATGATCTTTTTTTTTTTTTTTTTTGTTAATTTGAATATTTCATATTTTATTATTATGAGCTTTATTGTTAAAAGTAAAAAAAAAAAGAAAAAGAAAAAGAAAAAAAAGAAGCTTAATTTGATTGACTGGATGCCCCGCTCTGGTGGGACCCAGCATTAGAAGTAAATTGGAAAACAAAGGGATATAATTAAGGTTGGAGAAAACAGGAAGAGATGGTGTCTGTCAGATAAGTAACATGTGAGGGGTAATTACCTTTGTCCCCTAATTTTGCTACACGTGGCAGTACCATCAATACTCAGCATGCCTAATCACTACACACGTGGCTTCCATATAATCTAATAAACAAAATTTAAAAAGAAAATCAGGTACCAATGTGTCATTCAATGCAATGCATGGGACCATTTTGCCTCCGACAGCAAAGGGGTTCTGTGGGAAAGAGAATTCAATGTCTTTGTTGGTGGATGTTGTTCTTATTCTAAATATACATTCATTTTCGTCTTTCTTTTCTTCTTTTTTATAATATTTTTTCCTAAAATTATATTCACTCATTTGAAACAACATCCATATACTTCATTTTTAAAACACGGTCTATTAAAGAAATGCTTTCATACTCAACATTTCTACACTCTTATAAGAAATGTTTTGTTTTCATTTTCCACCGATATGAAATCTAACACAATGAGATTCACCCACGGAGAAGGAAGCTCAACTCTAAAGATTCACTCGTCCTACCAGAAGAAAGATAAGAAAAGAAAAAATTAGCTCACAAAGGGGGATTTGGTAAGGAGGATTTGGCATAAAAGGATATCTCTGTCTGCGTCTCTAGAGATCTTTGTTCTTTGATGTGGACAGAAAGGAATGTTTTTGTTGCGTTAAAAGAGAGATTAATTTGGGAGTGATTGGTGGAGGAAAATGGTGAGAAGATTTAAGAGTGATGGCATGTAACCTTTCAAGTTAGACAGGTCAAACAAAGCCTAAACAAAGCACGCCTACAAATCATGCGTTCAAATTAGATGCCATGAGAGCCGTACAAAACTAAATCAATATCAAACACTCCGCCCATATATCTTTTCATTATGAATTTCGAATTTCTCACTCTTCCCCTTTCATCTCCCCTCAACCATGAATGCAAGTTTTGTTCAGACACATTGTCAAGGAAGTTTCGATTTTCCAAATAGATATGTGAGATCTCACATCAATTTTAGCAAAGACGTTGGGCCCGAAGGGGGTGTGGATTGTGAGATCCCACATCAGATGGGAAGGAGAAAGAAACATTCTTTACAAGATATATAAATTTTTTCATAGCAGACATGTTCTCGAGGGGAAGCCCAAAAAAGACAATATATATTAGCCGTGTTTAAACAAGTTCCTCTTTGATCATGTATAGTTCCTCATCTCTTATGGGCCATTCGGTGGATTCTCTATAGTTTGTTCTTACGGTCCTCAATGGACACCAACCTAGGTAGAGGATTGCAATCTTGGCAAGCTAGAAGTTGTACTATTAACTTATTGGACCTGGTTTAAAACTCTATCCAATACGCATGACAAACTCAAGAATGATGAAGAATCTTCTAACAAATCAATCGAAAAAATTTCATACACCAGACATTATCACATTTGACTCGCTGACATTTAATGAAACTCATATGAGATGCACCAAAGCTTCATAAGTTTAGAATATTCACACTAACCCCTTGCGGATAACACGTCAAAGTTGCTGAAATCTTCATTTGGGGAAGACTCCTGGAGCCGTGAAGTTCTTGGAAGGTTTCTGTCGAAGGGAATATCATGTCTCTCAAGCTGTGGCTTCCTGTATGCTACCACCTGGTGCAGATGCAGAAATGCAAGCATGCTAATCGCAACCATGGCAGCATTGCCAAGTGCTCCGCCCACATGATCCATTTTGAGGGATGTCCTTGCAAAATTGAGAGATGAGAGTAGCATTTTGATCAGAGTACTAGACCTCTTTGAACTGTTTGGCACAGGCTTCTGACCATATTGATTTTCATGTGAATTATAGTTAGCTGTATAACGCACATCTCCAACAAACGCTAAAGCTTCATTGATGACTTTATAGTTCTTGCCATGATGATCACCCAATCTCACTGCAAGAACAATCCTACTTTGCTCTAGTCGTGCAATTGCAGCATCTCTCTCAACCTGCTGTTGCACTTGCACGGTCTGCAAACATAATGAAAGAATTCGCTGAGTCAGTTGTCAAAATTTGATATGAATCTGTTCATCATTTCGAATAGATTTACAGAGCCGTTTTGTGTGATTACATCTTTTCATTATTCAAACATCAAAATGGAAAGTTGTATGGCTAATTGCTAGACCTAATTGTACTGAGCGTAAAATTTTAACATAAAAATGAAAAGGAAAATCCTGCAAGACTCCCTGAAATCATAATTTACACGAGCTTCCAATAACCAAAGATTAAACTAAGCAAACGCTACAAGAAATTCATACTCTATCCCATATTTTGGCTAATTGGATAATGACGTATAACAAAAATCAAGGAAGCCAAGGAATAGTGAACCTAATAGTCGTCCTTTCAATCTTCCAGGCAGCAGAAAACACAGAAAATCATAAATTAGCGATTTAATTCCAATTGGAAAGCATTATTGAATCCTAAACATAGCTAAAGAGGTGCGGAATCCCCCACAATAAGATCGAATCAATGTTTCCCTGTTGTGGCTTTCTTCAAATTACTCACTGAGAGTGATAAAATTAGGTGAATGAAAATAAGGCGCGCGAAATAGGGAAAAAAAGGAAAGAAAAGTGAACGTACATGGAAAAACTCGAGCTGATCTTCGAGATTCTCAAGCGCAGTTCGAATGGCATTTAGGCTTCTAGCCTCCTGAGTGGCAGAATCATCAAGGTCATTCCGAAATTCGTTGATGAAAGGGAAGGCGGCAGTGTCGGGTACGCCATTGGGGGTCTTGGGATCCTTGTTGTCCGATTTCCTGAGATTTTTGGTGGAGGTGAGGAAGTGATGTCGGGAAATTGAGTGAATTGCTTCACTGAGCTTGTCGTGAAGGTCCCAAATCTTCCCGAGGATAACCTCGATTTCCTCGATCTCCATGTCCCATTTCATGGAGGGAAACAGAGAGAAAATGAAAATAGAAGGAAGAAGAAGGATGGAGCATAAATGGGGAAAGGTATCTGAAGTTGTTTGGATTGGTTTTGGGCCACAGAAATTTCCAATTTTGTTGGATTTTCGGCCCAAATATTTCCAATTTTGTTGGATTTTCTTCTCAACTCGGCCCGTATTCGCTTACCTCCTTCCATCTGCCACCAAATGCCAAAACTCAATTTTTTTTTTTTTTTTTTTTTTTTTAATTCTAGCAGATGATAATCAACTAGATATATTTAAATTCATCGAAATTTTAAAAATTTTATAGAGAGATTTTAATATTTATGTCGAGATGTTTGATTGATCGATGTCGAAATGAAAACAAATGAATGAAAGTAAGGAAAAGTGGTTAGTTTTTGAAAGCATTTTGACAAATTTGCTGTTGGATAACAATTATTACAAAGATTACAGACATTAATCTTAAAGAACATTACTAACAACAAGCCTTTTACTCTTTATTTGTTCACATAAATATACTTCACAAACAAAAACACACAAGATAATATCTTAAACATCATCACAAAACCCTAATTTTTAAGTTGGAAGACAAATATCATCAATTTTCTTCTTCCATTTGAGCTCCTGGCTTTCCCATTGATCTCACTGGCATTTGAGTTTCTGGCTCACTGGCGCCCCCGTCCTCGCCGGAGATCTCCTCTAATGATCGACCTTTAGTCTCCGTCACCAAGAATGTAAACACAAACCCTAGCATGTTGGTGAAGGATAAGAAAATCATGGCCTTTTGAATCTTGCTAGGGTTACCATCTAACGTATAGTTTTGCACCCCAAAAGCTCCAACGATGGCACCGGCCTTCCCCGACGCTGCACTTAGCGCATGGCACGTCGACCGAACCCGTGTTGGGAAGAGCTCGGCCGGGAGGACAAAGGTGGTACTATTGGGACCAAAGTTGGCAAAGAAGAACGTCAAGCCATAAAGGAGGGCGAACTCGGCGGGATGATTCTTCAAATAATTGTAGCGAATGCCAAGGACCGCCATGAAAATGGACATCATGAAGAATCCAATCAATTGAATTTTGAACCTTCCAAGCTTCTCAATCAGGAACACAGTGAACCAATATCCAGGGAATGTGCCAAGTAATGCAACAAGAAACATAGCCTTTGATGTTTCATAAACCTCTTCCAATGCGCTAACTTCTTCTGGTTTCCTTGTCAAATTCATTGCTGGGAAGATGTCCTTTTGTGTAAGGTTATTGCTATAAAACGCAATGTCCAACAAGAACCAAGTGGTGGTGGTGCCTATCAAATGGAGCCCATGGCGGTGAAAGAACTCCTTAGACAGCAATCCATATTCATTGGCGGATTTGAAATGGGAAAGCTTATCTTGTTCGGCTTGAATTGTGATCTCTAACACCTTCCCCATGTCTGCAGCCGCTTGCTTGGCATTGCCTTCAATAAGGGCGGTGTAGCGCCCTGTCTCAGGCATCTTCATTCGCCAATAGTATGTTAAGATGGCTGGCAAAGCACCAAGCATTAACACAATCCGCCATAGGAAGTCTCCTTGAGGCTGTGTGGAAAATACATGGTTGCTTTTGTATGAAGGAGCATCGTGAAGGGACACGAAGATTTTTGATAGAATCATCGAGACAAGCCCTGCGAATATCAGCCCCACACCCTGCATCCAATACATATAGTCAAATCATTATACAAACAAAATAACATCGTCCCACATTCGCTAATTTAGCGTATGATAATGAATTTATAAGTAAGGAATACATCTCCATTGGCATAGGGCTTTTTGGGCTAAAGCCACAAGAGCTTATGCTCAAAGTAGACAATATCATACCATTATGGAGAGTCCTGATTCATAACACTGAGAACAAGAATTGAACCTGCATGGCGAAGACGGCTGCAATGAAAGCCCCTCGAGTTTTTTTGTTGGCATATTCAGACATGATGGTGGCTGAAAGGGGATAGTCGCCACCAATGCCAAATCCAAGCCAAAATCTAAAGAAGCAAAGAGTACCAATCACTGATTTTGATGTTGATCCAAAAGACAGCCCTGAGCAGATGGCACAAAAGGCCATAAGAATAAGGGTAACACCATAGACTTTCTTCCTCCCAAGTTTGTCACCCAACCACCCAAAGAAAAGTTGCCCCATCAGGGTTCCAACCAGTGCAACTCCGACGACAGCATTGTTGACTGCGTTCGGAAGTTTTCCCGGCTTCGAACTATCTGGATCGAAGTAGTAAAGTCGACCGAGAAGCTTCGACACGGTTGAGATGCAGAACAGATCATAGGCGTCGGTGAAGAAGCCCATCCCGGCGATGACTATGGCGGTAATATGGTACCATTGTGTCCGAGCATTGTCGAGGGCATCGAGCACGGCGATGGCCATGATATTCGAGAGGGAGGAGGGTGGATAAGAGCTGAATTGTAGTGCTTGGTGGGGGTTAGTGAGTGTTGATTTGTAGCCATTTTTATAGTGATTAAAAGCATTGAAAGCAAAGTGAGGAATGATGAGAAGGATGACGTTTAATCCTAGGTTGTGAAGAACAAGGAAAAAATTAGGTCATCAACAAAGAGGATGTTCAGCATATTCTCTATTATTTTCAAACAGATAATTTTGAGCAAAATTGACCTAAGAGACAGCGATGTACAAAAACATTTCACTACTAATTATTATTATTATTATTTTTGGCTTTTGGTTTCTCCAAAGCTGAAATCTGCAAAGAGACAGTTCTGTTTTAGAAATTCATGTTAATAATGAAAACATTATTTCCTTTAAAATATATATATATTATTTGTTTGATCAAACTTATGCTCCCCAACTTGTTTGTCACATTCATCTCTCAATTTTCACATTGAAAATTGTCCCTTTCATGATCTTTGCTTTCATTTGTCATTACAGATTTAAAAAAAAAAAACATTTAGATTTCAATGTTTTTAAGGTTGTCTCGATATTTTTTCGAATGAAAATAATTTTCTTTTGGAGGTGAGAATCCAAACCCGTTTAAAAAAGTTACCGGTATTATAACTATTTGACCTATGGTGAAGTTAACGTGTTCGAGAGTATTTGTTAGAGGAAAAGAAACACGAGACACAAACATGAAACCAATCATTAGTCCTAGAATTATGAATAGAGTTTGGAAAAATTGATAAGAAATGAAATAATGAGTGAATTTGTGTGTGTGAGTATGAATCTGATCATATGATCTGTTGTTGTTGCATTACCAACAGAGAAGCTCTAGTGTTGATATCAGTTGAAGCAATCAAATCTCCAAGGAGTCCAAGCTCTGGGAATTCATTCCATTCATCGAGCCCAGCAGTTTGAGGAGATTGTAGCCCATTTCTTCTTCCCACTATGATAAGATCAAACCTGTCGGCTATTTTTCTAAGAATGAATGCGGTTTCTTGTCCATCTCTGCACACATTCTCCAAATACACCACTCTCTCATCTCCCAAACTCTTGGATTTAAAATATTTAACAACCTCTCCATCAACTCTATCTTCCCATGTCTGGCTTGACTTTGATCCGTTTTGATCTTCCATCGGTGCCCGCAGTCGAAGCACCGTCAGCCTGACTCTCGAGTCGCTTACCATGCGTTTGGCGTATGATATTGCCTCCCTATCATCCTTCCCTCCCACGAAGATCACACACACTGAGCAACTACATATCATTCCCGACGACGATACCATTGCTCTGAAGCGCCCTAAATTTCCCCGGTCGACAAAGATGCCGACCGAACAAGGAGCCTTTTCAAGCACGCTGTAGTTCAATTTCCTGATCTTTTGGTCATCTCGGTCGATAAAACCATCCACAGTCCATGTTATATGGAAAGGAAGTATTATAAGCGATGCGAACTTGTCGAGCGCCAGAGTGCATACCTCGTCGTGCATGACCGTGCACGGTGAGACTGCCGTGAAGCATTCAATGTACACCGTCCCTTCATTGTCTCTCTCAAACCGATCGAAAGAATTAATTATATGTTGAGAGTAAGAGTGGTCGTCGAGGGGGTCGTCTTGCTGTTTGTGAGAAATGAAGATGGGGGTGGTCCGACCAGGGAGCTCGATCAGATGGAATATGTGAACGGTGAGCGGGCTGACCGGGGTAGGACACGAGAGATTCAGAAGATGAAGAATGGCAGTAATGTTTTCGTTCCGATGAATGCAGGCGAGCAGTCGAAGCTGGTCGGAGGAGGGATTCAAATGCATGATGTTCCTGTTCTGAAACCCTGCATATTTCCTTGAAGGATCATACAAGCATCTCACTGCAGCTGGCACCAATGTTGCTATAATTAAGATGCATACAGTGCAGGTCCCATATAGCCCGTTGTCAATTCCCTGCGTTTAAATCCTCACAATCTTATAAACTAAACACAACAAATGAAATGAAGAAGAAATTAATTGCATACATACATCGTAGTCTCTCACTATTCTGTAGGAAGCCAATTCCACAGAGCCTTTGCAGCACACAAGGAGAGATATTGTCAAAGCATCCTTGAAGGGAAACTTGCAATACTTGGACGACGCAACACAGGTCACAAATTTGATACCAACAGCCGCACATATGAGAATTATGTTCATTTTAGTGAAACCATTGTGAAAAGTAGCGGCTGAAATCTTTGAAAAATCCACTCTCAAAGCACAAGTAGTGATCAACATAGGCATAAACATATCTGAAACAAGGGTTTCCAGTTTCTCCACAAGCGTTGATGCTAAAGGAGCTCCATCGGGAACAGCCAACCCAAAAATGAAAGGGCCTATAATGGGAGACTGGCCCGTGAAGCTTGCCAAAACGGTGGAAAGCAGAGCCAAAAAAATAACGAGTTGAATGTAAGAGCTCTTCACAGGCGCTCCTTCAGGCGTCTGTTTGATGATCCAACGCATTGCAGGCCTAAACACAAAGACAGCCAGAAGAAATAGCAGCAATAAACAACCCAATTCAGCTGAGGCTTTTGAAGGGTTGTTGTTGAATCTGTTGGCCTGGCCGACTGCGATCATAATTAAGAGACCAAAAATGTCACTGACCAAGGCGGATGAAAGGCTTAAACGCCCCAACTCTGAGTTCACAATTTGAAGCTCGCTTACAAGGGAAGCAACAACGGGAAATGAAGTCATCCCATGAAACCCCATCAAGATGGGGAGGGCTGCCTTTTGTTTCCTTGTTAAATGGGTGTCACCGTAAAGGCTATTCCGAACAAAACCTTCAATGAGTAGAGGGGCCATTACGGCTGGAATTCCTATGAGTAACGAGCTTTTCCCTGTTTTTATTGACATTGTTACGTCTATTTTTGCTGCACTTAGAAATAAGTACAACGCGTAGCCAAAATCTGAGAGTAATACAAGCACGTTTTGACTCCCCACGCCCAAAAGCTTTGATTTGGCGTCGTCCCATTGATTCCACGAACACCCAATTGCCAATCCCATCTGCGGATTCATATTCCATATAAATAATTTTGATTTGATTTGATTAATTGTTGAGGGAAGAAGTGGAAGTTGTGTGTGTACTTACCAGAATTTGGGAGGAAATCTTGGAGAACCCGAACCGCTTGAGAAAGTGATGTGCAAATACCAAGGCGAAGCAAAACAAAATCAACTGAAGCTCGAGCAGAGGCAAAGAGTTGTTGAGCCACCAATGGGGGTCATTGAGCTTTACCCATAAACCCTTGGAGTTTACATGAAATGGAAAATCAATACAAGTTGTACTCCTAAGATTTGGCTCTGAACGTGGAAGAAGGGATTTCGTCAGATTCCGATTCAACTTCATGGGTAATATGATCAAGATCACAATGAAGAAACTAGAAGAAGATGCAGAGGAAGTCAGCTACAGAATGATGAAAGCTTGGGTTTGCTTTCTAAATAATATATCTGATTTGTGTTCGTTACATAACTTGTTTGTTTCTTTAACCAAACAACAGAGTGAAGCAACAAAAAACTAAAACCCCGCTTTTAGAAACGGATTTGACTATTTATGGATTGATATTGACAGCACCAAAATGGGTTTTCTATCTTTTTTTTTTTTTTTGTTCAGTTTATGATTTTGTCTGGTTTTAATGTACAAATTTCCGTTACAAAATCCAAAATTTTAACCATATGTTCTTACAAAATCCAAAATTTTAACCATATGTTCGTATATCATTTATGATCCAACAAAGATATTTACATGTCTCATTTTGTATATTTATAACATTTTGGATAACTCTAAAAGTTGCCTCATTTTCTTGCTTTTTATTGTTCCTTTTTCATATATTTTTTTAAACAAAGTAGGAATAAAATTAATTGTTAGTTTCTTTAAGTTCCATAATTATTATTTTCTAATTGTTATTTTCTTTAAGTTCCATAATTATTATTTTCTAAGTGTATAATGTCGAAGATTATTGAGAGTAGTAGTCTCACGTTGATTATTTTATAAATAAGAAAATAATTTTGAGAAAACTAAAAGCAAAAACTATGTTCACAGTAATTTCTAACATAGTATTAGGTGAGATGGTATTTGGGTGAGAGAAGCCCATGGCTCTCCTTCAGTGAGAGACAATCCCAACAAATAAGGCCCAACCAATTGCTGGCTGCCCCATTAAGAAGATGACACAGCAGATAGCGCAGGGGCACAAGAAAAATTCACTGCATACTGGCTTCCCTTCTGGTGTCTGTATCACAATCAAAAGCACTGCAGGCATTCTGTCTTGAAATTCTTATTTGGCTTGCAATGGCCACTGCACATTGGCTGAACATGTCTGCAGCTAATGCTGAGGACAGCCCCAAACGACCAAGATCTGTGCTTGTAATCTTCAGCTCACATAGAACAGAACAGAAGCAATCATGAGAACTTACATTAGATTTTACATCGGTGGTAGAGGAGAACGAAACATTTCTTATAAGGTTGTGGAAACCTCTCCTTGGTAGACGCGTTTTAAAACTATGAGACTAACGGCAATATGTAACGGACTAAAACGGACAATACCTACTAGACCATTAAAGGCAGCTTCCTTCTCTCTGAAAAAGATAGCCCTTCCAGCAGAAAAGAATTCCCCCAAAGGCCAAAATACCATGCTCTTTTCCCGGCTTTCATGGTCGTCCTCCCATCCATTTTCACTCCTGTGTTCATTGTTATGAACAAAAGCAGTATGTAGGCAAAATATGATAACAATCCTAGGAATCTCCACTCTTAATCCTAAAAGGTTTGAGTTCAGTTGCAAATATGTAACCATATTATATATTTTCTTATCATTTATACATGAATTTACCATCCTCACAGGCCTAATATCGAAGTACTCTCATCAAATTTGCAAAATTTTACGAGTATTTTGTTGATTTGTTTTGTATTGGTACGAAGTGGTGCTGTAGCTCGAAATATAATCACATGAAATATAAGAAACTGTGAGACTCGAAGTTGTAAAAACAATGATATTGAATTAAATCTCAGTAGCTGATTGCTGAATGACCAATACAGAAGCTCTAAAGTTAACATCAAGCGTTACAATGAGGTCCCCAAGAATTCCAAGCTCTGGAAAATCATTCCATTCATTAAGACCACAGGTCTGTGGGGATGATTCTTCCAACCCTTTTCTTCGCCCAACAACCATAAGATCAAAATCATTCACCATTTTTCTGATTCCCATGACTGTATGAGTTCCATCTCCACACACTGCTTCTATGTATCGAACTCTCCCGTCTCCAAAACAGTTGGTTTTAAAATCCCTTAAAGTCTCAGAATCCAGCATTTTATCCCAGTTTTGATCATTACATGCCTCATCTTCCGCTGTTGAATGCGCATATAATCTCAGCAATGTCAGCTCCACTCTTGGATCCTTTGTCAAACGCTTTGCATATGAAATTGCCTCTCTGTCATCACTCCCTCCTAAAAATATCACACAAACTGAATAACAATCAGTTTCACTCATCATGTTCCCCAGATTTCCTCTATTTGCGAAAATCCCCACCGAACAAGATGCACTTTCGATCACGCCAGAATTCAAAGCCTTTATTGTGCTGTCATCTCGATCCATATGGCCATCAGCTGTCCATGTTTGGTGAAATGGCAATATTATGAGAGATGAGGCCTTTTGAAGCTCCAATCTGCATATTTCACTCACCATAAACTTGTGGGGTGTGATTGTAGTGAAGCATTCAACACAAACTGTGCCATTTTGGTCTCTCTCAAAACGGTCAAAACAGAGGACTATGTTTTCAGAGCAGGATTCATCTTGATGGCTGTAGGGATTGTTGCCGTAGTTCTCTTGTTTATGAGAAATGAAAACGGGAGTGATTCTGCCAACCAGATCAACTGGATGGAGCACACTAATGGCTAGTGGGTTCTGCTTTGTGGGGCATGACAGATTGAGTAGCTGAATTAGGCCATGAGTGTCTTTGTCTTGGTGAACGCAGACAAGAACTCGGAGCTCTGAGTTTTTAGGCAAGTTGACGATGTTCTTGTTTTGAGAGACAGCGTATTTGATTGAAGGGTTGTACAGATATCTGACTACAAATGGCACAAGAGTTGCAACTAATAAAATGATTAGTGTTAGCCATATGAGAAGCCCATCAGAGATGACCTGAAAGAAGAGAGAAATAAGTTAAAGTGAAAGCTTGGTAATACTATTTCCTAAGAAAGGGGTTTTAGAGAGAAAACATACACTATAGCCTCTGAGAATTGTGATGAAGGCCAATTCCACAATGCCTTTATTGCTCATCAAGAAGGCCAAGGCCAAAGAGTCATGAACAGGGAGGCCGCTATACAACGAACCCAGAAAGCTAGAGATGACCTTGACTGAAAACGTTACAAAGGCAAGAACTATGTTGAATTGTGTAAACACGGTCTTGAACCCCACCAATAGGATTGACAAATCCGCTTGTAAAGCTGACATAGCGATGAAAATTGGTAGGAACAGCTCAGAAACAAAAAAATCGAGCCTTTCAATCATAGAGATGACCAACGGAGAGCCATCAGGAATGATCAAACCCAATAGATAAGGACCCAAAATTGCTGGTTGAGACAACAAAACAGAGACAGCAGAGCTCAACAAAACCAAACACACAACACCTTGAATATTAGAACCACCCACTAGCTTCCCTTTTGGGGTCCTTTTGATCATCCAAACCGTTGCTGGCTTGAACACAAACCAAATCAAAAGGCCCTCAAAAAAGAAGCCCGCTAAATAGAAAAATCCCTTTACAGCACTTAATTGGTACAGTCTTACCACGTTACCAGCTACGAGGGCCAACTGGCTGAGCATGTCACCAACCAATGCTGCTGAGAGCCCCAAACGGCCGATGTCTGAACTGATCATATTGAGTTCCCTTAGAACATTTTCAATGACTGGCAATGAAACCATGCAATGTAAACTGATCATTAAAGACACTTTTTTCTGGCTTGGCCTATCCAAGTATGGAAGCAAAAGAGTTGTCACAAAATGACCACAAATCATTGGGCCAACAAAGGCTGGGAGGGCAACTAGATAGGCCTTTCTTTTGGTCCTTGATAGCATTCTCACGTCCATTTTCAACGCAAGTACGAAGAGATAAAGCATGTAGCCGAAATATGTAAACACTGAAAGCGTGTCTTGGCTCTCAAGTGTAAAAAGTTTGTATCTTTCCCCGTCCCACTGCTTCCATGAACAACCAAATATCAACCCAGCCTGCATTATTGTTATTTCACCAAACCACAAAACAAAAGTTACACAAACATGGATGCTTAATACAATCAAAAGTTTTTTAAAAAATGGGTACTCACAATTATTCGAGAGGAAATCTTGGGGATCCCAAAGTTCTTAAGAACCAAATGAGTAATTGTCATGGATAAACAGAACAAAGCCAACTGTAACTCCAAGCGAGGCAAAGAATAGGAGAGCCACCAATCAGAGAGATTGTAACTTTCCCATAAACCTGGTGAGTTTACATGGATTGGCATAATTATACAAGTTGTTGAATTCATCGTCCTTGACTTCGGATTCAACTGTAGTTTCGTCCGCCCTCAAGAACAACACCAAACTCACAGCCACCTGAAGAGAAATGAGAAAGCTAAGGAAAGAAGATGTTGAATTACAACACAAAATGGGTTTCCTTTTTAAATGTCTTTCTCTATGTGGTCAGTTGGTTAGCAACCTGTTGAATATAACCAAACAACAAATTAAGGAAACAACAAACCTTTGTGTCGTATCATTACATTAGGAGTTTGTTTTTTGTAACTTCTTTTTTGGCTTACGGTTCGACAAATTTACTAATATGAAATGATTATCCAAGACAATGTTAATATGCCTAAATTAAATTTTAACAGATTTAACCGTTAACTACAGCTCAATCATGAACATTATATTGCTGTGTTTTTTCCTTACTATTGATTGTTTGTTATTCATGAAACTCTTTTTTTGTCGTCTCAGGTGCAAGGAGAAATTTATTATAATTTCAAAATAACACGCGACATGTAATAGTCCAAGTTCACCGCTAGTAGATATTGTTCATTTTGATCCATTACGTATCGTCGTCGTCAGCCTCATGACTTTAAAACGTGTCTACTAGAGAGTGGTCTCCACACTCTTATAAGAAATGTTCCGTTCTCTCCAACCAACGTGGGATCTCACAACCTTCCTTCAATAATTGTTGAACGACCCTCTTTAATTGTATGACCATTCATATTGTTTTTCTATCTATTTTCTTTAAAGGGTATACAAGTCAACTCGTTAAGACATATGTTACATAAGAGAGCATCCGAGTGAAGACGATAAATCAACACCAAATCTTTCAATATGGTTAATTTGTTTCGATCACATGTTTGTTACAAAAAAAAAAAAAAAACTTTAAGAAGCCATTTAATCTAAGATTGCATAATCCTATTAGTATAAATAGTAAACCGTCAAATCTTATATGTCTTCCATTTAGAATACACAAAGGAAAATAATGATGAATGAAGAAAATAATAATAATAATGAATATATAATACAAGTATAACAGAGCTTCTGGAAATGAAATCTCTGCCAATTTTTAAGAAGGAAAAGAAGAGAAAAAAAAAAGTCCCATTTGAATGAAACAACCACACCATCTTCCCTTTCAACTCGCTCACTTGAAAATGTAATTCATAATCGGAATTGAATGCTGTTAGTGTTCTTCTGCGTTTGGTGCTTTCGGAAGTTGCATCAATGGATGATATAAGTGAGCGCTAAAGCCAGCAGCATTAGAATATATGCTATGCCTTGGTCTATTGTGGTGCCTGCAACATATGAAATCGCAAGTCTTATTAGCAGAAAAAGAAAGAGTAGATTTTGTTTTGTATTGAAGCAATAAGCAGAAAAGCAGGAAGAAGAGAGAAGTAACCATCACTAGTGGGGGCTGGGGCTGGAGCTGGAAAAGATGAATGTTCCGCTGCAGCAGATACAGGCAACATAACAACATAAACCACAGCAATAATCACAGCATAGATCCCAAAACAAGCCCTCAAAACACCCATCTCTCTGTCTTTGGCGATTATTCAATCCAATGCTGAGATACACAAGAACAAGAACAAGAACAAGAACAAGGGTGTGTGGAGATGAAGGGATTGGGGTTTATTAATAGTGTTTGGGTTTGGAGCGCAAGTTTTGGGAATCCCACGCAAACCCATGTGATGATTCTTCATTCATTCACAGATTCCTTCTTTTTTATGCTCTTGCTTTGCTGGATCTTCGATGTACTTATCCTTTGCTGCCACTGTTTTTTTTTTTTTTCACTCTTGTCCTATCTACTTCTCTGCAATGATTTGGAATTCTAAGCTGACAACAGAATGTTTAGCATACATTACTCAAGCAATTTCACCTTCATTTTGGGTCCTACATTATAGTATTATGTTGAATGAATTGTTGTTGCCAGTTCAAAAGAGCTTTATATTGTGTGTATTGCTGCCAGTTCATTAGAGCTTTATATTGTGATTGATTGATTGATGAACAGAGAGCTTTAGTCCAATGTTTGGTGTCGTTAGAAAGAAACCAATATATAAAATTTATGGAGAAACTGTTTGTTGAGACCATTCTGTCATCACATGGGTACCATCTTCATAATGACTACTACCAACCGCAATCATTGTTAGATATTCAACAAAGATTTTCTTATTCCTGTTGATTATGAGTGTCTGAATTATTTTCATATACTTTGGGAATTCCTTCATTCAGATAATGCCTTTGCCTTACAGGTCAAGAGAAAAGATCTTTACTTCCATATGTCTGGAACCACTGCTTGGAGTAATGGGTGGCTAAGTTTCTGCAGAGCTCAATTGCCTCCAGGTCATACTCCTCCAACTGTGTTTAGGTGCTTTGGGTTACTAAACAGAAAGAAACCATCATCATGAGTATTGGGTTGGAAATGATACTTTGATAAATATTGTCTTGTATCGTTATCAACCTCACGGTTATAAAACACGTTTACTAAGGAGAGGTTTCCACATTCATATAAGAAATGCTTCGTTCCCCTTTTCGACCGATGTGAGATCTCAAAATCCACCCTCTTTGGGAGGCCAGTGTCCTCGCTGTCACGTCACTCGGTGTCTAGCTCTAATACCATTTGTAATAGTCCAAGCCTATGACTAGTAGATATTGTCTGCTTTGACCCATTACGTATCACTATCAACCTTATAGTTTTAAAACGCGTCTACTATGGAGAGGTTTCCACACCCTTGTAAGGAATGATTCGTTCTCCTCTCCAACCGATGTAAGATCTCACATTTTCTTTCCACTTTCTTTCTCACAGTAATTTTTTAGCGACACTAAACGCCTCCTTACAAGGGTTGCACTAACCATAACTTTGTTATAATTAGGGTCGTCGTTCAATTCTAAACTTATTTGTGGACTTTTCGTTTTCTAAAAAGGCAATCTCTTCATTAGAATATTATCGTCAAACCTTGAATATGTCAATATATGAAATTGATAGAACACCGACGTTCTATAATAGTATGATATTATTTACTTTATTAAGTATAAGCTTTCATGACTTTGTTTTTTTCGTTTCTCCAAGAAATCTCTTACCAATGGGGACGGTATTCATTCTTATAAATCCGTGATCTTTCTCTTAATTAGCTAAATCAAGATTATTCTTCTCAATAATTCTCAACATACCAGAAATGTTTATATATTTTTTAAAAAAGAATTGAACCTAAAGATGATAAACTAAATTTATAATTTAATAGAAAAAATAATATAAAGAAAAATTCAATTTTTATCTATAAAACTTGTTTTTATTAGTTTTCATTTTCATTTTATTGAGCTCTAAATTTAAATTTAAATAAGTGTTAAGCAGTTTTAAATCCATATAAAATCCACTATTCAAGTTTCAAATTTAGCTCTAAAAGAAAAAAAAAATTAGGGTTAAATTTGATTTGGTAGTTTACCCTAGGAAAAACTTAATCTTAATGCTGTTGTCGTAGTCGAGGAGGATTGTCGCAAGTCCAGGAGTTCCAACAGTTCTCGCTCAATCAGCTATTCTTCAAGCTTGCAAGTCGCATCTACAATTGTTTTTACTCAAGAAAGAATGCCCATTTCACAATGAATGTCTTCAAATATCATCACCACTTCCGCCTGCAGATTCTCGGAAGGCTTCTCCTAAATTATTTCGTTGGTGAAGGGCCTTCTATCAGTAGCCGAATTGGGTCCAAACAATGCTTCGGCAATCACTCAGAAGATCAGCAGATGACGGAATTCATGGAATACTTAGATTCTCTGAAGAACTACGAGAAGTTGGGTGTGCCCACAGGCGCAGGGACGGATTCTGAGGATGGGTTCGATCTCGGAAGGATGAAAAGACTGATGGAGCGCCTGGGTAATCCACAATCGAAGTTTAAGGTTGGTCATTTATGATGATTAACTCTTTACTTTTCTTAGTTTTCACTAAATTTTGAAGTTTTGGACCGACCCATTTCCTTTGCAATTCACTAAATTTAGTCTTTTATTCATATTAATTCTCTCCTCACTTGTGATGGATATCAATACCAATCGATGGGAAATGATACTACCAATGTTTGAACATTGCATATGAAAAGTTTAAGCTGTTAGTGACTGATGGTAGGACAATTATAGGCAATTCACATTGCGGGAACCAAGGGAAAAGGGTCGACTGCGGCCTTCCTGTCTAACATTTTACGAGCAGAGGGATACTCTGTTGGTTGTTATACTAGGTACAGCCTTGTTGCAACACTTACCAAATTTTTCGTATACTCCTACTTGGAAGTGATTTGAGAAGGCATAACTTTGTGCTTGTGAATTTCTTCATGTGCAGTCCTCATATTGAAACTATAAGGGAACGTATTTCGCTCGGAAGATCTGGAGAGATGGTCTCTGGAAAGGCACTAAATTTTCTTTTCAAAAGGAACAAAGAGTTACTTGACCAATCGGTAAAACTTGAAAATGGACGTATAAGCCACTTCGAGGTATTATATCATGCAGTCTGTTGTTGTGATTGAAAATTCTATAATAACTCAAATGGATTTTATGCTGCTTCTGATTCTTCTAGTTGATTTGATTAAGCGAAATGCTGTTCCAAGTCTAGATTTTCACTCTATAAATTTGTTTGTCTCGTGATCATTTATTTCACACTGGATATGTACTTCATACATGTTTGATATATCCTGCATCTTTTTGGGTTTGGTTTCATTTAGGAAGATATAAATTGTTCATGTTAATGATAAGCCTGGACTCCTCATTGGACCCATGCAGTCATTCATGTTTTCTTCGATCTTTTAGACGAGCTGATGAAATTCTCCCAGGTCCTTACTGCTATGGCATTTTCACTCTTTGCTCAAGAGAATGTTGATGTTGCAGTCATTGAGGTTCACTTTCTTTTGGACTAATTTTTCTTTGCCAAGTATTTTCGTATGTCTTAAGAAAATCGACAATATGTTCTTATTTAAACTGAAACAGGCTGGACTTGGTGGTGCACGAGATGCAACAAACATTATTTGTAGCTCTATACTTGCTGCTGCAGTCATAACTTCAATTGGAGAGGAACACATGGCTGCTCTGGGTGGCTCTTTGGAAAGCATTGCAATGGCAAAGGCTGGAATAATTAAACATGGATGTCCGGTTAGGTTGTTTTCTTGATGTAGTTTTCATGCTGATTGACTTTGTTCAGCCTTTGGTATTCATTATCCTTGCATTAGTTAAGTTTTTCCTTTTCCAATGAGGTAACGTGGCCTACAAGAAGAGAAAAGGGGACTTAAAGTCAGCCTGAACTTACTTAAGACTATGGAGGTTACAAAGATGTAATCTAAATAGCCTTAATTATTGTTTAAAATAATAATTGTTGTTGGTAGAATAAGTTGCAATTTTGTTGCAATGAACTTTAAGCATAAGAATATTGAACTACATTTTGTGTGGGATCCCACATCGATTGGAGAGAGGAACGAGTGTCAGTGAGGACGCTAGACCCCAAAGGGGGGTGGATTGTGAGATCCTGCATCGATAGGGGAGGAGAACGAAACATTCTTTATAAGGGTGTGGAAACCTCCCCTAGCATACGCGTTTTAAAATCTTGAGGGGAAGCTCGGAAGGGAAAGCCTAAATAGTACAACATCTGCTAGCGGTGGGCTTGGACTGTACGAATGATATCAGAGCCAGAACACCGGGCGGTGTGCCAGTGCGGACGTTGGCCCTGAAGGGGGGTGGAATGTGAAATCCTACATCGGTTGGAGAGAGGAACAAGTGCCAGCGTGGATGCTGGACCTCGAAGGAGGTAGATTGTGAAATCCTACATCAGTTGGGGAGGAGAACGAAACATTCTTTATAAGGGTGTGGAAACCTCCTTATAGTAGACGGTGTGCCAACGAGGACGTTGGGCCCCAAAGGGGATGAACACTGGGCGGTGTGCCAGTGAGGACACTGGCCCCGAAAGGGGATGGATTGTGAGATCTCACATCGATTGGAGAGAGGAACGAGTGCCAGTGAGGATGCTGGACCTCGAAGGGGGTGAATTGTGAGATCCTACATCGGTTGGGAAGGAGAACGAAACATTCTTTCTAAGGGTGTGGAAACCTCCTCTTAGCAAACGCGTTTTAAAACCTTGAGGGGAAACCCGAAAGGGAAAGCCCAAAGAGGACAATATCTGCTAGTGGTGGGCTTGGGCTATTATGAATGGTAAGAGCCAGACACCAAGCAATGTGTCAACGAGGGCGCTAGGCCCCGAAGGGGGCGAACACTAGGCGGTGTGCCAGTGAGGACGCTAGTCCCGAAGAGGGGTGGATTGTGAGATCCCATATTGATTGGATAGAGGAACGAGTGTCAGCGAGGATGCTGGAACCTGAAGGGGGTGGATTGTGAGATCTTACATTGGCTAGGGAGGAGAATGAAACATTCTTTATAAGGGTATGGAAACCTCCCCCTAGCAGACGCGATTTAAAACCTCGAGGGGAGGCTCGGAAGGGAAAGCCCAAAGAGGACAATATCTGCTAGCAATGGGCTTGAGATATTACAAATGATATCAGAGTTAGACATCAGGTGATGTTCTAACGAGGGCGCTAGGCCTTGAAGGGGGTGAACATTGGGCAGTGTGCCAGTGAGGACACTGGTCCCGAAAGGGGTGGATTATAAGATCCTACATCGGTTGGGGACGAGAACGAAACATTCTTTATAAGGGTGTCGCCTCCTTCTAGCAGACACATTTTAAAACCTTGAGGGGAAGCCTGGAAGGAAAAGCCTGAAGAGGATAATATCTGCTAGCGATGGGCTTGGGCTATTACAAATAGTATCAGAGCCAGACACCAGGCAATGTGCCCACGAGGGCGCTGGACCCCGAAGTGGGTGAACACTGGGTGGTGTGCTAATGAGGACGCTGGCCTCGAAGGGGATGAGCACTGGGCGGTGTGCCAGTGAGGACGCTGGCCCCAAAAGGGGGTGGATTGTGAGATCCTACATCGATTAGAGAGAGGAACGAGGAAGCCTAGAAGGGAAAGCCAAAAGTGGATAATATCTGTTAGTGGTGGGCTTGGACTATTACAAATGATATCAGAGCCAAACACTAGGCGACGTTCCAACAAGGGCGCTAGGCCCCAAAGGGGGATGAACACTGGGTGGTGTGCCAGTGAAGAGGCTGGCCGAAAGGGAGGTGAATTGTGAGATCCCACATCGATTAGAAATAGGAATGAGTGCCAGCGTGGACGCTAGACCCAAAGGGGGTGGGTTGTGAGATCCCACATTGGTTAGGAAGGAGAACGAAACATTCTTTATAATGGTGTGAAAAACTCCCCCTAGCAGACGCGTTTTAAAACCTTAAGGAGAAGCTCGAAAGGGAGAGCACAAAAAAGACAATATCTGTTACAGTGAGCTTTGGCTGTTACTGTTGTTTGTCAGATTCTATTGCCATATAGAGAGGTATCAAATCAATTAACCTAAAAGCAACCTGCATGAAAAGTTTTTAGAGGCTTTCATAGTTCAGTGCCTTTTATATGGTCTCCAAGGGGCATGAAATTTTCTCTCCCATAGTTGTTGACGCAAGTTTTTGTGATCGTGTGTCTGTTTGTGTGAGAGAAACTTATTCTCCAATTCCTTTTGTAATAAGGTTGTCTTTTTTATTTTAACTGATTTCTCTTCTGAAATTTATTCCTAAAATGCTCCTCAAATTCAATGTCAGACCATTCTGGGTGGTCCTTTCATTCCAAATATTGAGTGCATTCTTCGCGACAAAGCATTGTCCATGTCTTCGCCTGTAGTATCAGCCTCAGATCCTGGAAATAGAAGTACCATAAAAGGTGTAAGCCTGCTCAATGGAAGACTTTGCCAATGCTGCGACCTAATAATCCAAACAGACGATGAAGTATGACCCTTATATTCTATTAAACGAATATAAATTTGACTCCTTGAACGTCTAACAAGAGTTCCTTTTTCTCATTGTCAATGCAGTTCATTGAGTTATTTGATGTCAACCTCCGCATGCTTGGACGTCATCAACTTCAGAATGCAGCAACTGCAACTTGTGTTATTCTTACTCTCCGCAATTTAGGTAATATCATTTCGAACATTTGATTTGATATCCGTACCATCATTTAGGGAATAAACTTGTGATGTGTGATGATTTCCCAGATTCATTTACTGAAGATAATAGCTACTGCAGATAAGATACTTATGATTGCTTGCTTTTAGATGATATGTGATGAAAGTTACAGTATAGTTTATTGGATCGTATACTTCCTTTTAATATTTTCCTATTGTGATGAATAATTCAGGTTGGAGAATTTCAGATGCATCTATTAGGAGTGGACTAGAGAAAACATTCTTGGTCGGTAGGAGTCATTTCTTATCAGCCAAGGAAGCTGGGATGCTTGGACTACCTGGAACAACAATATTGCTTGATGGAGGTGCATTCATACTTATGTTTACTGACAAGTTTTGTCTGTTGGGTTGGAGGTGCAGTCTTTTTAATTGGTTTCGTTAACTGTTTTCTCAGCCCACACCAAAGACTCTGCTAAAGCATTAGTGGACACCATTCAAATGAGTTTTCCCGATGCTCAATTGGCTCTCGTGGTTGCAATGGCTAGTGATAAGGATCACAATGGTTTTGCCACAGAATTTCTTCAATGTATAGCCTTCCCCTTCGAAGAGTTGGTCACTCATTTTCTTTGCCACAGAGTTTGAAACTGAAGATGTATATTGCTTGATTGTAAATGATGGCAGTTTAAACGAAACAATCAGTTTCTGTAGAGATTATGTTAAACAAACATTCCATATGTTATGCACTGTCATGAAATCTTGGTTGTTTATCTGTATTTTCTGATGTTGTGCGATGTAGCGATGTAATGCTGACAGTCAGCAGTTGACTGAATTTCAGGTGGAAAATTGGAGTCCATTGTCTTAAGTGAAGCCAATATTGGTGGAGGCAAATCAAGGACAACTTCAGCTGCTCTTCTAAGGGACTGCTGGATCCAAGCATCCAATGAAATGGGGATCCCTACACAGACCTCGTTATTGACTACAGAGACCTCGTTATTACGTGCCATAAAAATCGCTGCTGAGATTCTCAAGCAGAGAACCGAAGGGCGGCGAGGCCTTGTCGTAGTAACTGGCTCCCTGCATGCTGTTTCAATGGTGTTATCTTCTCTTCATTCTTGAAGCCTTTTACTTATGAAGGCACTTCATTGGATGAAGTTTAAGCAAAGTTCCATAGATTTGCAGATTATTTTGGTAGAATGTTTGGTATGAATTATTTGAGGTATTTTCTGTCATACTTTTTTGAGAAGAATAAATATGTTTATAAAAGTATAAATGCTGTTGTTTAATTACCCTATGCTTTCAGAACTTCAAAGCTATTCTGAACGCTATGTTGACATTCCAATTGCTGTGTGCAGAGCCATTAGTGAACCATAAAGAGCATACTGAAAAAGAGAGGTCTAATGGGTAGCCATTATCTTTCACCTTTTCTCAAGTTTTTTACGCTTTTACCTCTCACGCCTGCCTCCCACACTCCTCTCTCTCTACCCAGTACCTACTCATTGTCGTTACCATCTATCTAAATTGCATTTTGACGGTGTTTGTCTTGAATGAATTACTTCTAAGCATGAAGATTGTCTAAAGAGGGGCATTTTAGCTTACTTTGTAATCATTCACATGCTTCCTAAAATTTTTTTAGAATGTCACTTAATATAGAAATATTTTAAGCTAAATACACTTCTATGGAGTAAGATACATTTCATGATGGTCAAGATTTGACTGAGTCACTAAAAGAATAAGGGGTCTAAAGCTTTTCTTTCAAGTATTTGTTGATCACTTTCATTTAGATATGGACTCATTTTATTTATGAATCTTTTTTTTTTTATTTAGGGCGTTACAAACCATCACAATCCTTTTGGTTCGGTCTTAGTCTATCCATGCTATTTTGGCTTTCTAACTCAAGTTTTTTTTTTTGAGGATTGTAGCATGGTGTCGTGTGAGATTTGTCAGCTAATTAGAGTAAGTAACGAGGCTTCAATTCCCTTTTAAATTCACCGAGGATGGTGTACTATTTGCTTTCTACGCTTTCGAGCTAAGTTAGAAACTATTTGATGATATTTTTTACTTCGCCAATACAGATACTATGTGATATGTATCATGATCGAAAACGATCATATCCATTTACATAGATAATTAATAAGATCAGAGTTGCAAAAATGTTTGCGAAAAGCATTTGAGTGGTAATTGATTAAATTTACTGTTTTACTTTTTTATAGCAACAATATGATGTGTTTGACCTGTTGTGAATGAATGCACACAATTCTTCTAGATTATACTATGGTTTCTTGTCATGTTTGTGTATATACATGTCATTTGTTATGTCTTTGTCGCACGAAATTGAATATAATTACAAAATTCAACCAAAGTTTTCTTTTTTCTTTTGACAGCAAAAAGAATCAACTTTAAGTTTAAGTCCAGACACCAACCTAACCACGGGTAAATAGAGAGGAAAGATCTCCAAAGATTCTGTTTCATTCCGGTAACTTGTCTAGTAGCTAATTAAGTTTGGAGACGGTGATTTGAAACTCTTGGTCATTGATCATTACAATTTATTTAAAGGTTCCGACTAGAGTCGACAGAAAGACGAAATCATAACCTAAGTGAGTAAGAGATAAATCTCAGGAGTTTCATTTTGAAGTTAAAACCAAGGACTGAGATTCTAAATATATAGAGACAAGGTGAAGATTTTGTGTGATGTGAACTTTTAGAAAGAAGAAGAAGAACAGGTTTCACACTTGTCCCATTGAACAGTTGGAAGCTCTAAAACAAACAGAATGAACACTGTTATCAAAACCCTAAATTTCTTCATCTTCCAATGAACACAAGAACAGAATTTTTTTTGGGAAAAAGATAGATTCTTTCATTTTTGGGTATTAAATACGAATGATCATTCTCATAGGACCCACCGTCCCACCGTCGCAGTGAGCAAAGTCTAGAAAGCTTCAAAATTTTAAACCATGAAATGATTCAAACTGCATAGAATCTGATCAACTATTCACCTTTCTTCATGGTTGGAAGAGCCTACATCACTCAAAGCTGACCATTCCTCATCTCAAAAACAAAAACCCATAAAGAAAAAAAATTACTCTTTTGTTTTTCTTTTTGTTTCTTTGTGTGTAACTTTGAAACCACTGAACACAGGCTTTCCATCATTGGAGATTCTTGTATGCATATAAAAGTCAACTTTTGATGCACTGTCAGATCTTGGTTACAGTGGGCGGTGGCTGAAATATTGGATTTAATTAAAAAGGAAGAGGGATTAAAAAGAAGTGAAAAAGGGTTATTGTTGAGAGAAGAAGATAGAAAGGTGGTAGGAGGCAAAAATAATAAAAAGAAGACATTCTTTTTTTGGGGGGGGTGGGGGGTGGGGCTAAGAGGTATAAACTCACCACTGCATTTTCCCAACCACCCAGAACCTGACGGGTCATTGCTCACTAAATGAACAAAAAGTAAACCCCTATTCAAAAAACTTTGTCTTTTACTTTCCAAAAGATCGTACCACACAAACACAAACCCAACAGGACATTGTATATTGTGTGTTACATTCATGTTTGTTGGGACACAAATTTTGAAGCCTTTCAATCAACACACAACCACTGCTCATCATGATGCATGTCGGTCTCTCTTTTTTCCTCCACCTTCCTCAAAAGTTTGTAACCGTCTAAGTTTACCGTTAGTAAATATTGTTCGCTTTAACTCGTTATGTATTGTTGTCATCCTCGCAATTTTAAAATACGTTTACTAAAAAGAGGTTTCTACACCCTTATAAGGAATAATTCGTTCTCCTCTTCAACCAATGTGGAATCTCACAATCCACTCCTTGAGGGTCAGTGTTCTTGTAGACACACTGCTCGGAGTTTGACTCTGATACCATTTGTAATAGCTCAAGCCTACCCTAATAGATATTGTCCCCTTTGATCCGTTACATATCGTCGTCAGTCTCACCGTTTTAAAATAGAGGTTTTCACACCTTTATAAATAATATTTCGCTCCTCTTACAAAAATCTTCCCATTTTACTGCGGCTTTCAAAAACCCTCTTTTGTCTTATTATGTAATATCTGAATGGAAGGGGGGTGAAATAAAAAATAACCATGTTCTTGCAAGGGAGTGGAGCTTTGAGATGCCACAGTAGGGCCTCTTGAATTTGTGAGAGAAAAAGAAACATGATGAACACCACAGACGGTACTGTTTCTAAGGGGGAGAGAGAGAGAGAGAAGAAAGGGCTAGAAAGTGGTAGGAAAATACTGTAAAAATTTACAACAACTCAAAGTTTGGTCCTACACCTTTAATCTACCAATTCACTGGGAGACCAACATTCTTAGCCTCTCTTGTTTAGAACATATTCATTTGGCTGATCTCTTCTGATTTGCAGCCTTTTGAATTAGTGAGCTTTCTGGGAGGATTTCGTTTTATGGGTTGCATGGGAAACTTAATCTTAAACACCCATACGGGAAAAATTAAGGGTTGAATAATAGATAAAATGAAGGACGGAAGGTGGAGGGACTGGCAGCTTCCAACGGTTACAGGACATGAATGGGGACAAGTCATCCAAAATGGGACATCGAAATCTAATATGTAATCAACATTGTGGGACCCAACTCCACGTCTGCCACATGGCCGATCATAGCCACACACAATTTCCGAGGTTGTCCAACATCTCTTCAAACCCTAAACAATCTACCTCAAACTTATCTGATTAGATCCCCACAGTCTAACTATTATCGAATTAATCAAATCAAATCCAAATGCTTCTTTGAAGATTAAGAACACAGAGTTCGAGCCATTCATGGAGGAGAAGAAAGAATAAGGTTTTGAGAGAGGAGGCGGAAGAAGAAGAAGAAGAAGAAGAAGAAGGATTGTGTAATTAATAGTGGGGGGAGAGTAATGTAAAGGTGATACATTTCGTGGGTGCGTATTGAATGAGGCATTCAGGTAAGGAAATGAGGAGAGAGGAGGGGAGTGATTGGGGATTGGGCCATGCAATTGAATATAATATTTAAGTATTGTTTTTAAATTTTGTCCCACATTCCACATCCTTAATGGTGCAGGGTGACATAAATGATGAAGGGACCTTATTGCTTGAATCTTAATGTAGCTTCATATGTTCATATATGTACAAATCTTTGTGTCTATTTATTATGCCTTTATAAAGCCTATCATACATACGCTGTGAATGCCCTGATCAATTCTATTCTTTACAAACATCCCTTTTAATATTCTAATTAAACTCATATTGCTTCTAGGGTCGTGTAGGGTTTAGGGAGAGAGGAAAAGTGTTTAAAAGGAAAGAGGAAGCAGGCAATTACTTCTCTCCCCCATTTGTGACCGAGTGTGGGGTGCTGTGGCAGCTCTGTGTGGCCACCCACCCCCACAGCAGAGTAAAAAAGGGAAGGGGAGGGAGATTAATTAATTAACTAGTTATAATGTATGATTCCATGAAGGAATGATGTATTATGTAGTGTAATGATATTAAATGGGGGAGGGAGAAGTAAATGAGAATGGCAGGGGGAGGGGAGAGAAGAGAAGAGAAGAGGAAATGTGATGCGGATGGGTGTGGGCAGAAATGTGCAAGTTGTGTTAGTTTTGTTACAAATATTGAATACCATATTACTTACGTCGCTTTCCTCTTTATGTCGATGTGTTGTGAATTTCTGAACCTCTTTCAATGTCCACACACACGCCATCTCCGTGCTTCCTCTCAATATCCTCACACCTCACTCCTCACTCTCTTATTATATCATCTTTTTTGCTAAATCCTTCTGCTACTAAATATCTGCTGCATGCATGGGTTCCTGTTATCATAAACCATCCTGCTTTTATTTCCAACCTCATAAACTAAGCTTACAATCATTCTAATGCCTCATGTGTTCATTCATTTTATCACTCTTAAACAAACCCCATTGATGGACGCTTGTTATTCCTTTTCTATCTCTCACAATCGTCGTCAGTCTCACGGTTTAGAAGAGGTTTCCACACCTTTATAAAGAATGTTTCGTTCTCTTCTCTAACCGATGTGAGATCTCATAATCCAAACGCGTTTATTAGAGAGAGGTTTCCACACCCTTATAAGAAAATGTTTCGTTTCCACACCCTCTCCGATGTGTGATTTCACAATCCATTCCATTGGGGCCAGCGTCCTCACTAGCACATCGCCTAGTATCTGACTATAATACCATTTGTAGCAGCTCAAATCTACCACTAATGGATATTGTCTGCTTTAGCCCGTTACGTAGCACCGTCAACCTCACAATTTTAAAACGTGTCCGATAGGAATAGGTTTCTACATCTTTTATAAAAAATGTTTCTTTCATGGAATCTCTTACTCTATGTATGTATATAAATGGAATGGAATTTAATGGGCTGCACAAGAATGGAAGGGTGATAGATATAGAAGGGAGATGAGATAATGGGAGAGAGAGAACAAAAAGTAGAGGGGGTTAATGTGAAAGCAAAAATTAACGAGTTTAATGCTGTGCATTCATAGACAAATTAAGACATGGGAATGTTCTGATTGCTATGTATAGATTTGAGCACCAAAAATGAGTTCCTAAACATGACTTGCTTCTATTGTACTCAACATTAAGATCTTCATATGCCCAATCCGACACAGAAAGGATTCAAATCAGTCTGCTTTATTATTATTATTAACATAAGCAAAACACATAAAGTTGTGGGCTTTAACATCTGATCATTAGGGAATCATGAGAAATGGAGTCTGAGCTCTGTCTGGGTGTGTAGTACAAACATGGTACCAGACAATTAAGCTTTGAGAGACGGGAAGTGAAAGCCAAGCTACAGTTTCCAAGGAGAGATAATGAAACAACCAAATTTGTCAAACAATCTATTTTACTCAAACCATTTCAATTCCATGTTTATAAGAACCAACCCTTTTAATATGATTTCAATTCCATCTTTCTTCTTGGCCCGTCTGATCCTCACTTATCCAACGGTTAGCATTTCAAGAGGGCTACAATATGTTGATGGTGATAGTTTAGTCCCTTTCATATTCTCCCCTTCCTCTTATTTACTTCCCCTTAGGCACCCTCTCTTGATCTTGACAATATATTTTTTCCTCCATTTTCCTCTATCTATCTGGGTCCTTTTCTTTCCCTTTTTCAACACAAAAGCTCCAAACTTTGTGTTTCTTTAGCCCAACAGAACAAAAGGGTACCACGATGGTTGATAATTTAGCTGATTTTTTCCAACAAAATGAAGAATTTGTCGACCATACCACAAACCCCCAGTTGGAAGGAGGATATGACCTCTTCAGCATCTTTGATACTTTGGAGAATGTTGCAGAATTCAGTATGATCGAGGACGACACCGAGCTTGAGACTTCCCCTAAAACCAAGCGCTTGAAAGTGACGGCAGCGACGTCTCCGACCACCGCTATGGCTGGTGTCTCTTCCTCAGAGGATGCAAACCCTGACGGAGCACAAAGAATGTCTCACATCACGGTAGAGCGCAACCGTAGGAAGCAAATGAACGAGCACTTGTCGGTGTTGAGATCGCTCATGCCTTGTTTCTATGTCAAGAAAGTATGTTGAAATTTTTTGAGAATATGATTTCATTTCAGGGTTTTGTGTTGAATAACATTATATTGTTGTTGAATGTGGTTTTAGGGAGATCAAGCTTCAATAATTGGAGGGGTGGTGGAATACATCAAAGAGTTGCAACAAGTTCTTCAATCACTAGAGGCCAAAAAGCAAAGGAAAGTGTATAGTGAAGTGTTGAGCCCTAGGGTTGTTGTTTCAAGTCCAAGGCCTTTCCCAATGAGTCCAAGAAAGCCACCACCACTAAGTCCTCGCCTTAACTTGCCAATTAGTCCAAGAACCCCACAACCCACTAGCCCTTACAGCAAGCCTCCAAGGTTGCAACAGCCTCCCACCACCGATATGGCTAATAACAACAACAGCACAGGCGAGCCATCGCCCTGTAATTCATCTTCCACCACAAATTCCTCCATTGACAATGGTAACAATGGTAACAATGATCTTGTGGCGAATTCAAAATCCGGCATAGCTGAGGTTGAGGTGAAGTTTACAGGTCCAAATGTGGTTTTGAAGACAGTTTCTGCACCGATCCCTGGACAAGCTGTGAAGATCATTGCTGCCCTTGAACAACTCTCACTTGAAATTCTCCATGTCAAGATCACCACCGTTGATGATACCATGTTTAACTCTTTTACAATTAAGGTACACAATCTTTTTTTATTTGATTTTTTCAAAACTAAGTTTATAAACACAATTTCAAAACCAAACAAAAGATGTTTTAATTATCAAAGGGGAGTGAAGTTACTAGCTTTCACTACTCTTTGGCCTCGTTTTCCGTGCAGCTTTCCTTTTTTTTTTTTTTTTTTTTTTTAAATTCTTGTTTTATGAGAATCATTTCGTAACTCATTAAGGGTTTTGGGTTTAAGAGAATTGAAGTCATCAATTTGAGAAAGATTTCATCTGGGGTTTTCTTCTCTTAAAAAAAAAAAAAGAATTTCATTGAAATGATATGTGGGTTGTGTTTCGTTTTGTGTATTTTGAGCACAAGCACCAAAGCACTCCATTGTTTGCCATGTTGAAGGTTCGTTTAAGCTCACAGATGGCTTCCATGCATGAACAAAAAATGGCTCGAATTGCCGTGCTGAAATGATACCCATTTTTGCATGTTCAGAGGAGAAAAATCCCAGCTTTATACGCAAATTTGCATCTTTTTTCGTTTTATCTTCACTGAGGGATTGTTTATTTTACTTTTATAGATCGGAATTGAATGCCAACTTAGTGCAGAGGAACTGGCTCACCAAATTCAGCAAACATTCTGCTAATTGAAGTCCAGAATTGGAGGAGGAGGAGGAGTTTTGGTTACTTAATTGTGTCTGCACAAAGGGAATCCTCTTAACAAATTAATGTAACTCTCTTTCTTCAATTCTTTTTTCAACCAAAATTCCTCTTTTCATTTATGTAATAGATAGACGCAATCTCATCCCTCTCATCATCAAAAACTACTAAAAACTCCTAAGCTTCTTTTCTAATCATATTCACTATATTAACATTATCACTGCATCTTTTGTTTATTTATTTATTGTTATATAGTTTTCAATCAGTGATTGGGGAGCACAGAGCATTAACATAAAGCTGAATCTATAAGCTATATGTATATATCTATATATATATATATATATATATATATATATATATATATATATATATATATATAGCTTCTGTGTTTCTGTGAAACAATTTAATTTTCCCCCAATCTAGTGAAAAAGGGTGGGCCTTTATACATTAAAAATAATTATAAAAAAAAAAAGTAAATTCTAGAAAGAAAAAAGAATAATCCCTAAAGCTTTGGGCCCAATGATTTGGTGGGCTTCCTCCTTGTTATGGCCCAAACATAATGGGCTTAGGGCTCATCACTGTATTGTTGTATACAAGTCTGTTGGGCCTTCATGACCTCACCCCCAAAAGAAATTATAAGGAAAAAAAAAAAAATCCGTACTTGGAATGAAGTTACTAAAATATTCTCAAAACAAAACAAACTATCAAAAGTTGTAAAAATAATAACTTGTAAGATCAAAGGAAGGAGATTTAGGAGAAGAAATTTGTGTTGTGGAATGTGAAAGTTGGCTCCATTTGAAGCTCGCCGAATGGGAAGTCTAAGCCAGGAGTTGCAGAGTTTGAAGCTGAAGTTGGTGAGGAAAAAATCTCAGAAAACTCGGATTTGTTTGGCTGCAAATCCAACTTCTGATGATGCCCAATAAATCCTTCACTCAACCCACTTGAGGATGCAGAGAAATAGCTCAACCCAGATCCAGATGTTGGGGGGGACAAAAATGGAGGAGGAGAGAACTTGGAAAAGTTGACGTTGGCTCTCAATGTCGACCCGGACTCGACACGGTCTGCCTCATAATTTGACGTGGGATCATAGTTAAAAGGATGGAATAATGTTGGATCATGAGTTTTGTCAAGGTTTTCAGTTATGACTCTTAAGGATGGCCAGGAGCTCAAGAGAGCATCAGGCGATGTTTGTTGGTTTTGGACCCTTTGATCAGGTAGTAGAGGGTGGTTTTGTTGCTGAAACTCTGTGCTTGCAGATGGAATAACTTGGGTGCAACTATGGGTTCCTCGGTACGTGATCTCGAAGACGTTTGGATCGTGATCAGACTGTTGAACTTGTTTGGTTGCAAGACAACCTTGGAGGTTCCTGTGTGTGCATCTGTAATACCCTCTGCATGTTTACAACAGACAATATAAGTATATAAAACATAAAGGGATCACCAAAATTGTAGTTTTACCTGGGAAGTTTGGCACCAAGAATTCCTTTTTGACCATATTTCCTCCAGCAAAAGCCATCATCAAGAGACCCTTCAAGGGCCATCCCTGGACTAACTTGGAATTTCTGTGTCCAAGTTGGAAGAATGTTCCTGCAATTACATCCAAAACTGTAATTTACCAATAGTTTTAATCAGAAATAAGCTTTTTCTTTATGTTTTGGGTCAAAATCAGTTACCTCGTGCGGGAAGAAGCATTGGTATGATCATGGTCCTTGAATTCACGGTCAGAGTCTTCACTCCTTGGGCTTCCATTGAGAGAGGAAGGAGATTCAGATATTTGGATTCCATTAGAGCTGAGCAATGACAATGCCTTTTCATATGAAGATAAGATCTTTTGAACTAATAGTTCACTGCCATCATTCGAAACTGAAGAAGAAGAAGAAGAAGCAGCAGCAGCCATGGAAGATGATGATGGCCTCACATTGAGATGAATTTGGAGTTGCTTTGCTAATTCCTTCCCTTTAAGCAGCTCCTTTTTCAGCTTCTTCTTTTGGTCCCATTCCCCAAAACTGTCCATGATTAAAGTCCTGAAATTCGGAGAACAAGACAACAAAACAAAACAAAACAAAACAAAACAAAACTTGGGATTTAAGGCTGAAACCAAACAGGATTGTGTCAGAAAGCAAAGACATGAAGTGGGTGGTGAAGTTTGATGGAGGAGGAAGGGAATGGTGTGGGTATTTATGAAGAGGGCTGAGAAACTTTTTTGAAACCAAAGAAAAGAAGGGGAATAGTTTTTGAAGAAGGAGAAGGGTCCAGTCTTCGGTCGTCGATACATTGCTTGGAAATTGATTTCAGAGATCATCTCCGATTCTTGACCAATTCCACTTTCTTCTAAAACACACCCTAAATTGAAACATAAAAAACACAATTATTTCCAATTTTGATCCAAACACAATCAAATAACGTGCAGATGTGGACCAATTCAAATGCAAATAATTGGAAGGTAAAAGGAAATCTTGAAAAATAAGGGGAAACAACACAAATACTATGAAATTGTAGAGTCAACCAGTTGACTTTTGGTTGTTTTTATTTTCTTAGCCGTGTGGAGACCATTCTAACATTCTTTTTATTATTATAGTCTCTCTACCCTTTTTCTTTCTTTATTCTTTTGATCCCTAATTAGAACAATAATCATTTTATACAAAGTTATTATGGTGTGTATTTGAAGAAAAACAGTTATTGTGTGACATCCCAATCGGTTGGAGAGGGAATCGAAATATTCCTTATAAGTGTGTGGAAATCTCTCTCTAGTAGACGCTTCTTAGTAGACATGTTTTATAACCGTGAGACTGACAACTGTACGTAACAGGTCAAAACAGACCATATTAACTAGCGATGGGTTTGGGGGACAACAAATTCAACAAAAGGAGCAAAAGGGTTCATTCTAGAAGGTATATGGACCCATATGAATGTTTTGAAAGTTTAAGATATAAAATGGACATGAATGAATGCACATGACCAAAGTGAACGTTTTGAAAAGTAAAGGAATCATATGACCAAAAAAAATAAAACTGAAGGTACAAATACCAAATTGTGATTTAAATCTCTTTTTATACCCAAGAAAAATTCAAAGCAACCAAAAATGATATGAAAATACTGAGGAATTAGTTGACAATCATTAAGATATATGAACCTCCTAAACATAGACCCTAACACTTTCATAACAACCATGAAGGCTCTAAGGAAAAGCTATTGCATTCAAATGACCTTATAGTAAACGGTATATGACTAACATATAAAATAAGTCGTTCTTATCTCAACATGATCTATCAGAAAATTTCAATTGGATTGGGAATCCCCATTATCAATTTTTTTAAAAGAAAAATAAAAGAGATAATTGTATGGTTGGCTTTTTAAGCACCGTGTAGAGCTAGGAACCAGTACCAAAGTTGGGTCCCATGAAGGTTGATGCTCCAAACCCAACTAGAACCACATGTCTGTCACTTGCATCATCCATTAACTTCACATAAAATATCTTCTCCTCCACTCCTCGCCTGCCACGTAATATTCACCCTCCCTCTCATAGTCGCCACGTCACCCTCACAATTTTAGTCCACTACCCTTTGCCTACGTTGCTGCTTTCTTCACCGTTGATTGACCACAAACCCCCCTCATCACCGTCCATTTCTGTCAATTACAAAGTGAGATTGTTTGTGGACACCAAAATTCATGTATTTAGGAGGAGACTGTCATTTTAAGGTTGTTCTCTCTAATCCTGGGAAATCAGGAGGAAAAATTGAAGAAGAAAAAACCTGTGCTTTACCTTGATCTTTGAAGGTTTGTGTTTCTCAACTTGGTTTTCATTTTCTGTTTGTTTGATCAAGGATGCTGCTGTAGTTGAATCTTCTGTTTATTTTACTGAGGAAATTCTAGAGAATCTTGCTCGTTGGGGGAAAATCAGATAACTCCTTGAACTTGAGCTTTTAGGTGCAAATGGTTGAACTTTTTGTGTGTTTATGACATTTTCTTTCAGAATAGGATGTCCCACAGTAGACCCACCGGAAAAAACAAGTAAAGTTCCAAGCTTTGTAGTCCCAGTTCGTTCAGACAGTAAAGAAGATGAAGTTACGGGCAGAAAGGACTTCTTGAAGTTACTTTTAAGGAAAATGGTGTTAGCTATGTACTAAACTAGAAAACTGGTGTTTATTTGAGCTGCGATGTCTATTGCTACATGTGCATCAAAATGGATGTCTTCTATGGTTTTTGCTAATGACTTGTTTCGTGAATTGCCCATGAGGGAAATTTCAGTCCTTTCTCTTGTGAATACTTTTGGCTAATGCATTGTTTCAAATCTAGGATTTGAGTGATAGGAGTTGGCAGTTACAATTTATTGCAGGTTGCTGGAGCTTCCATATTGATTTCGTTTTCTCTTTTTGAAGGCTACTTGGTATGGGAGTTGTGACCGTTTCAAGCTCGGCAGCACGAACTCCTTTTCGGCTAGGTGGAAAATTTTCCAATAACATTTCTGCATCGAAAAGACCATCGATTGTCGCTTTTAAAGTAGATAAGCACACGAACGCTACTTTGGTCTCACCTCACGAACAAGTAACCCTGCCTGTGGAGAGTAATAACAGAAACCAGAAAAGAACAGGCAAAACTAGCAAATCTTTAAAGAGAGTTAAAGCTGTCTTGATCGATGAAGCTACACCCTGTACTTCGGATGTGGATTACAATGAGGCTGCTGCTAAACTTGAAAACATTTTCAAGCTTAGCCCTGTGACAGAGGATACTGATATGGAAAATGAAGATGGCAGACCGAAAAGAGTACAACAAAGGAGGAAAAAGTTAGGCAAGAGACCATGTGATGGTGTAGTCAGGAACCAGACTAAGAGGATTAAGCGACTCGATCTCGACAGGAGGATAGCATTGAAAAGTAACAAGGAAGGAAAATCAGCTCCTTCATTAAGTATACAAAAAGATACCAAAAGTGAAGCTGATGAGATTGATGATCTTGTAAGAAACTACTCTGCTTCTACTGATTTGGTTAGTTTAGACTGGAAAAAGATGAAGATTCCTCCAGTTCTTCCTTCATCAGAGCATACCCGTTTGTTCAAGTTGGTTCAACCAATGAAGGTGAGGCTTAAGAATTCTGGTGCTGGAAACTGATTTGAATGGAAGTTTGAATAAAAGTGATTTTGTTGACTGCCAAATAATGTTTTCCTCTATTAGGCACTTATTCAAGCACAAGAAGAACTGCAGAAAGGGTTGGGAAGAGAACCAACTGAAGGAGAATTGGCCAATGCGACAAATATGAATGTAATTCAAGTAAGGAGACAGTTGGAGGTTGGTCGTGCTGCCCGAAACAAACTCATCAAGGTAAGAGACACTTCCTTCCACGATTAAAGCAGTATTCCTTCAGGCTTCCATGATACCACGACCGCCTTCAAAGGCCTTTGCTTTCTCCATAATAATTTACTCAGTTCTCATCCATCAGCCATGGAGTTTATCAACGTACAAGTTTATATGATTGATATGTTTGTCATATTCCGTTCAATCAAAATGTTAAGGTTCCTTTCCTAGGGTACATACTGATCTTCCAATAACATATTGGAGTGCAGACAGATTGAATGTAGTTGTAATCAACTCATGATATAATGCACTAGGATAGAACTAATGGTTAGGTCCTACATCTGTTGCAGCATAATCTCCGCCTTGTATTGTTTGTGATCAACAAATACTTTGAAGATTTTGCAAGTGGCCCAAAATTTCAAGACCTTTGTCAAGCAGGAGTCAAGGGACTCATTACAGCGATTGATCGCTTTGAGCCTAAGAGAAGATTCCGCCTATCAACTTATGCTTTATTTTGGATAAGGCATGCTATTATTCGGTCAATGACTCTCTCAAGCTTCACACGTGTCTCATTTGGACTCGACTCGGTTAGTGCTTATAGTACTTCGCCTTTTCCATTCCTTTTTTTCTTTTATCATGGCAATGAACTACTTGCGTTCCTTAATCATCATTCTACTTTCCTTCATGACATCATATTACTGTTGCTAAATGTAAAACAACCAAAGAAGTTGGTACCTTAAATAGAGAAGAAACAAAGAAAAATAGAATAAGGGAATATTTAACCTTTGAAGGAAAACTAAAATGTTATATTGAGAGTTTGATCTCGAGAGTCTCCAAGAAATAATTTCATAAGAAACAATATAAGATAGATTCTAGCCACCGTCAGAAGGGGAAGGAAGGTTCTCTCTCCATAGTTGTAGTTCAAAGAAAAAAGAAGCTATGAATTTCGATTGAATGAAATAGAGAAGAAAGTCGCTCTAGAGTAGGGAAGCAAGTTGTACAATAAATCATCTAGCTCCCATTTGTGGTAGACAGCAATTAAAAAGCTGAATTGAATCTGTTCACTTTGTTATGTTTTGAATCTAAATCATCGTCTAAATGGTTCTTGCTGCACATGAAGGCATGGGTTATTGAGACTGAACCTTTTCTTATGCAGGTAAGAGTTGAAATTCAAAGAGCTAAACTTGAGTTATTATGTGAGCTTCATAGATTGCCAACAGAGGAAGAGGTAATCGCAAAAGTTGGCATCTCACCTGAGAGGTACCTAGAAGTAATGAGGGCTACAAAACCAGTTTACTCTCTCCATTCTAGGCACTCAACTACATCAGAAGAGTTTATCAGTGGGATCGCTGATGTAGAAGGTACTGGAGGCGACAACCGGAGGCAATCAGCTCTTCTGAGGCTTGCTCTTGACGATGTGGTAATTTTTCCCCCTTTAAACCACTAATTTAACTTGTGAAATATATTTGGTAAAATGTCTTCACATCATGAATTCAAGGTGAAAGACATCTTGGCTACATCTGCTATGCTTGTTTAAAATGCAACTGACTTGCACTGCACTAACTTATTCTTCCCAAATCGATGTAAAAGTAGTCTGTTGTACTGACATGGACCTCCCCTTTTGGTAGATTTCTTAGGCATTCCTGACTTGAGATTGCTTTTAACTCAAATTGTTGATCATATCAGTAGATATGACCCGTTTAATCTGCTGCATTTTTCATGGGATGCCTTGAAATCCCCTATATTGCTGATATTTTGATAATATATTCCTAAATTTAAAATTTTCTTCCAGCTTGATTCTCTTAAGCCGAAAGAGAGCTTGGTGATCCGACAAAGATACGGTCTTGATGGCAAAGGAAACCGAACATTAGGTGAGATAGCCGGAAATCTAAATATTTCAAGGGAAATGGTTCGAAAGCATGAAGTGAAAGCTCTCATGAAGCTCAAGCATCCTGCAAGAGTGGATTACCTTCGTCGGTATTTAATCTGAACTGATGAGAACATCAAGCTTTGTTTCAATGATCTTGTACTCCGGCTTATCTCCTATCGCCAAAACATCTCAAGGGGCAAGAGATTTGTACCATATATTTGTAACTACTTGAACATAGAAACCTCACCCCATATGATTCTTATTTTTAAGGACATACAATTGGCAGCTCTGCAACTTTCTTTGTAGGAAGAAGGCAGTTTTATAGGAGAAGAACAGCAACTAAAAGACAGGAATGGTTATACCCCCTCTTGTATACATACTATGTGATATAAATAGATAATACTGTTTATAAATTTCAACCTTTGACTGTTTAGCAAGTTTTTTTTTTTTTTTTTTTTTTTTTCTACAAAGAGGATTCAAAGGAAGAAAAACAGAATTAGTGGTTTTCAGTTTAATTTCTCCTTATCTCAAGAGGAAGAAACTTCTTCAGGAATCAGTATGAACTGGAGAGAGTGGTCGCAACTTTTTTCTTTTGAGAGATTTCGTAGGTGTATTCAATATGCAGACATCCCAATTTCATAGATTTTCCTTTATCAGTCCTTTCTTAGAGGAAATGATCCAATCATAGATAGATCTAGAAGTTCAACCATTCTATAGTCATATTTGAAATGGCAGAGAGACTAGTATGATAAAGAAAAATATATACATATAACAGAATTCCTCAGGTATTAGTTACACTATGTTAGACATATTTGAATAATTTTTAAATATTTCCCAAGAATTCAGTGGTTTCTAAATTTGAAGACATCATCATAATTAACGAAATAGGATTTGGGTGTTAAAGAATAGACTTCATGGAGTAGCTTGATATTGTCTGTTACATGTCATGAGTTAGATTTATGTTCAAATATATACGTACAAGGCCTTATAAATGAAATTAATGTTCAAAACTATATGTGAGAGTGTGTTGAGGACACATGAAAATATTAAATTTACAACCTAACACGTCGATTAGATCTGGCTTTGGATCGAATACAAGCAATCCATTATGTCAGTAACTAGTTGGAAGGATTTTCCTACTGAAAAGGAAGTTTGTTAGGAATATGGAATTTGTAATCTGCACACTACACTCTTCTTTCCCTTTTTGGAGAAAATATTACTTCTCATATAAGCTTCATGACTTTCTTTGCCTTTTCAGCTCTCTCTGTTTCATGAGTAGTTATGCCACTACCGATTAAAATAATGATGGAGGTCACTTTATTCACAATACAACTATAATCCAACATAAGCTTTGACTGAATGGGTGAAACTTGGATGCTTATAAAATTCTCATTGAAAAGAATGAGAACATGAGTTGGCTTGAAAGGCTTGGCCAAGTTCATATCACATGGAGTAAGAAGGCAAGGTCTGTGTGTTCATTTATTTCCGAACGCAAGTTAATTAATCATAAGAACTGCATAAACCCAAGCCTCTCATATGAACCTCTTAGGTTATACATAAAATCAAACCATCAGAAGTCCAAACACATGGGCCATATAAATAAACACAAGCTAAACATGCCTAAACCTCTAAACCCTTTCCCAAGAAACTATTGCCAAATCAAAGAAATGTCAAAACATTTTTTAAGGTTATATGGCCCTGGTTTGCAGATCAGCTACACTCCAGCCAACATTACGTGAAGAGTAAAATATCCACCAAGAGACCGACAATACTCGAATCCAGATATGTTTCGTCCCAGTTTCACTATCTGAAACTGGTGACCAAAATAATTAACCAGTAAACTCATTGTCCCATTGTGTGTGTACTACCATAAATCCTACACTACCTAGCCAAAAACCTGGAAATCGAAGAAGAATACTTCTATACTTCTTACTCATGAATGGGTGTTGAATTCCTTTGTAAAGACATAGGGTGTTGAGTTCCTTTGTAAAGACATAGGGTGTTGAGTTCCTTTGTAAAGACATAGGGTGCTTCAACCACGAAAGAGAGCACCATATAATTTAAAGACAGCTGACCAGCAAAGAGAGGAAGTGGGAAATGTGTATTGAGAGAGTTGTACAACTGCCAATCTGGCTCCATAACAATGAAGATTCATATGCCTTTGTGCCTAACATCACAAGCAAATCTTGCCCCCACCACTTTCCATCCATAACAATCTTTAAAGATTTCTCTCAAACTATAGGCTCAGTCCAATCCTGAATAGCAAGCCCTTCTGAAACATCAGCAAGAGATTTGAGATTGCACTTGATCAAGGTCTCTACAACGAAGCAAGTCTCATCCTTTGTGTTTCCTTCAGGAGTGTCAACCACAAATGACTCAACGACAAGAGTACCTGGCCTTCCTTCTATGATCTCTGAATGGAGGGAAATAATTGAAGAGTAGTTCTGGAAGAAAAGGCAAAGAAAGTTAGTTGACTTATGCAGGACCAATAATTAGAAATGGCAATGACGGCGTTTGTCCATGCACTATCTCACTTGGAAACTTTTCTCATGTTCTACTAGGCAATCTTACAGCAAATAGAGGGTGATGATTAGTTTCAGTAAGAGATATCTTCCCAAGATAACTGCAAATTGTTCAAATACCTAGCCGAATATGTAATCCAGAGCCTATTTGAGCCACAACCCCCCCCATCGTGCAATGGGAAAGAATCAAATTACCACCAGACCACTTGATTGTCTGATTTGAATTAAAATTTGCCCAAGCAGGTAAAGCAACATATGAAGAATGTTCAGAGATTTGAGTTGGTCAAGAATGCAGAGTTTCATCATGTGTTAAGATCAAGAGTAATTCCCCGAGTTTGGTCTATCCATGAGTCTACCAACTTATTCTCAGTTAGGCACCCTAAAGTTCCCCCATAGAGTTTAGCTAAAAACCAGAATGTTTTCAGGACTATAAATTACATAAAAGTTCGTAGGCAATGCACATCATGAATATGACTAATGCATGAAATCAATTTAAAATTGAGAATAAATATTTTTTAGGCAAAGCCTCATATTAGTAAATAGCAATCACTTGAAAGAAAAAGAGAAGCATACCCTAAGCCTGTGATCACCACCAACTATCCTGAAGCTAAGGATATGTTTGTCATCATCAAGAAGTTCCAACCTTTCTGTGCTTGTGGTGGCTGGGAGCCCAGATTTGACATCAACTTCTCTAATACTTCCAATCTCAAGATTCCCCTGTACTACACACCAGCTTATAAATGGCTTGTACTTTTGGGGTTGATCAAATCTTCTCACCAAAGACCAAACCTGATGAGAATTAAATTAGAACATGTATGTGCCCATATAAACCAGCTGCACGTGATAGAAATGTTAAACAAAAAAAAACGAAGTTTGAAAAACATGATGGTGCAGTTATATAGTTGAAAATGGATTTCCATGTTGGTCAAAATTTGGTTTCTCCAAATTTTGTTTCATTAAGTTAGTCTTTCAGTTTGACATGTACATTTCCAGAACCCTTATATGCGTAATATTTTTCCAATGTCCTAGCAATAATAAACCACAAAACCTGGATCCAAAAAAAAAAAATCAAGTGGCTGAATACTTGGAACTGGTTTAGCTCAGCTGAAACCTCTATTTCTTCACAACGAAAAATCATTTTCAAATACTGTAACCGGTTACATATTCAAAACTTTGGCAACAGAGTTGGCAAAACAACACAACTTTCAGACTACAAAAACAAGTAAACAAGCCACAGATCTACGTGGTTGCCGGTACTTGGCAAAAGAGACAGGCAACAACTTACAAAGTGAAGGAAGGAAAGTGTTGAGAATAGATTGACAAGATTAGATTTACCTTAACCTATGAGCTTAAATTTTTTATCTTGGGGGTAGTAGCAAAAGTATTGGAATAATTAAACAACAAAAGAAATAAACACTAAAAAGGATTACCACATAGATCTCTAGTAAAGGATGCGACAAAGAAAACACATGAATGAAAAAAGTAAAGAAGGTACAAACTTGAAGGCAGAGAACGCCTAAGAAAGAGTAATAGTTGGATCCACCCATGAATTGAGATTTGAGAATGTATAAATATGCGTCAAAGAATAACAGAGAATTGAAAAAAAATGAAGAGAGAAGAATGTATAATGTTTATGTAAAAGCTATAGCGAAGGACACAAATTTGACATACAAAAAAGAAGCATATGGAAAGAGGAGGAGAGGAGGGGATAGTTACAAGAGGAAGGGGAGCTTTAATGTGCTTGATTAGCAAGGAGGTGCACTGATTCTCAGCAGGCTCGTGCCTGTGATGCCTCCCAATGCACTCCTTCTCCAAGCTGCTAAATCCACCATTCCCACTCATTTCGGAAATTTACCTGAGCTAGCTAGAGCAAAAGCCACAAATCAACAGAAGCTCAAACCTAAAGAGGGCTCATGGTATCCGTACAAGGATCGGATCGGAAACAGAGTCCAATAGGCAATAGGTCTCACGGGAGTTGCACCGGAGACGACAAAACGACGGCAAAGAGGTTGGCCGCGAGCAGACAAGAATGAAGAAATGGGCTCTCAAGTTTCTGTACCACAAAAGATATACGCATACCAACAGAAAAAAGCTGAAATAATTTTTAAATATAAGATGGAGGGCGAGGGATAAAATTTTAAAAAAAAAAAAAAATGTTGGGATAAATGGATGGAATTTTTGGTTACTTGTTTTAGAAGTGGGGACCTCCAATTTGTTGTGCCTAACCTATATTTGTACACTACCCCCAACCACTCGCAAACTTTATTATTATTAACCCATTTTCTATTTAGTCTCTCCCTTCTAAAATTAATTTAATTAAATTTTATTAATTTGATCTTGAAACAAAAATGGATTCTTACACGTATATTTAATCCCACATATTCATAGTGAACGAAATATAGGAAATATATAGAAGAATATTTTTTTAAAAAAGAATGATAGAAACATAATTCTCCCATTATTTCAGAAAAGAAAACTTTTTTTTTTTTCTATTTTTTGAGTTGTCGTTTAAAAAAAATTAAAAAACTTAAATTATTTTAACTTCTCCTAACAAAATTTCCTACCCCTTTGTTGTTCATGAGTTAGTAATCAGCATCCTCCACAATAGTAAAATATTGTCTACTTTGAACATAAGATCTCATGATTTTGCTTTTATTTTCTCCAAAATGCTACGAATGAAGATGTATTCCTAACTTATAAACTCATGATTATCACCTTAATTAACCAATATGGAACTCCCACCTAACCATGCTTTCAATTCAAGATTATGATAATTGAAAGTGTGATGATAGGGTTGGTTGAAAATTTTCTGTAAATTCTTGAACAGAACTCCAAGTTTTGGGATGGGTTTGAAACAAAAGAAGTAGAAGCACTTAGAGGAATTAAGTACAGGCACTCTAAAAGCTTTGTTCTTTTCTTCTATACACAAATGAGGCAGGTGCACATCATAATAAAAGGAGTACTAGTCTATAAGCATTTCTCACCAAATTGAGGGACTCAAAGCCACTAATCTCAACAACAAAAAAAAAAAAAAAAAAAAAAAAAAAGAAGAAGCTAATTCCACGTTCTGGGGTTCAGAAAAATTGACTTGTGAGAGATTCCAAAGTTCCAATGCCTCAAACAGAGTATTACACCTTCCTACAAGCTATATAAAACATGTCAATTCAGAATGTTTGTTCCTGTTTTTTCCCCCCACAAAAGATCTACCAATTTGTTAAGTTTCTCCAATATTGACGGTTGCTTAAAAAATCAGCAGACGAGAATCTTCTACAAAAGGAATGGATTTTTACTATAGTAGAAAGGTGCTTACTCCGAAGCCATTGGATGCATGGATAAACCCACTGCAATTTGGCTCTGAGTGTGGAATCTCAGTTTTTCTAAACGATCATCACCGCTACTAAAGTTCCTAAGATCAAAGTTCATTAACAAGCACACAGCAGGCACTCTAATATCATTGTAGAATGCACGAACATTTGTTTCATTCCAACAATTAAACCACAAGCTAACCTACTAGTGGACTATATATAATAAACTTCAGGCTCATGTGGGTTTATTATATCTTGCATCACTTAACTAACACGAACAAGGGACTACTTGGGACTTGGGAGCTCTTCCTTTAAAAATTGTTTTCACTCATTTTCTATAACAATAGAACACAGTTTGTTTTACGAACCAATCTAGTTTCATTCTTAAAAGAAATTATATAAAAGTAGTTTGAATCTCTCTCAAACAAGTCTTATTCCTTTTTCTTTCTTTAAGAGATTTAGTGCAGAGGTGGCTCAAGGTGATCCGTGAACAAAAAGACTACCATATCAGTACTTTACTTTAAAATAAGATATCATAGCCATATATACATAAAGAAAACTACCAGAATCACTTACTTAGTTCCATGATATCACTCCATCATTCTCCAAATCTCTGATATCAGTATCAACGAAAGTGCCGAGCAGTGGATGTCTCCAAAGGTCTTCATCTTTTAAAATGAGAACCTGAGTAATTTAATTAGTGAGATGGGTCATCCAACCTTCAAGCTTTAAGTCAAAACAAACCAATTTCTATTTACTGAAGCAGAATCGAATAGCCAAGGAGTTTCTAAAATAAAGCATCCAATGAACGAAAGGAACTGACGTCTGTCAAATTGTTGGACAAATCTTTTCACAAGAGAGTTCAACAGTTTTTAGTAAAACTAACAATTTTTCTGCCAAATGATTAGAGAAATATCAAATGTTCTCCGAGGAAGAAGACACAAGCTGACACTACTATGAGTTATCTAAGAAAGCTCTTATGCATAAAAAGAATAACGTTTTTTACGTAAAGAAAACCCCACAGAAAGAATCAAAAACCGCTTTACACACAACCAGGGATTCCACCAATATCCATCATTTTTTAAACTTTCTTTTCAACCAGCAAAAACAACGCCCAGTTGGATAAATAATCAAGCAAAACAAATAAACAATCACTTTCCATGGCAAAGAACAGAACAATCAATCTACATTTCCCTACATAAAGCATCTTCTCGTAAGAAATGGTTATCCGATGAAGTAAAAAAGTGATAGATACCCAATCAATAGCATAAAGGAGGGGTAACGGGTGTCTGTTATTCTGTTCTTCCTCTTGGGTTTCGTCTTTTTTCGCTTTGGTTATCATCTTTCCGGTGGGCTCATATCCTGCGAAAGAGTAGGCCAAATCATTCGAAAATTGGAATATTCAGTCCACAAGAGGGACCAATCATTCCGACCATTCATTCAGAACGAAGTATGCAAATAAATAGAAACGCGGCCGCTAAAACCCCATCCCTTCGTCCCCCNCCCCCCCACGCACAAACACTTCAGGACCATTTTCCTCTCTGCTTTATTCCCGAAATCCAAATTCCCGATACGTATCGGCATTTGGATAAACCAAATGGATTGGTTGTCGCAATATGTCGTTTGTCATCAGAGTGCTGCCTGTGCGACGCTTTCGAAATGAGAAGTTGATAGATCAACAGAGTGAAGAAATTTTCAGGCAGTGAATCGTTACAGTTGCCGCGTCAATTTATAGAAAGGTATGAACTTACGAACGGAAGCTTCCCGCTATACCAATTCCAAGACTAACCCAGATTGAATAGCGCTGGCCCACTGGAAAGAAAACCCCCATGGGCCTTACTACCACAAGCCCATATTCAGTTGGACCGGCTTTAATAGCAATTCAAGGAAAAACATAAAATTCAGTGTCGCCATATTTGTAAACTTTTTAAAATTAAAACAATACTGATAATTTATATATACTTTTTGTGGGCGGCGGCGCGTGGGAGAAAGAAAAGGAAGGGTTGGGTTTTGTTGGCGGCCACCTGCGTACGCCAAGGGTAAAAGGGTTTTACAATTTAGTTAAAAATCTCATTTATTTATATATATATATATATATATATGCGCTCAAATTGATCGACAGTATTTACTTGAGAATATTATAATTAATTTGAATAATTACTCTTAAATTGATTTAATTTAGTATAACTATAGTGTTTTGAGAATATCATAATAAATTTGAATCTACGATCTTATGAAACAAAACAACAACGAGAGAGAGAGATGGGTAGGAGTATTAGTACATATATTAAATATATTGATGTAAAATAAAAGATGGGTAATTAGTAAAAGGATTTGGTAATGCATCTCTGTTATTACCAAAGCCATATACACTTTGGTGGATGCTTAAATAACCCAAATATTTTACTAAAAAATCACCCACTCCATTTTTAAATATTAGGAGATGGGGTTGTAATTGAAGGGGCTGTGGAGTTCCTCCATCTGGCCAGCCTTAGCAAAAAAGCAAGAACCTCCGATGGGTCCTTCAACGAGTAGGAAGCGTTTGTGTGCTTTGGAATGGATGCCACGAGTATCGCAATTCCATGTCCTTTCCTTTGTATTACCTACAAAACTCATACTCATCCCACTTCAGTTTAATACCCATTTCAATATTCATGAGTATTAACAACATCCAGCTTTTGCATATGCTTGCTTACCTTGAAAGCGTCCTCGTCCGTTTGATCATCGCCAATGTACAAAGGAACCACATCGTCGGTGTCGTTATGTCCCAGACTGTGCAGATAATACTCCATTGCATGCCCTTTGTTCCAATTAATGGTCGGCCTTATTTCCATAACCTTCAAATGTTCATACCATATTAGCAAAGAATATGGCTTCATTTTCAACAAACAAAATCATGCTTATTTTCAGGATTTATGCACCTTTTTGCCCTGCGTTACATGAAAATCAGGATATTTTTCCATAACAGTCTCTACCTTCTTTTCTAATTCCGCCAACTCCTGCCATAAGTCAATAACACATTGATTCGTTTCCTTAATCTTTATCCATATCACGTTCATACACATACATAATCGACAAAGATCGAGATCTTTACCCTTTCGTGCACGTGCCGAAAGTGTACAGAAACACAAAACGTATTATCCTCCACCAATGCACCTTCGATCTTTCTAGTTTCTTCCTCTAATACGCGTTTTATCTGTCACGTTTTAAATGTTTTCCATATTTCAAACCTCGTATCATAAAAAACAAAAATAATAATGATAATAATTCGATTTTTCCGACAAGAAATTACTTGTTGAATTTTTGGTAAAAACTTCTTGGCTGGTTGATAGGAAACCCCATTAGCCTACAATCAAACGTATAATGTTATGTTAACGTTGATAAATGATATAAGTCGGAAATATTATAATTATAAAACTAGAAGAACCTCATTGTCCGAATTTGGAGACATAATGTCTAATCCATGGCTCCCAGCATAGTGCAGATTCCTCAATTTCACGAACTCCTTTACCTGAAATTTTCAATTAATTTCTTTAATATATATATATAAACAATTAAAATTTAAATAATTACCTTTTCTCGGCTTCTTCCGCTTATTATGGCAGTCGGAAAGCCTTTTGCCACTTCTCTCACAGCTTCTCTCATCTGCATTTATACACACAGAAAAATATATATATTAAACAATAAAGAGACTAAATTAAAAGAATCAAATCCAAAAAGATATAGGTCAACCTTTAAAAATTATTAATAATAAAACCCATATTTTTAGTGTAGAAATTCAAAGAACAAAGAAAAAAAACTAATCATTTTATAATTTCTAAATAAGGTCAAACAACTAAGCAAAAAAAAAAAAAGAAAAAAGAAAAAAAGGATATTATGGATATAACATATCTCAACTGCTTCCAAAACAAAATCAAGCATTTAGGCATTAGCAATCTTTCTAAGATTTGAATGTATATTAAAGTGTGGAACGTTTATATTTGAATCGAATATGTAAAATTTATAACAGTAATAATTTACCTCAGGAGACATGAAAGCTCGATCAGGATCATCCACAATGGGAGAAAGGGTTCCATCATAATCCAAGAACACCACAATCTTCTTCCTCGGTAGCTCTTTCATTATGGACTCAAACGATTCCAAACCACTGGGGTATTGTTTCTAATACACAGAAATCAACATTTAATAACCCAGAAATTCAAAAGAAAAAGATGATTTAAAATTTAATTTCGTACCAGCCATGAAGTGTAGTTGTGGAAATCGGAACCTTGTACGGAGTTCCGGTGACCGGAAAGCAGCCCGGAGAGTCCCATTATCGATCTCCAGAGCAGTGTGCGGCGGAGGGCGGGAAGACCGAAAGTGAAGGGAAGGAAAATTAGGAGCACGGATTTTCCTTTCAGCAAAACATGGCTAAAAAGAAGAGAGAAGTTCATTGTTGCTTCTGTGTTTTTTTAAAAAGACAGGCGCAATTTGGCGAAGGTGGAGGGCTCTTTGTTTGTTCGGTGGGGTTATTTAAAGGGGAAATTTCATAAAGTTCCCTTTTATCTATTCGGCCACGTTTCGAGCTGATGTGGCTATTTTAGTAATTTACTTTCATTTCTAGTCAAACCTAGGTCTGATTTTTATTGTTTATTAATGCCTTCCTTCACAAAATGGTCCTACTCTAAAGGGAGACATTCTGGTACTATTTATTTTTTTTTTTAATTTACAAAGTACACAATATATTTATAAAATAAGAATTTGTTTCTAATAGAGACAAACACTTTAATTTAAAATGAAAACTATGTTATAAATTATTGAATTAAAAAATATATTAAATAAATGAATTACTATGTATAAAACAGATTAAAGTTAGAATAAAAAGAAAATTAAAAACTTATTAACCAATCTATTATATCTTATGTTTGGTAAGTTTGGAGGAGTTTTGAAACCAACATGCCAATAACACTGTCTAAAATGTGCTCTCGAAGTTTTACCAGCTTTAATTTCACTCCCTTTTTTTTTAAAATAAATAAATAAAATTTCAAATGTAAAATCAAAACTAAAATAGATATAATTATAAACAAAACTACAAGCTATGTATTTGACGGTTTTGTGGGGTTCTTCATGTGAGCAATTTTGTCTTTTCAACAATATTTCACTAAAATTTAAAATTATATTATTGTTTGCCTAATTTACAGTTCAAAATATAATAATATAAGCAAAAGGTCCGGTTCGGTCCTCCATTTTGGTCCAAACCGAACCGTTCACACCCTACCTACTCAATTGCATGGGGTCATATTTTCTGTTTTTTTTTTTTTTTTTTTTTTTTTAAAAAAAATCCTTTGTTTTTTTATGTTTAAAACATCTTATTTCTAGTTTAATTTTCTTATTGATTATTTACACATGGGGTCACACATGTTTCGTTGGGCTAATTAGTTTATAAATGTTATATTTAAAATGCAATTTATAAAAAATGTGGTATAATTCACTAAAATAATCCTTTTTTTTTTTTAATGTGATTTCAAATGTTAGTTTTATTTTAAGAAATTGGAACTGGAATTATAATTTTTCTAGATTTTTAAATTTATAGATTAACTACTAATTAGCCCATGCATTAGTCGATTACGATCAAGAGATTATATAATAAATTCTTTATTTTATTTCCCTTCTCCCAACACATCCAAACAAAAAACAAAAAATATATATCCAATTTAGCTCTTTATTATCCCAACAAGATTTTAAAATTTGTTAATCAATTAAAATACGTTTAAACAAAAGGTAAAATAAGAGACTATTTGAAAATCAATAAATATTTTAAAAAAATATATATAATTTAGGGAAACCATATAATATCTAAACTGAATTTTCTAAAATTATAAACAAAAACACAACTTAAAATTTCAAAGTAAGAGTAAATAGAGTTTCGTAAAATTTGGATATCTTTGTATGACCAAAAAAAAATTGTTTACCATAAAAGTGAGTGAGGATCACATATATTCAAATTAAAGTTGTAGATTATTATTTAAAAAAATAAAAGAAAAGAAAAGCATGGCCAAAAGATGGTAACCGACAAAAGAAAACAGTAACCGTTTTCGGGTACGAATCGGGTCAAGAAAGTGGCCTGCTACGGGACAAAACGGAGTTAAAAAGGTAGGGCCGACGCTTTCCCACGTGGTGACTACAGGGTGGACAGCGTTCTGACGTGTCATTAAATAAGGGATTTAATTGGAATAGTTGGAGTCCATGTGTCGATCTCCGGGCAGGTAATTTGTTTGGGTCAGTGGGCGAGAGACTGAATCAATCCCTGCCCGTCATCGACACATGTGAGGTCCAAAAAATTACACAAGGAAACAGCGAAAAATAGAATTAAAAAAAAAAAAAATGCAAATTTATTCAAAAGGTATCGTAAAGGAAAAGGCAGAGAATAAAATTATATGGTTCCAAACGTTGTGAGGTTAAATCACAAGTAATTCCTAAATTTATTTAACTATAGAAATTGTGAATCTTTTTTTAATTTTTAGATTATTAACAATATGATATGTAAAAAAATAAAGTAAATAAAAATATTAAAAGGTAGACTCATATCTTGGTATTTAGTTAGTTGTTGGAGTATAAAAGGCAAGAGGGTTGTGTATTATCCCTAAAGAAGGGAATGTATATGTAACGTTATATTACATACATACATACATACATACATACATAAAATGCCAAGTGTTTATGCATGCCTGTATGTGGCAAGAAATATGCATCATACAAGGAGATGAGAGGAGAGAGAAAAAGGTACTTCCCTTTGGCAAAAATGATGAGAGAGAGATGGAGATGATGGGACATTTATAGAGAGAAGAAGGGAAGGGGTTTTATTGGGAAACTTTGTTATCAAATTTGTTTAACAAGTTTTAGAGCTAATTAATTGCCCAACATTTCCCACTAAATATTGTTTTTTATAGCCTTCCTACTCAAATTACCAAATTGGGCCTCATTCCTTTGTATTAATACCTAATCTTCTCCATTATAAGTTAGCCAATCAAATCTTTAATTTTCTTCCCTCCCACCCTATTTCATCTATTAAATATAAATTTATTATATTTTATGTCTAATAGAACCTTAAATAATTATAAATTCGTTATCTTCCAAATCCCTGACATTTAAGTGCTTTTAAGTTACAAGTCAGCCACCTTGCAATTATTGAATTTAAAAAAAATTGAAGAAATATGTTTGAGACAGTGAGGAGAATTGGATAAAACTACATTAATTAATTTGTTCTGCATCAGTTTACTACAGACAGACAGACAGACACAACAGCGTACAGATTGTGGAATAGACAACACTAAAACAAGATTGGGAAAAACAGATTACAAAATGCCAATGAATTAACAAATCAAACCCCTTGCGCGCACCCATTTGTTGCTCTAGGTGCAGACAGAATTAACAGCCAATATCCAACTTCTTTCGCTCTCTACAAAAAGAATCTACACACATCCAAAATTCTTAGTCGTCTTCGACATCCGTGCCTGCATTGTCGTGATGAAACTTCACCACAATGCATGTTATATTGTCAGCGCTACCACGGGTAAACGCTGCTTCAGTTAGTTTCCGAGCAGCTGCCTCTGGTCCCTCTTCTTTCCTCGCAACTAATACTGCATCCTGAACGGAGAATTTGAATTGGATACATGGCGAATTCACAATTTAGAGCAACTTGGATACATGGGGTTGTGATGCAGTGAGCATACCTCGTTGCGTACCACGTCCCAAAGTCCATCGCTTGCGAGAACAAGCAGCTCGATGTCCTTGTCCACTTCAAGATCCTGGCATGTATGGTGGGCAGTATTTGTAAACCATGAAAAGCTTTACCAACAGTAAACAAACTAAACTCAAGACAATATTCAGAAAGAATCTGGTCTTGCTCCATGTATAACATAACATCTAAAACAATAAATTTTCCACCAAGATTGTAGAATAGTTTAATATACTGTTAGTATTATTATTGAGTTCAGAGATCCGAACTCCGAACCTCTTGATTGAGGGTATATATTTAAACTAGTTACCTATGCTCAAACTAGCAACATTCTTGAATGTTATAAGCTATAATCATAAATTTCATTCATCAAAGCTTTCTTCTTCCATATGCCAAACGCTAGCAACCACAAAGTGAACTAAACGGGTTATTTGGGCTCCCCTACAAAGAGTGAACTTCAGTTTTAGAACTAAAATGGTGGGCTAAATGATGGGGTGGAAAAGATACCTGAATATCAGGATCTGCCACAACGAACTGCTTCAACATCTTGTTACCGAAAGCACGGGACATCGCTAACACTCCTCCTACCCTCCAAGTGCCTGACAGCAACAGACAATACGATGCGATTAAGATACAGATTATCACAATGACATTGTATGATTGGTAAACTTCAAATACAGGACCAAAAGATGGCCAGAAGAAACTAATCTCTGAGAAATTAAATTTTCTATCTAGTAGATAACTATAAAGGAAATACATTCCAACTTCCCTGAAATCATTTTACATCCATAATTGTTACTATGAACAGGACCTTTGGTTTTTCGTTTAGGATGTATATTTCAGCCTTTTGGTACTCAAGCTTTCCATTAGCACGTGATTCATATTTATTAGAGAACGTAAAGCGATGGTGGAACTTTGAGTCCCTAATTTATCTATTTCAAGTTAGTACTGATCAATGTCAATACCCAAGTTCACCAGCAGGGATAGCAGTTCTTAGCATCATTAGCAAAAGCATTATTGAAATCTTACCAGCCCACATGACAACACCCCCGGCATTTTCAATTCGCCTCCGCTCGTCAGTTCTGTTTGGTTTATGGTCCTCAGAAAGAGGGATGGCTGCCCAGAAGAATGCAATTAGTTTCAAGTTTCGCTCGTAGTTAAATATCATTACGATTTGTTCAACTTTAATCATTTTTAGAATAAATTTTCATGCCCAAGTGTCTTGACTTTCTACCTAACGTTAAAACTCAAAAGCATAGAAAACAGGAAAAAGTAAACAAATAATACCGTCACGTGGTGTTTTTGTGTGAAAAACAAAAGTGAACTACCTTCACCGCCCTTCGATATAATAGTACGCGAATCTCCAACATTGGCAACATAGAGATGATTGCCAACTAACAAAGCTGTTGAAGCAGTAGAGCCATCGTCCCTTAAAGTATCCTTTTCGGAATTTAAAAATTCAGCATCCGTCTGTCGATACGTTTCTCCTGGGAAGTGATAGAAGAAACTTTCGATGTAAGTTCAAAATTACTAGGACTCAAATACAAAACAGTGTAATGTAAACAAAGAATATGAAACTTAAAAATCCAGTACTGTTACAATTGTATACAGCTCAAAAACAGTCATCATATAAACCTAATGAATTTATCCTCATAAACAAACCAGTGAGGCATAGGGAAAGGAAACACACTGATAGCTAATTTGGTATCTATCAAAAATTTTGGGTGCTTTATCAGATTCTCGAAGAGATGGTCCTTCAAAAACTCTGCAGCACGGTATCCACCATGACCTGCAACCACATGTAAAGAAGTAACTACTCCATGATGGCTTCTATAACGTGAATGATTAGCATCAACTATGCATTAAAAGAAAATAATCTCTGAAAATGATTGAATTCAAGCGTCAAATTTAAATGAAAAATGTATGGCTAGGTATATAAAGTTTAAACCAAGGAACTTGAATGTTTTTGATCTTCAATCACTAAGTGAAACCTAGCACCTTAATCACAACATCATATCGCCTATAAATTGGAATGCTTAAATTTACAGATAACCTAACACCTACATCATGCCACTGCAAAAATGGTGGGAGAGTCTAACCATCAAAGATGCCAAAAAGGCAGACCATTTGACCATCAACCTTTGACATTTTAATATCAAAGAAATCTTCCATGGTCGCCCTCTTTCCTCGGAGACTCGAATACCCCCAACTAAGTTTGCCATCTTCACTGCATAGCAAACCAAGGGATCATAAGTTCAGTGCATATCTCATTGGAATCGGTCGTTTGATAGGCAAGGCGCAATTACAAGATCAAAGCATTGTGTTCTTTTCATTTTCATAAGAACAGAATAACAATTAAGCAACAGCTTTAAATAAATAGAAGCAAGTTTTATCCAAGCAAATCCGTTGAGACCTTTTCCACCCTCCACTGGCATAACCACCATCTTCATCTTCCGGATGCTTATCAACAACCGTCGCACGATTTTCCGATGCACCCGTATCGACCATCATGAGACTCCTTCACGATTCGAAGTGTGAACAAATCCAAGATTGGAAGGCAAACTCCTCCAGTATTGTTGATTTAGACACTTCTATTGATTATTCCTACATATCCAGCCTAAGCAATCCCAGTCCTTATATTATGGCTGCATACCATCGAGGCCAACAGCTGCATAATCACATCATTACAGAAATCAAAAGATGCTAACCTGATCCTGAACAGATTCAAAAGCAGTAACAAAGAACAGAAGCAGCAAAACTAAATCCTCGCATCAAAAAGCATTGAACATTAAAAACTTCGATTTCAGAAAAGATCTGAACAGGGGCGAAATTTAAACAAAAACAAAACATCCCTTTCGCTCTGATAGTCTCCAATCAAACGCTAAGGTAACATAAAACTTCCAACACCGACATGATTGAGGCAAGCAACACCTCCCGAAAACTAAGTGTAAGCTCGAAATAACGAAATGGGTCAGGCAAAGGATCAAATCTGTTATATTCATCCACCACCCATTAATTTACAGAAGCAATTTGGGTGGGCAAACATACAAAAAAAATCCAGAAAAATGGGGGGAGGGGGTTGTAATGCAAATAATCTCGAGTGTTGAACAAAATGGAAACAGATTGTGTGAGGAAGAATGGGAATTTCGGGGGGAAATCAGAAATGTTTGAGGTGGGATGAAAAGGGATGATGGGCGTAAAAATGATGATCCCATCTGGGGATTTTGGAAAGAAAAACAGGGGATGGGATGAATATACTTACTCGGTGGAACATGGAAGAATCGGGCAGAACAAAGTGGGAGAGGGAAAGAAAAAGGGGATAATCAAGAGAGAGAAGAGAGAAAAATATGGGGGAAGAGAGAGAAAGTGGTGGGCTTTCGAAGCATTGGCACCGAAGAGAAGAAGGCAGGTGGCAACATGGCGCCTACCTTGCGTCCACTGAATACTAATAATAATAAAGCTTTCCTTTTTTTAACTAATATTTTCAAGGATTTCTCTGTTCCTTCGTTTTCATTCTACACTTTCGAGTTCTATAATTATGGAGCCCATCAATCCTTCACCCTTTTTCTTTTTCTTTCTTTAAATCTAAATTAATATTTTATCTCTCATTACATTTTGTTTATGAGTTTGGGTGATAAATAGAAATGAGGTTAAGTTTATTGACCTCGCTTAATATTATCTATAATTCCATTCTACCAAAATCTTTTTTTCTTTTTTTTTTTAATTATAATACCCTTAATTGTTGATCACAAAATTTTAAGCGGAAGAATTTATTTTGGAAGCTCGTTAGGATCAGGACGCGGGAAGCTTGTCGTCTACAATCCAAAAATCGACGCATTATTGGCGATAGGCTCTTTAATGTCGTCGCCGTCCTTCACAAATCCTTAGAAGATGCAGAGTCCAACCCCTCCAAACCCACCTTGTTCGACCTCTGGCGGGGGAACCAACTGCGCCCAATTTCTCCATTCCGATCATCCCAGAGCCACACTGTGGTTGACATGGGACGACCCGTCATTCTTGACAAGAAAGTTTTATCAGTCATAATGGCAGTCTGGAGTTAGTTATATACATACCTAGCATTTATTATTCATAATGTTTGGAGGATAGAAGTACACTAGGTAAATGTTGAGGATTATTGAGAGTGAGTCTTTCTTGACTAATTTAGAGAATGATCCTGAGTTTATAAGTAAGGAATACTATCTCCATTGGTATGAAGTCTTTTGGGGAAGTCCAAAGCAAAGCCACGAGAGTTTATGCTCAAAGTAAACAATATCATACTACAAGGATGCAGTAATTTCTAACAGTAAACACCTTCCATTACAGAAGAAGCATATAATTTCTCTGAGTCCTTGTTTGTACAGATGGGCTGCATTCATGATGTACAACCAACCAAGGGGGATTGCTTTAATGGCGGACGAAGGCATGGCTTGGGTACTGGAGGATGGTGTTATAAGGATATTCATCCTGTTTTCAGCAAGAAAGAGCTCGTATCGCTTGGATGGAGAAAATGGTGCCATACGGTTAGTTCTTTTGTTCTTAATTTGAACTCTTAGCATCGCAACTATGCCTGGAATGTTGTTTGATTACTACATTTGGAGTAGCCTTTGTATCTCATGAATATGTTCGACTTCCTCTCATTCTTTTACTGCCTTTGGAATTTCTGATGTAGCCGTTGGGGTTTATTGGGTGTTGGGACGAGGTTCGCTTGGTTTCTCCTTTAGGAAAAAATACAAAGTTTAGTTTCTTTACCATTTGTGCTTCCCTAAGTGTATTTTTAGTGGGTCACTGCACTTTCAAGCCTCTGATACTAATGTTAGGAACTACGGATATCTATGATATTGTTCACTTTAAGCATAAACTCTCGTAGTTTTACTCCTCGTACCCACAGAGATATATTTCTTATGATCATTCTCTATGTCTCTGATGCTATGCTAGTTTCGTATGCTGATTTAAGATGTGATTTGTTTAGGATTCAGTCTTGCTCTCGCGAACATGTGGCTGAGAGACCTTCTGGAAAGATTCATTGTTTAAAAAAAGAGATGAGTAAAGGGTTGAGGTTTATAAAAAAGTGCATTGGAGAGCTTCATGTGTGGAATGTAGTAGTTGTGATATTGTAGCTGCGATCCAACTGGACCCTTTGTTCTGTTACATCTTAGTAGTTGATGAAAAGAAAAATTGTATTGAGTTTGACCAGAAGTTGCGGATCACGGCTATAGTTTTGCGTTCGCTCATTGATTTTGGCTACATTTTTCTAATAGCCTTTCATTTTCGCATCGGTTATACTGGGCCCTACGATGCAAAAAAGGAAACGCTTTACAAAATAGGCAGCTACTTTACTGTTGACATTCTTGCCGCCTTCCTCTCCCACAGGTTTGGACTATTAATCTCTGCCTAAGTGATGAATTTGGAACATTGATGTTCTATAACATGTGAGGAATCGCTTGTGCAGGTGGTGAATCTATTAGTCATTCCAGCAGCAACAAAAGGCTCTCATTTTAGCATGGCTCTGAGGCCATTGCAGTTTGTTCTTATAATTCAACATTTGCCAAGGGCGTTACGGATATACAAATTCTTAAAGAAAGTTAGATTGAGTTCTAGCCTTTTTCCCAATTCTACTCGGGGCAATGCTATATTCAATCTCTTCCTGTATATGCTTTCAAGTCATGTAAGTTCATCAAGTCGTTAAGGATTCATCTCATCATCTGTTGTATTCAGTTCAAAATGAGAGGGTTATTGACATTATACAAAATATGCTCTCAGTCTTCAGAACTTGTGTACTCTTTCATTGCCTTTGCCTTTATCTTAGCATTAACTCAGTATGTATCTGATCCTTCCAGGCCTTTGGAGCCTTTTGGTACCTGTTTGCTATTGAGCGTAAAGCAAATTTCCTGCAGAAAAGGTGTGGCACTGATCCATATTGCCCTCGGATACATAACCTCAAATGACAAAACAGCTTTCAATTTTGGAATATTTGATGATGCCTTAACTTCTGGCGTTGTCTATTCAACTGATTTGATATGTAAGCTCTGTTATTGTTGCTGGTGGGGTCTGCAGAATCTAAGGTCTGTATTCCAAAAACCCCACGTATTCTGCATTACTGTGTTACGTCTCTACCCATAATCTACGTTTACATCTAACTTTTTTCAGTTCTTTGGGACAAGGCCTCAAAACTAGTCAGCATATATGGGAAATTTCCTTTGGGAGCAATGATAGGCCTGGACAATGATAGGCAATGATAGGCCTGGACAATAATAAGTGGGAGCAATGATAGGCCTGGACATAGCATCAACACCAATGGGTTGCCATAAGGTACCAACTCCTAATGGAAACTCTTTCTATTGAGTCCTGCCATCTCTTTCTATTTAGTATATCAGCACATTCGAAACATGGACTAATTTTGTCGTGTGTTAGTAGTACTATTTAAACACTTTTAAAATCATTGCATCAGTGTATCAATAGTTTATCATAATTTAGTATATATAAGCACTTTTTAAGTATTCTTAATAACCTTTCCTCTGAACTGAAGGCCGTTGAGTTGTGGTCGCCCTGATTCAACTCCACAACTTATTTTTCCAATACTTTTATGCATACACTGAACAATGCACATCACCCACTTGGGACAAACCTCATTTCAAACAGCCAATTCCTTAGGATGAAATGCATCCTTGACCTGAACAAGCTGGGGCGTCCCTGTCCCAAACTGTCTTCCCCTCGCTTTTAAGAATGGATGGCAGCGCAAACGCAGCCTAGTATATCTGTATTGTTACATCAACTCAAGATGTAATCAAAATTATAACTCATAACTTAGAGAGTTTCTGAGTTGTTACCTCGGAGTTGTGGAATTTGAGTTGAGAATGTGCATCTCCTGAAAGGGTTGAAAATAGCATCAGCTTGTGAAATGCAGAAATGAAAACATAAGAATTAACAAGAAACATAAGAAACGCACTCACCCGGTCACATTGGGTTGTTGAAATAAAGTGTGTTGCTGCCTTTATCTATAAAAGAAATGGTAAGCAACGTTGTCTGAAGTAGGACCAGCAGCTTCAGAAGGAGAGTAGAGAAAGGGTAAGTTAAGTACCAGAGTGAGACTGAAATTCTGAAAACCAGCCAGAAACAACAGTTGAATGGCATTGAGGGTCTGAAGTCGGACTGAAATTCCACTTTGTTTGAGTTTCAGCAGCATCATAAACTATTGTTTAAAAGTGAGTTGTTGAACAAGCAATGGAAGATGGAAAACAGAGTTGGCAAACCACAAAGGGGACAAAACAAGGAAACGTGTATCTCTATCTGACACACACCGACAAGTGAAAGAGGCCAAATCCAAATATTTGCTTCCATGTTTAAGTTTAGCTCTAAAAAAAGTGTTATTTTCCTGAAAATCTGCAGGGTTAGGAAATGACACCAGAATTAGAATTAGAGCTTCCTGTTCTTCTGCTCATCAATGTTTTCAAAACCCCATTTCAGAAACATACCTACAGAACATCAAGAGAGAGAGCTCCGGATAAGAGAAATCTGAGAGCTCCGAAGTGGGGATTAAATGAACACAAAACAATGGTTTACTTTAATCTGCAACCTCTGCCACCCACAAGATCAAACTGCTCATTCTATTTGGAGTCGACTCTTAATCTTGCCCACTAATCAAGCTTAGCATTTTAATCATCCCAACTCTGTTCACGATCTTTCTATTTTTCATCTTACCAAAACTTTCCTTCATATAACTTATCTTATTTTGTATTCCTGACACATCTTATTAGAAAAGCTAAATTATATTTAATTACATTTATAATATTCAATTTTTAATTTAGCAAGTTAACTACCTAATTGGTATATGAACTAAATTTTGGATTTAGAAATAATTCTCAATTATTGTAAAGTCCCCACATCTTTTCATTAATTGTTACCAACATTTCATATGGTTATTCTTTGCATTTCAAGTCATAAAATGTTAGGTAGAAACAGGACTCATTCAAAAGGGGATTCCCTTGGTACCATTTTCCACCAACAATTGATATCCTAACCCTACATATACAAATTTCAACAAAGTTAGCTATTTTTGTCTACTCCAACAACTAATTATAGTGTATAGATACATGCTTTAAAGGCAGGTGCTATATGACATAAACAAGACAATTAATTTATTGTATTTTATTTGTAGGGCTATTTTTCAAACATTCTTCTACTCGAATTTTTTTTAAAAGGTTAGCCACCCAGATAATGACTTTCAATTTTTAAATGTAGCCTGTATAACCCTCTTTTACTCGGCTGTAACCAATATTAATGAGTCATAATAATGAAAGGTCTACCAAACCAATAGAAAAGTAAGAAATTGAATTGAATAGACATTAAAAAAAGAAGAAAAAAAATTGGGATTAGATACTAATTAGGTGATGGAGATTCCCCTTTGAGACTGACTGTTCTACAAGATTAGCAATGAAACACCGGTAGTAATATCATTCGATAGAAATTAAAAGCCATGGGATGAGAACAACAGTCTTACACAGATTTCCAAACAAACGAAAGGCACAGCCACAAGATGTAAGATATCAATATACATTCATTGAAGAACCAGTTATAAAAAAACACATGAATTAGATGTTATATTATCGCTGCAGTTTCTTGATTCAACAGCCATTTTAAGCATATCAATCAATGTCACACAATTACCTCTATCCACAGTCAAAATGAATCCACGGTGAGCTTGTTGTAAAGTCGAGTCGAAAAAGTCTACACAAAACCGTTGGATTCTCGATAATGCTATGGAAGCGAAGTTGAAAGAAACATGTTGCATTATGGAGAGGAAGAACTGTTTGTTTTCCTCAAATCTACTACTATTACACTGATGTTGTCTTTGCTTCCACGAGCCACCGCAAGCTCCACCAACACTGTTGCAGCTTCAGCGACATGGCTGCCATTCGCCATCTTTAATGCAATCCTCTTCATTTTGCCTCCAAAACATCTCCTTACTACGTTGCAGGCAATTTCGTTCGAAATCACGTCCCACAGACCATCACTTCCTAATATGAGGAACTCATCCTTTTCGGTTCGCTTGGTCACAGTCACTTCTGGTTTGGAGATTACAAATGGTTTAAGATATTCATCACCTGCAATGCAAAAGAACTCAGAAGATAATTTGGAAACCTATATTTGCAGAGAGATTTTCATAAGCACAATGACATCCAGTATCCTATAACAGGAAATAATTGATTGTAAGGGGTCATGTTTCTATGTCTCTTTTGGCTTAGGTATGAAAATTAGATAATGTTCATCACACAGAATGAGCTAGATAAGGAGAATTCTCTCACATTTGATATAACAGTTTCGAATTAAATTGTTGAAGTTCATGTCTCATGAAGGGAATTGAATCAAAATGAAATTATAGGTCTGTAGTCAAATTTTGCAGAATGTATATTGGGTTTTGAACATACCGATGGATCTTGAAGTGGCAAGAACTCCTAGCACGCGGTAGCCATTCCAGTTTATGACCCTCCCACCAGCAGATTCAATTCTCTTCAACTCATCAGCTCTGCCAGGCTACTCGTAATTTGGATTCATATAAGCTAAAAGTTGTACAACATTATTCAAAACAGTCGTAAAGCTAATCGTGAATTTCATACCCAAATATTGCAGGCATCCCTAAACTACAATGGTGAATTTCAGCATTCTCCAACGCGCAGAATAAGAACAGAAAAAAACAGAGAAAGGGCATCATCAAATCATACCCAAATATTCTAAGAATAACCATCACAAACAAGTGCTGAATCGATGCATTTTTAAACCAAATTTTAAATTGCAATCGCATTGTTCTTTCAGTTCCGAATTGATTCATTATCTACACGAGTTTCAACTGTAGAGTCCAGTTAATTTAAGAGTCAAAAAGTCTGCTACAAAATGGGTGTGATCCATGATGGAATCGTTTATTTAAATCCAAGTAGTTCCTTGACTTGTATGGTTTTCAATTCCCTTAATGACGTCCTTAGAATGAGTCTAATTGAGTAATTTGAACAGAGCCGGTGTTGAGATTGTGCACCTTATGATCGTTAGACAAGGGCAAGGCAATTCCATCCCTACCCAAAACGGCTCGACAATCGCCGCAGTTGGCCACCACCACCTCCTCCTTTCCGATCACCGCGGAAACCACCGCCGAGCCGACCGTCTTCATCACAGCAGCACCGCTACTCACTTCGCCGTCCATTCTCTCAAAGCACCTCTCCATCAACCTCGTCCACTCCGCCTCATCCATCTCTCCCCGAGCCACAATCTCCTCCGCCACAATCCGGTGCAAACGCTCGCGGCACACCTGCGCCACCTGCGCGCCACCGTGTCCGTCGTACACGGCGAAGAAATCGTACTTCTCATTATTAATCGCCGTCAATCCCAATTCCACTCTCACTTCATCTTCCATCTCCTTCCTCCGCCCTATGATCGACATCTCACTGTACACTCCACTATCAGACGCCGAAATGGATTCGTTCTCATAGTGTAGTATTGGATCACAATTCGATTTCGAAACTCCACTTTCGAGTAATTCGTCGCCCTCGCCTTCCTCTGCCGCGTGTACCTTCCTCTGCCATTTGTACCTCAGTTTACGAACTCTGAGCCGTCTCCGGCGTGCATTCTTGGTTTTAATCATGGTTGTGTGGTCGCACATTCCGGCGTCCGATGGTCGGAGGAAGTTGCGGGTGGTATTAGTGAGCTGCAGCTTGTCCAGTGAATGCATGAAAAAGTGAGAGAGAAAAAGAAAGGGGATGATTGAGAGGATTGAAGTGGCAGTTCAATGATAGTTCATAAGAAGAAGGAATGAGAGCCGTTGGATTGGGGAGTGTGTTCGGATGGAAGCCACCTGGGGTTTGCGGGGACCACAAGGCGTTGGATTTGATAACAGAGACGTGGGCGGCTGAGATTTACGGAGGCCACACGTGGAGGTTCGAGTGATTCGGTTCGGTGGGGTGGGCCGGGGAGGAAAGGAATTACGTGGCGTCTGGTTATGAGAAGGGTCGTTTTCAATTGGCTGTGACGGAAACATTGACTAAAAATGACAGGCGGGAAAGAACACGCGTCGTGATGTGACGGGAGATGATGTCGGAGTTGGACCTCGTATGGTGTGTGTGTGTGTTGAATTAATGGATTAGCTGTCCAGGTTTCAAATTCTTGGGTTTGTAAACACCATTTGCACGCAACGTATTCAACGATGAGTTCTTCAGATATTTTTCGCTCATTTAACTCCCATATTTAATTTTCTATTAACTCATAATCCCACTTTTAATGACCCTTTTAAAACCTAATTTATACAGTTAAATGGTTTTAAATTATAATCCATAAATATTTGATTTATGTCAAAAATAAAGCATAAACAAAGCCTAAATTAAAAACCCAAAGTATTTTTATTTATATTTTTATTTATATTTTTTTTACTCTTATTTTGGTCAAGTTTATTTGAACGGTTCAGATTTTTTTTCTTTTTCTTTTTTCCTTCTCAGAAAAATAGCATTATTTTTTTATTTTATTTTATTTTATTTTTAATTCTTTAGTGTAGCATCACAGCTACCAATTTTAATATTTTAAACTACACCAGAACTATACATTTTTTAATTTCTAAATTTGTATTAAACTGGTATGGTATTAAATTAACCAACCACGTAAACAAAGGCCACATCATTAGCTAACTTAACCTACTCTTACTTTTCCTTTTTCCTACTTTAATTTGTGGTCTTAAACACCTCTACAGGTAGCCATCATTCATAATACAACTTCCCTCCTTTTTATACCATAAAACTGATTTGAACTTTCCACCCAAGAACAACCACTAAATATCTAAACTATTGAACTATGTTGTGTTGGTCGGCTTCCCTAACTAAACATTTATTCATATCATATTTTATATCCTCACTTGGTTCATATAATTGATTTTATCACACTTACGAGTCTGAGTAATGTCCAAAAAAAAAATCTTTGAACGTGTACCAAAAAGCATGCCACTCCTACACGTCTCACAAAATTTTATGGTATGAATTTAATTTATATTTATATGTTCATAAGAGAGTGGAAATATCTTGTTTCTTCTTAAAATATCCCAGTGTTTTTTTTTTTTTTTTTGGGAAGGTTCACGTGTTACTGACGAGCAAGCTAAATTAAGTGTATTCAGAATGTAGTTGCAACAGAACCAATGGTCTCTTCTCAGAATCATTCACCATTCTTATCACTCAATTTATGAACGTTTCTAATATGGACTCATCTTTATGCATATGTACATCGCTGGACATCAAAAAAAGGATAAACACAATGAATCGAAAGTAGAAAATCAAGTAAATCAAGCCATGTCTACGAGGGGTTATCTAAATTAAAATGAATATGGAACACCCTTTAATCACCAGTTTTGGATGAAGAAGACATACCCGATTTCGCCTGTCGGTTTTCGACCACCCTTTAATCACCAGTTTTCGTTACTGCAGCATCAGTCATTGTCCAAATGATGGTGAAATCAGCTTCAGTTCTAAGTTTTAACATCATCACCAGTACTCATTGCAGGAGCATCTTCCATCCTTAATATGATGAAACCTGTTTGCATCTCTAACGATGATCTCTCTGCCTGTGGCCAATGAAATGTATTTGATTGCAGAGTGACAGTCCCCACAAATTCGTAGATTCTTGAAAACTCTGATGGGCTTCGACTTAGATATGCTAATAAGACCAAAGGCTACTGCTATTCTTTCACTGTGCTGAAACAAATATTTCTCCTTTTGCTCTTCCTCCACATCATGAAGCACAAAATCCATGTTGGGGACATATCCCAATTTCTTTATTTTTAAAGACAAGTGTTCAAGTTCATCGTATATTTCTTCAGCTTTTGAATGTGATGTATCACCCACATAAAACTTGTGTACTTTATTTTCAATCTCTACCCAGCTGCAGCCTGCTTCTTTGATCAAGTTTTTTTGTTTCATTACCTTTCTAATATTTGCAACTTCTTCCCATTGCGAGGTGGATGCATACAAATTTGATAGCAAGATATATGCAGCAGGATCGTGTGGCTCTTGTTCGATGATCATTTTTGCAGCATGTTTCCCCAATTCTAGGTTGTCGTGAACTCGACATGCTCCGAGAAATGTTCGCCACACAAGTGCATCAGCTTTGAAAGGCATTGAGTTGATAAACTGAATGGCTTCAGAGAGAGATCCTGAACGACCCAGTATGTCAACCATACAAGCATAATGTTCCATTCTCGGAGTGACTCCATGCTCTGCGTACATTGATTTGAAGTGTTTCCAACCCTCATTAACAAGACCCACGTGACTACAAGCAGATAAAACAGCAATGTAGGAGACCTCATTTGGTCTAATACCAGCCTCGAGCATCTTGTGGAACAGCTCCAAGGCTTTTGTTGCAAACCCATGTTTTGCAAAACCTGTGATAATTGAAGTCCAAGAGATGACATTTCTGTCTTCCATGTCTTCAAAAACTTGGAAAGCAGAATCAATGTCTCCACACTTGGAATACATAGAGATTAAGGCATTGCATATGGATTGATTTGACTTCAAACCTGACTTTATAACGCGAGCATGAATTTGCTCGCCCTTCCCTATTGTACCAATGCTGGCTGCTCCACTCAGAAGGCTAGCAAATGTGAAAGCACTAGCCCCCATCCCTTGATCCTCAATCTCATTGAAAAGTTCAAAAGCTTCTTCAGAATTTAAGTTCTTAGAATATGCATCAATTACCGTATTATAAGAAATCAAATTCTTCTCAAACAGAATATCAAACGCTTTCCTTGCATCATCAATTTTGCCAGATCGTGCATACATGCTAATAAGTGAATTTGCAACACAATTAACTACTGAGAAACCGAGCTTTACTGCATGAGTAAAAACCTGTTCGCCAATCCGCAGATCGGCTAGATTTGCACAGGCCTTGAGAGTGCTGGAAAACGTAAAATGGTTCGGTAGAACATGAGTCAAGATCATCCCACGAAAAAGGTCAAGAGCTTCTTTATCATATCCCCCTTTTTTAACATATCCTGTGATCATTGCAGTCCAAGAGATGACGTTGTGATCCAGAATCTGATCAAAAATCTTTCTGGATTCACTCATGGATCCATCCACAGAGCATTTAGCATACATATTTATTAGACAACAACCAACACAACGATCCAGAGTCAACCCATGTTTTATGGCTTGAGAGTGCAACTGCTGCCCTAACGATAACAATTCTAGCTTTGCACTAGCTGATATCACAGCACTTAATGTGAATCTATCAGGTTCGTATCCACTTAATATCATATCCAAAAATACATCAATGGCTTCCCCTGCGTACCCAAATTGCATAAATCTAGTAATCATCAGTGTCCAGGTAACTGCATTTCTTTCGGGCATTTTCTCAAACACCTCAAAGGCAGAAACCAAATCGCCACGGCCCTTCACAAACATATCAATCAAGCCACACCCAACACATACATCTGAAGCAAAATATCTAGTTTTAATAACATATCCAAAAATAGAGTCACCCACCGATGCAAATTCAGCAGTGGAACACGCGCGAATTGCGGCGGAAAAGCAATACTCATTTGGGTAATAACCATTTTGGATCATATCAAGAAACGTATGAAGCGCCTCAAACCCCATCTTGTTATTGGCAAAGCAAGAGACCATCGCACTCCACGTAATCAAATCCCTACTATTTCCCATGCGCTCAAAAATGGATTTTGCTTTCTCCCACTGGCCGCTCTTGGAATACAAGCTAATCAAAGAATTGAGAGTCACAGAGTCGAGCTGGAGGTCCGACTGAGCGAGCTTTTCGTGAACAAGCCTACCAAGATCAAAACTACGCGTTCTAATACATTTTTTGAGGAAAAGTGAATAGGTTTGAAGATCAGGATGGGATCCGTGCTGCACCATGTGTTCGAGAGTTGAGATCGCTGTACGAAGGCGGCCATCGTTGATTTGGCGAATCAAAGGATTCGTTGAAAATGTGGGGAATTGGAGAGAAGGGGAGGGATTTGAAGAAGGGGAGGGATTTGAAGAAGGGGAGGGAATTTTGAGGGTAGTGGGAGGAGGCAGACTCTGCATCTTCACCTTCTAACTGTATTACCGGTTGCTCTTTTACGCGCCTTCGTTGGGCTATTTAGATTGGATTTGCAACTGCCGTTTCAAATGGATAAGATTTTCAATGGTCCAAAAATTAAATGGGTCTTGATTTATTATTATTCATTTTAATTATCTCTCTCAATTTTATATTTAATAGATATATAAATTTCTAAATTTTTAATTTTTAGTCTAAAATTCAAATATTAAAGAAAATTTTTCTAAGAATACAAAAAGTTCCAAAGACCCATAACACATCATTTTGTAGGTCTTTAGAAAAAGCTAAGTTTTAGCCTTAAAAAAAAAAGAAAATCTGAAGTATTTACAACGGAGGGTGTCAGAGGGAAGAATCGGACGGCGGAGATTTGACGGGAGGCATTCTACAAACAGGGCAGGAGGCATTCAATCGCAGCCATTCATCAATGCAATCTTGATGGAAGAAATGTCGGCAATGGGGTATACTCTTCACAATCTCTTTGGGCCGATATTCCGACAGGCAAATTGCGCAAATATTGTCATTGGGCTTCGGTAGACGCAGGCTTTCCCCCAATTCAAATTTTGGATAGGAATCGATGGTGGGCTCATCTAGGCCCATTAAAGTGGGCCGAGAAGAGATGACCCAATGGGCCTCAATGCTTGAGTTTCGGCCTCTCGAGTAGGATCTGACTCGAGCACAAAAGCAACATAAGAAGCCCAAAACGCACATGCTCACTGGGACTCCCACGCCTATGGATACAGCATAGCGAGCACCCCTGGGGATCCCTAATAATAATTTTTAAAGAAAAAATACAATTAATAATTTACATAGTGAGGCTACGACTGGGGCAAAAAAATCCTATATACTAACCAAGACTCTATTACCTATTTTATTATAAGGGGGATGAACCAACCTCCATAATTATTTTTTTAAAAAATACCTTTATACTAATTTTTGTAAAAAAAAAATTAAATAAAATGTGAGCTTACCTACCCAATTGATGCAAATAAATCTATTGTTATTAAAAGTTTATTCTTATCCAATTTACTAGTCAAAACACAACTTAGTCAATAAATAAATAAATAAAAATTACTTATTGAAACTACAAAAATAAATATGAAAAATGGTAGTTTTTCTTTCACACACTCTTATAAATAAATATGAAATTTTGTCGTGTTGTTTGCAAGGTGGGTTCTTTTGTAAAATGTTGAAAGCACTAAACGGAGGTAGAGGGAGAAGTGGAAGCATACCATGTCGAGGTTGGGCACTGTGTTTGCATTGGATTTGATCGGTAGAATTGGGTTCGAGGCCACATATTCCACCGTGTGACTCGCACCTTCTACAATTAGGCTTTTTCCACCCCAATCGAAGATCATTCGTCAAATCCGGCGAAAACGACCATGAATACGGCACAGATACAGTCTTCATCGCAACACATCTCGACGACAAAATCTCATTCACAAATGACGAAGGTGATGCGAAAACTGCATACGACAACCCACTGAGGCAATATATTGGATTCAAGTTCAACTCGGATGGGATTGGATCACTCCACGAACAATTAAACAAGGTGAAATCTTCACTATTTGTAGCCTGAAACGGCGACCCAGAAAGCTCGAGAGACAGAATCTTTCGGGGAAGACATTTGTTTGGATCATTGACCAAAATTTCTTGGTTCTCGTAATCTATGTACTGAACAGTGAAATCCCCTGAAGAAGGAAGATGGAGAAGTGGTTGACCTGTGGAGGGGCAGGTCAAATCAAAGCCTGGATACCCGCATGATTTGGGCTGTTGGTTTTCAATTCTGAAAGGGAATTGAATGGTCTGAAAATCGCCATTGCAGCTGGAGTGAAAACAGAGTTCAGAGGTGGATGCAGGGCTGAACAAACAGAGGAAACAGAGGAAACAGAGCCAGAGGAGAAAAAGAAGCATTTCTTAAAAGAGCTCTGTTAATGGGTGGAAGGAAGGCCATTACACAACATTGCTTGTAAATTTATATATTCTTTCAAAAAAAAAAAAAAAAAAAAAGAGGAAACTTGTTTCCACACTCAAAAAGAATTGGTTGTTCCAACGAAACAAATGGCATTAACTAAGCTTAAAAGTCAAATATAACGCTATTGAATGAAGTATGATTGGTGGGCGCCAAGAAAGCTTCATATGATGTGATCTTAGGACAATGACAACAAAGCAACAAAGAACAAGTCTAAGTTTTTATTTTCTAAACCAATATATCGTATCATTCGTTCAACTCATTGTCGTCAGATCCAACGGTATTGATGAAGTCTAATGGTTTGTACCATGATTTGATGATTGGAGGGAAGTGCTTTTCCTTTCCCCTTTGGGAGATTATGTTGGAGAAGGACCTGATCAAAGAGTTAGCAGTAGGTCAACTCGAGTGCAATAATATAGAGTATTTCATACAAAAATTTGATGTTTTCTTTGATGCTACAATAAACACATATGGAACTTTGGATGCCGTCATTAAGATAAACAAATATGGCGGTTTCATTATTATGTCAACTTCCGAAAGAGCTCAACTGATAAGGTAAGATATACTTGATAAAATAGAAAGTAGAAGGTTTGAAAACTCGCCAAGGCACCGTTGGGTATTGTTTCACTAATCATACTAATATAGAACTATAACTGTTCTCAGAGAATGGTAATTGAGAAGATGATCTTGAGAATCAGTCAAAAAGGAATTTGGTTAAAAGATGGAACTTTGAACAAGCCAAATAGGTCACAAGGTTGGTGGAACGAAAATTCTGATGTGAAGATTACATTAACTTCAGAGGGCAAGCAAGAACTTTTTAACTTGCCAACAACCAATAACAATATAACCAAAAGATTGAGCCAACTGTACATTATTCATCTTTGTGAAAAACAGGGCCAACTATCTATAACATAAAAAAAGGGGGGATTTTAGAAACACCTATCAACATGATAGAAGAGACCATATGAAGCCATACAATATCGCAAACCTTACCTACTATTTAACCCATCTCCACACCCTTCATTCCTTTACCCTTCCTTCTCTCTTAAAACATAATAGCCAACAGAAACCCAATCCTCACAAGCTGCACACCTTGCTTGGGTGCTCCTCTGAAATTGGCTTCCAAGGAGTACAAAATATCAATTCTTCAGCCAAAGGTATTAAGTTTTCCTTTCTTCGTTGAAGGGAAGTTCGAACAAAAGCTTCATCGCCTATGTCATTATTGTGTGTCTGCTGCTGCTGCTGCTGCTATCCTGTTGCCTATTATTATAATCTTGGGAACTTTTCCCAACGCCTTCATAGCCTCCTTCACCAACAAGAAGGTTCTTTTCTTCCTTCGATAGATACTTGTCGACCTGAGCAGCTGCTTGCCGTCCTTCAGAGATGGCCCAAACCACGAGGGACTGGCCCCGACGGCAGTCTCCGGCTGCAAAGATTCCGTCTACACTAGTTGAGAAGCGGCCATACTCGGCCTTGAAGTTGGACCTATTATCTTTCTCCACGCCCAGCTTCTCTGCAACTGTCTGTAAAATGCGAAGAAACAAGAGCACATGTTAACATCAAGCTACTTTAGCTAGGATTAGAGTGGTCTCAAACACCATACTCTTTTACTTCTCACATTCTACCCTCGTTTAACAACAAGTCATATCTGACTAGTGCAAGTTTTGAATGAAACTACTAACCGATTCAGGCCCGAGGAAACCCATCGCCAGTAAAACAAGATCAGCCTCTATTATTTCCTCGCTGCCTTCCACCTCCTTAAACTGGAACCTTCCATTAGCATCCTTCTCCCACTGAACACGTATTACTTCAAGTCCCTTCACTACCCCGTTCTCATCTCCAATAAACCGCTTAGTCAAAACCTCGTAAGATCTTGGATCTTTTCCGAATTTGGTAGCTGCTTCCTGGTGTCCATAATCAACTCGGAATATTCTAGGCCACTGCAATCCCACAAAGGGTGAACTTATAAATATGTAACCCATCAGCCAAAGTAAAGTAACGATGCATTATCCAGTGCATAGCAGGGTGACAGGTAAAGCGTTTTCCAAAATGCCAAATAGGAGACACCAAATAAGAAAGGCAAACCTGTGGCCAAGGGTTTCCTGCAGCCCTGGTCTGTGGCGGCTGAGGAAGAAGCTCTAGGTTTACAACACTACTGCAACCGTGCCTTATAGAGGTTCCAATGCAATCTGTTCCAGTGTCACCACCACCAATGACAACAACCTTCTTGTCTTTTGCAGAAATGTATTTTCCGTCTTGAAGATTGCTATCAAGCAAGCTCTTTGTGTTCGAATGAAGGAACTCCATGGCAAAATGGACTCCAGAAAGCTCCCGTCCAGGTACAGGAAGGTCCCTGAAACAAACATTTACTCGGCTATTTTCAATGAATTCTTAAAAACGATTGGAGCTGTGCATCAAAATTCTTTGGATAGAAAAATTGAAGAGAATAACCTTGGTTTTGTGGCACCAACAGCCAAAACGAGTGCATCATTTTCATCTTGAAGACGATCGAGAGAATATGATGGATCAGTTCCAACATTAGCATTAACAACAAAATTTACACCTTCCTCAGCCATAAGGTTAACACGCCGCTGAACTACATCCACTTTGTCAGTCTTCATATTCGGAACTCCATACATCATAAGTCCTCCAATTCTGTCAGCCCGTTCATACACAGTCACCGTGTGTCCCATTTTATTTAGCTGGTCTGCTGCAGCCAAGCCAGCTGGTCCACTCCCAACAATAGCAACTCTTTTCCTGCATTAATTAACAAATTCTATGAGCACTAAACATAGAACAAAATGACACTTTTAACGAAGTCTTATTAATATTAAAATAGTACTAAAACAATAAAAACCAAGTAACATTCAGAAAGAATGACAGAAACAACAGCATACCCGGATCTCGTAAGAGGAGGCCGTGGAGTCATCCATCCCTCTTCAAAGGCCTTGTCTATGATGGCACATTCAATGCTTTTGATGGACACAGGATTCTCAATAATGCCCAGAACACAAGATCCTTCACATGGGGCAGGGCAGACCCGGCCAGTAAACTCTGGGAAATTGTTCGTCTCAAGAAGCCTCTCTAAGGCTTCACGCCACCTATTCTGATAAACTAACTCATTGAATTCAGGAATTTTATTGCCAAGAGGGCATCCAGAGCTCTCCTGAAATTATAAAAAATAACAATCAGGGTCAGGAAAATAAAATTTAATTCTTGTATAATAAGAAACGAGCATATTGAAAAATCTCAGTAAAAGAAATTACAGTAAAGACCATCACCTGATGGCAAAATGGGGTACCACAATCCATGCATCGAGCTGACTGAGTCTTTAATAGCGGCCCAGGTTTTGATTCTTCCATAACCTCCTTCCAATCTCCCATTCGAACATTAGGATCCCTGTACTTCACTCCTTCACGCTCATAAGCAATAAAACCTCGATGTTTAACAGCATCAGGTGTCTCAGTAGGTCTCTTCGGCGGTTCCATCTTTTCAACCTTTGGATTAAACTCAAAATTTACCTGTTTGGAATCCCCATTCAAGGAGGCAGCAGCCATTTTCTTGAGCTCCTCAAATGCATCCTTTTCAACCAACTCTGCCTCATCCGACTCCTCAACATCTTTAGCAGCTGGCTCTGAAACCTCTTTGGTGGCTCCTTGAGATTTCATGTTTGCAAGAACACGCTTATATTCCCTTGGGAAGACCTTAATAAATCTAGGCAAAAGGTTCTCGAAGTTGTTGAGGACTTCTTTGGCTAAATTGCTGGATGTGTGACGCTGATGCTGCTGTATCATCATTTTTAGGGCCACAATATCATCCTCCTCTTCAACTTTGTCAAGATCTACAAGCTCAAGATTGCATCGGGATTCAAACTTCCCATCCATGTCAAGGACATAAGCAATACCTCCACTCATACCAGCAGCAAAATTTCTTCCAGTTTTCCCAAGAACAACAACAGTGCCACCAGTCATATATTCACATCCATGATCACCAACACCCTCCACAACAGCCTTTGCCCCTGAATTACGTACACAAAACCTTTCTGCTGCCATCCCATTGAAATAGGCCTCACCACTTGTAGCACCATAAAGAGCCACATTACCTATGATTATGTTCTCTTTAGGATCAAATAAACTCCTCCTTGGAGGGTAAACAACAATTTTTCCACCTGATAATCCTTTGCCAACATAATCATTGCTGTCACCCTCCAACTCTAGCATTATGCCAGGGCAGAGAAATGCTCCAAGACTCTGCCCAGCACTTCCATTGAATTTGATATGGATAGTTTCTGAAGGAAGCCCAGCCATGTGATAACGTTTTGTTACCTCATGGCTAAGCATTGTTCCAACAGCACGGTTAACGTTGTTGATAGGGCTTTCAATGTATACAGGAAGACTCTTTTCTAAAGCCGACTTTGAAAGTGCTATCAGTTTTTGATCCAAAGCCATGTCCAGACCATGATCTTGTTTCTGCACGCAATATTGTGCAGCTTCAGGACGAAGATCAGCAGCAGGTCTAAGTAAGAGAGATAGATCAATATTCTCTAGCTTCTCATTTTGCCAAGCAACTTCTTTATCAACTTCTAACACATCCGAACGACCAACCATCTGATTGACTGTACGAAATCCAAGCTTGGACATGATCTCCCTCATTTCCTCAGCTACCATAAAGAAAAAGTTGATGACATGTTCAGGTTCTCCTGCAAACTTCTCTCGAAGAACAGGATCTTGAGTAGCAATTCCAACAGGACATGTGTTCTTGTGACACTTCCGCATCATAATGCAGCCCATTGTAATAAGGGGTGCAGTGCTGAAGCCAAATTCCTCTGCACCAAGCAAAGCAGCTATAGCCACATCTCTTCCGGTTTTTAATTGACCATCTGTCTGAAGCACTGTACGACCACGAAGGTCATTAGCAACCAGAGTTTGGTGAGTTTCAGCCAACCCCAGTTCCCATGGAAGCCCAGCATTCTTGATGCCAGTCCACCTTGATGCACCTGTACCTCCATCATGACCTGAGATTAGTACATGATCTGCATGGCCTTTCACAACTCCACTAGCAATTACACCGACACCTGCTTCTGACACCAACTTCACACTAATCCGAGCAGCTGGATTGGAATTCTGAAAGCCAATAGGAAAGGAAAAAACTCAACAAGTCGGTCAAAGAAGTTTGTATTTGAATACTGTTGATTCACAAGCTGGCTTACCTTGAGGTCGTGGATTAACTGAGCAAGATCTTCAATAGAATAAATATCATGATGAGGAGGTGGGCTGATAAGCCCTACCCCAGCGGTAGAATTTCTTGTTTTTGCAATTTCACCAACCACCTTGTGACCGGGAAGTTCACCACCTTCCCCAGGCTTGGCCCCCTGATGCAATAACCAACATTGCAAATTTAAATAGAGCGGATTTTAGGAGAAAAAATAGCTGCAGTTCTTATTTCACCTCACCACATTCAAATGTAGACATCAATTAAAGATGCAAAAACACCCAGAGGTGCTTTGCAGACACAGCATCATCTGCCATGAACATAGTTCCATAAAAAGGATGAACCTCTGTTCCAATAGGAGTGAAGAGGCAAAATGAAATGCGAATTGGAAAACACACCAACATGAACAACCATATTCATTCAAAAAAATCAAATGAATACCTGAGCCATTTTTATCTGCAATTCATCTGCATTTGTGAGGTAGTAACTTGAAACTCCAAACCTCCCACTTGCAACTTGTTTGATAGCACTTCTCTTTGGATTCATTGAACCATCAGGAAGAGACTCCATTCGAGATGGTTGCTCACCTCCCTCACCTTGAACAGAAATTTCATATAAAAAGCTTCAGCATATGCGAAGGTAATGATGTCAACATCTATCACTAAAAAACATTATATTTGAAAAGGGAAGAGAGTATAATACAGAGTCCATATTTGTTAAAGACCAAAAGAACATAAGAATAAATCGAAAATTCTGACTCCAAAGAATGTTGGAAAAATTACAATACTAGAAAAAATCTCAATTTCCCTTTAAGGAACAAAACACACCTGTGTTTGATTTTCCACCAATTTTGTTCATAGCCATGGCCAAAGTAGTGTGCGCCTCCAGAGAGATTGATCCATAACTCATTGCACCAGTGCAGAACCGCTTAACAATTTCACTAGCAGCCTCCACTTCATCCAGGGGAATACTCGTCCCCGTCTCTTTAAATTTCAGGAGTCCTCTCAAATTACATGCTTTATTTAATTCATGAACAAGCTTGGAGTACTCCTTATAGGCATTTACACTATTAGTTCGAGCAGCCTCTTGCAACTTTGCTATGGCTACTGGATCGTTTAAGTGAATTTCACCACCTTTCCTCCAATGATAATCCCCAGGGTTTGGTAATGCTACAGCTTCTGCACTGCCAGGTGGGAAAGCTCGAGAGGGAAAAGCCATTTCATGCAAATTATGTGCATCACGAGCCAGCATCTCAAAAGTTGCACCCTCTACTCTGCTTGGAGTTCCAGCAAAGCACTTATCAACAACTTCTGAAGAAAGACCAAGAGCTTCAAAAATTTGAGCACCTTTATAAGAAGCCAAAGTTGATATTCCCATCTTCGCAAGAACTTTCATCATCCCATAGTTGCTTGCCTTGAAGTACTTTTTGACCAATTCCTCCTTGGTGTGAAACTCACCATTTGATTTGGCCGGAATTTTCCCATCAACTTGTAATCTCCAGATGGCCTCAATAGCCAGATAAGGGCATATAGCATCAGCACCGAACCCCACAAGTGTACAAAAATGGTGAACTTCACGGGGTTCTGCAGATTCTACTATCAAGCCAACTTGAGTGCGTTCTAAATTTTTAACTAGATACTGATGGACGGCACCAACAGCCAGGAGGGAGCTCACAGCAACACGCTTGGTTGAGAAGGCTAGAAAATGAATTGAGAAAACATTAAACCTGTTGGAAGGAAGATGCAGAACTAAAAGTAGAAAGCATAAATGAGAATGCAAAACACTAGAGTACCTCTATCAGAAAGCACAAGTGTAGTATATCCCTCCCTAATTGCATCATGAGCTTCAGCACAAATCCTATCCAAGGTCTCCTCCAAACCTCTTCTACCAAGGTATTTTGGATATGTGATATCTACAACTTTACTTCGCCAGCCCCTGTAGTTCATTTGCTTTATTGCTTCCATTTCTTCAATGGATACGAGAGGACCTTTCAATGAGAGACGATGACATTGTTCTTCAGTAGTTTCAGTCAGGTCCCCTTCTGGACCAATCATACATTGCATGGAGGTCACTATCTTCTCTCTGATGGGATCAATGGGAGGATTTGTAACCTGTGCGAACATCTGCTTGAAATACTCAAATGGGAGCTTTTCTCTGTTGGACATGACAGCAAGTGGAGTATCATTTCCCATGGAACCAAGAGCCTCAACACCATCTTTGGCCATCGGAAGCAACAGCATCTCCAAGGCTTCAGTAGTGTAACTACACAACAAGGTAAAATTGAAAATGCGGTTTTCCATAGTAAGGGAATGGAATTAGATAGCTTATGAAGCAGCTCACATACCCAAAGGCTTTCAAGGGAGCAAGTAAACCATGAATGCCCATAGTTTCCATATTATCATCATCAGCCGATGTCTACAAGTCGTAAATGAGTAATATTTAGATAAATATAATCAAAGAAAAACTAAAGTGAGATTGACCTCGTACTTACAGGCAACGCTCCTGCAATAGATGGAGTGGTCAGTTCAGATTTATCAATTGAACCAACGACGTCCTTTAGCTCAATCTTCTGCCTTTTAAGCCACTCTCCATAAGGCCTAGCAAGAGAATATTGCTGCTTCAAGGCTTCATCATCTACAACAACATGATTTTCAAAATCCACTAAAAGCATCATCCCGGGGTTGAGCCTTCCTTTACGTGAAACATCTTCTGGTGCAATGTCCACCACCCCAACCTCACTGGCCATTATAACTCTACCACTGTGAGTTACATAGAAACGACCAGGCCGCAATCCATTGCGATCCAATGTAGCTCCAAGATAGCGGCCATCAGTAACTACAAAAAAAAAACATTGCAGATAACCAAAATTCAGAATTCACTCGTAAACAAAATTTGATTGATTCAGAAGTATGTGTCTATTACATGAAATAAGGGCCGGTCCATCCCACGGTTCCATGAGACATGAAAAGTATTCATATAATGCCTTCCTCTGTGCATCCATATTCTTGTCATTTTGCCATGCTTCAGGGATCATCATCATGACAGCTTCTGGAAGACTTCTACCAGCTCTAATTAAAAGCTCAAGAACACCGTCAAAAGCTCCTAATGGGTGGCAGCACAAAAAGGAATGATAGATAAATAAATCATAAAGAGGTATCATCAATAATCATGTATAATGAATGATTGTCACTGACATACAACAATCAAGCAGTTTTTTGCAGGTATCAGCATATGCACAGATCCATGCATGCAAGCACAAAGAGATTTAATGTAGACAGTTCACCTGAATCTGAAGAGCTAGCATCCACAATGGGCAATAGGTGTTTTAACTCGTCTTCTGATAGACCAAGTTCCTTACACTTCAGTAGACCTTCACGTGCCTTCATCCTAAGGGGAAAATAAAGTTCAGATTAAATCAGTGATGCAGATAGTTTACAAGATATTGAAGGAGAACAAGCGAATGAGAAACTTTATGAGAAGTCCACTCAGAAAGCATACCAATTCACGTTGCCTCTAAGAGTGTTGATTTCTCCATTGTGGCCCAAGACACGCATAGGCTGAGCACGATCCCAACTAGGAAAAGTGTTTGTTGAGAAACGGGAGTGTATCTGCACCAATATTTCATAAACCTAATTTGTCATTCCTTTCAATTTTTTTTTTTTTTTTTTTCCTTCTTTTGGTCAAAATAAGGAGTGAAACAACAAGTTACAGGCAGTATTCATCTTTGTTTAACCTTGATGGTGATCAATAACCTAAGCTAGACAGTTTCAAAACAATTTCTTTTCATTTAACTATTGCAAGCTGAATCCTCAACAACAGATCACAGATGGCTGCCATGTGTTTCTGCAAATATGATTCACTTGGTAATGAGGTTTCTTACCAAAGCCATCCAACCATCCAGTCCAGCATCCAAATTTAACAAGAAATCAAGGAAGTGGAAGAACTTAAGAGATCATTCAAACCTCAATGCCTCAGAAGTCATTCCTCAACCTTGCATCTCTCTTCAGTTACCGGTTGTTCCCATGCTGTTTGTTGGAGTATATGAAGTTAGTGGAGAAGAAGAAAGTGAATGGATAAAATATTTACCAGGGCCATGTAGCTCGTAAACCTTTCATTCCCTAGATCCAGATAATAATCTTTCAACTGAATGGGCTTCAACTGACCTTTGTACACAATAGTCCTACAAAATTATGCCAGTGAGTTCAAGTTATGACAATATGATAGTCAGATCTTATAGAAACTGATGCGGCCTTCCAAAATCACCTCGAGGAGAGAGAACATATGTAGAAGTCTCTTGCGCCACCGTGCTCAAGGCTTAGTGCAGCTTGAATAGCTACCACTGAAAGCCTCCTTAATATGTACATCTATTTAAAGAATCACACAAATAACCACCCGGTTCAGATTAAATTTAACCAGATGCATTCAAAATTGCACATTAAAGAAATAACAGGACCAAACTACTGAGCCCAGTAAGAGTAAGCTTCAATTATAGTACTGAAAGTAGAACATGAAAGAGAAGATCACCTGTTTCTCCAAATCAACTTTCGACCTTGTACTTGGGGTAAGGAACACTTGCTCAATCACAGGTTCCGTCTGTAAGGCAGACTTCCCCAATCCAGTATTGTCTGTTTGCACAGACCGCCATCCAAGAACAGAATGCCCAAGTGATTCAGCAACCTTACACACAAATAAAGCATTGAACCGTCAATGGATCACATCGTATAAACGTCACTTAATCAACCAATACATTTCTAAAACATAATAGACCATATCAGATTTTAGGTGTTATTAGACATTAAGGACAAGACGAAAGAGACACTGAGACCTGGAAGTTAAAAGAGCACAAAATCAAGAGAAAAAGATGAAAAGAAATTCAGCTTTAGGAAAATACCTTCGCAAATACTTTTTTACTTTCTTCTCTACGAGAATCCGACGTGGGCAAGAAAAACATGCCAACGGCATACTGTCCCGGCGGTGGGAGTTCGAAACCATTATCTCTTGCCGCCTAAAAAGAGGGCAACCATCAGTACCACTAAACAAGGATCGAGCACGAAAAATCAAGCAGAAATCAAGCAAACGAAATATTTGAGCTTTTTGTCTTTGAAATATTTAATCGTTACAACTAATTTCGCGATCGTTAGATGCAGATGCAGTAATATTTATACCCAGATGTCAAAATTTTCAATGAATGAAACGGGTTTCAAAAGGCTCGCAACCCACCATCAACAATACTTTTTTTTCATCGTCGAATTCATCCATGAAACCGTGATTTATCATTATAATTGGATAATAGAAGGTAAATCAAACTCGAAAAATAAAATATATGGGATTCCCTTCAAAAAAACCATCTTTTTTAAGGGAAAAAATGAACAATCATGGAGGATGAATCACAGTCGCAAAATTGAAAAAGAAATGAAAGAGGAAAAAATAAAACACAACAAAAATTCGTGCCTCCTTAAAGAACTCGTGTGGAAGAGCAAGAAGAAGCCCAGCTCCATCACCGGTATTTGTTTCACAACCACAAGCACCTCTGTGTGACATACGAACCAACATTTCTAAGGCATCTGTAATCTGCAAAAAGCAACATCACAAGAACACCCGAATTAAAGCCAAAAAGAAATTTTACAAAATATATATTCCCAATACATGTCCATGCTAGACGAAAATTTCCAAATCGAACGTTAAAGAGGAATCCAACCGTAATATGGTATCATATTTCAATAAACAAAATCCATTTAGAAGAAATAATTCGATGATGCTAACCGTTTTGCGACTGCTTTCGCCGGATAACTCAGCAACGAACCCAACTCCACAGGAGTCCTTATCAAAAGAAGGATCGTAAAGGCCAAGCGGTTTCTCAGGCACAGCCGACAGACCCGACCGGACAACAAGCCGTAGCTTCGGTGACCGACCAGGACCGTCCAAATGCCAGAACTGGACTCTTCCGGATCCCGGAGCCCTCAAGCGGGCTCCAAAGAACTTCTTCTCCGACAGGTTCAACGACCTCGATGCTGCCTTCGAAGCAGAGCATCGAGCAGCTCGCGCGCCTATACGAGCTTTAGAGTTGACATTCAACTGAGGCTTAACAGAGGACTTATCAAATGAGGAAGGAGTGGCCGTAAGTTTAAGAAGAGAACCAGATTTCGCCAGCATTGTAAAATCAGAAACGAGCTAATCCCACGATACGGTATCAAAGTTAACCCCTACAACTGATGGAACCTCGTTATAACCAATTTTAGATCCAAATGAACTCTCAGATTTCTTAACAGAGACGTAATAGAATTCCCACGTTGCACACGAGCAACTCTGCAGATCTGGCAACGCTTACTCCCCGAGATTTCTGGAAACGAAAGGTTCTTCAGGATTTATGAGTGAAAAAACAGGGTAGTATGTCGATAGGGAGCCTTAAGAGCGAAAGAGAAAATGAAGGCAGACAACAAGTATGAAGTTAAATACTATAATCGGTAGGCTTAGCCGAAAAAACTTGAAGATAATATTCAAATCTGGAAGCGAGAGAACAGGAAGAATCTCCTTGCAACCCGCAGATCGTAGGAGAAGGAGGTTTGGACAACAAATCTTCCCGGAAAACCAGAGTGACAGAGAAATCAGGGAGAGAAATAGAAACGAGAGTCGGCGAAACGCAAACGAGAAGCAGCTCCGCTATTAGGTTTCTTATTTCTTCGTTCACATTAACGAAGCAGATGAGTGAGATTTATAGAATCCAAAATGGAACCAGATAGAGAGAGATAAAGTGGTAGAGAGAGAAGATGGAGGCAACAAGAGCCCATAGAGGGAACCGATGTCTACTTTCGTCATTTACCCACAAATATTTTTATAATACAAACTAACAGCTCAGATTTCCCTAGACATTCCACGTGGATGTTGGCCTATGCGGCACGGTACAGCCGCTTACGGCGGGCCCCACTCCTAGATAAAATCATCCAACTTTATCATAATCGTAAAATAACCCTAGACGGTTTTTTCTCTCCTTCTCTTCCTTTTTTGCCGTCCTACGTCACCGCTTTGATGCCACGTGGGCTCGGACCCGAACCTGCACCCCGCCAGGCAAAAGTTAATAAAAAATAATAATAAGACGAAGAAACTGGAATATTTGTTTTTTGTTTACTCCGTTTAGTTTTTTAAACAAAATGCAACTAATTACCGCAATTAACAACTTTTTAGGGAGTCTGAATTTAATCTGACATGAGAGAGACCAATGAGGGTATCTGAGTCATTTCAGCCGGCCAGCCAACCTGCCACTCTAGTGGTTTCAATTCCTATTATATCTTGGCCTATTTAATTTTATTATTAAAAATGTCTTTATTTCAATATATTTAAGGGAAAAAAATATTGAAATTTCAGAACTTAAAATAAAGCGGTTGAGTTCGTTTATTTATTATAAGAAATTTTGATTTGGTTAGTTGTAAATTAGAATATTGAAATAGAAGACCACACTTTTTATTATAATAAATAAAATTAGAGCAGTTGATTAAAAATAATTCAATTATGGCCAGGTACTTATTTTTAGCTGATTTGTTAGAAAACTATACAATAAAATAGTTGAAATAGAAACTTCAAAGTAGGGAACAGGGAACTCGACAAAGTTCGTTTGTTTCTTGTTTAATTTGGATTAAAAGAAATGGGGAGGAGAGAGAGAGGGAGTTGGTGTGAGGGTAAAGTGGTAAATAAGAGATGGCTAAATAAAGGGGGAATGAGAAAGCTAAATAACAAAAATTAATTAATTAATTAAGAAGAGAAAAGAGAGAGAGCGACGCGGCCAATGGTATTTAGAAGGAAAAGCCGCCACCGGATTTTACGCGGCCAATAGTTAGTGTTCTTTCTCACTGGCTTAAGCATTTCAAATTAATCCAACAAATAATACACACATGTATGTCAAACTTATTGCAAGGGAAGTATTATTTTATTGATACAATTAGTATGCCATACCAACTTCAATTATTAACTAACACAAATACTCCTATATTAAAGTTTTAAAAAGTATTTTTATTATATTATTTTAATTCATATAGATACAATGCCCGATCTAAAATCACATCGTTATAAGCTATTCAAGGAGAATGTCATTTATGAGATATTTTACCATATGCATCAATTTGAAATAAACTATTATTAAATAAAGTCGAGTAGTGATGTATCTCATATTTTTTTTATGTGTATACGGTTTATCAAATCCAACTCAAACTCTTCCCATATATATATTACAATAATCCCAATGACATAAGTTTTGATATCACAAAATATATTATAATAGTTTACTCAATTTGTATAGAAGGCAATGTTTTGAAAACGCAAATCGAATGGTACTTTATATTTAAATAATTAATTCATATATAATATATGGAATTGTAGATACAATGCATTACCTAAAGTCCACGCTATAAATTATTAAGGGAGAACGTCATAAATGAAACGTTTTACCATGTATATAATTCAGATGGATGTTTGTAGAATAAAGTTGAATAATGACATGTGATTGTCTCTAATATCAGAACGAGTTATATTTAATAACATACATAGAATTGAGCAATTTTAAGAAGAAATTAATTGCGGGTACATTTATATCAACAAAGAGTAATATCAACAAGGTAAAAATGTGGATAAAATTGGAATATTATTTATTTTTACAGTAGAGAGAGAAAGGTTGATTGTGATATTACACCAACTTGAAGCTAGGGAGTCGTCGTCAGAAGAGGAGAGACAGAGAGAGAAACCAAAAAAAAAAAAAAAAAAAAAAAAAAAAAAAA
>NW_019272024.1:140969-253625 GCF_002738345.1 Cucurbita maxima | reverse complement strand
AAAAAAAAAAAAAAAAAAAAAAAAAAAAGAGAAGAAGAAGAAGAAGCAAAGAGCCACTTTTCTTGCAAATAAAGTTATAAGCGCTCTCTGTTATCAATAACATAGATGTACGAATTTTTTTATAACAATAAAAGAGAGGAAGCTTATCTGTTATGGCCTATATTATTCATCCAAAATTATTTTAATATTTCAGTAATATTATTCATCCAAAAATTCAATTTTTTTTTTTTTTTACCTATAATCGAGTAGACAAGTTTGATAATCCATTCTCCATTTTTTTGCATTATTTCTACCTCTTTTCAAAATAAATAAACTTTATCAACAAAAGTGCAAGAGACATGATTTCAAGAATGTCTGCGGTTAAAATCATGATTTCAAGTCAAAAAAAAAAATGCTGAAATGATAGATGCTTGACTAATAGTCTATAGAAATAAAAAGTAAATCGATGAAAAGTTATGAAAATATAGAGAAATGTAATTTTGATAAATATTTGGTAATATGAGGTAAGTGAAATTAATTTTCAAATGGAAAAAATAAGGAAAATGGGATGGGATGTGAGTTTGATGTATAATGAGATTTAAATAATAAAGATGTAATTTTAATGAGACGTGAAACTAGGCCTACCAAATGGGACCCTTTTTTGTTGAAAAAATTATTAAGCATGGGTTGGAAAAGTATGCCCGAGCTTGATTTCTCAACAAAGAATTTTATTTTAAAATGAAACAAAATTGATAATATAAGAACTAAAGTAAATAAAAGGTGAAAAAGAAAATCAAATTTCAAATAGATTAAAAAGGGGAAAAAAAGTTGAAACCAAAAAAGGAAAAGAAAAAGACGGTAATTTTGAAAATTACTCATTTAACCATATAAATGAGAGGGAGGTCGGTTTCGATAGGCTACGGCGTGGCCCACCAATTCCACACTGGTCCGGACAAAAGACCATTCGTCGGTAACCACGTGGGAGTTATAGCTGTGGGTGAAGTGGACTGGAACTTCTCTCCTCTAGTTTTGTCCTTTTGTGGTACTCTTTTGTAGGTTAGGTAACAAATCAAACCAACTCAACTCTAAAAATTGAATTAACAAATAATCAATATGTTTTAATTTAAAACTATATTTACTTGAATAAAAAAAAAAAAACGGTGAACACGGAATCATCCATTATTATATTATTTTAATTTTTAAAATGAAAGACAATATAAATATAAACTTCATTTTATTGTAATTAAAACTAATATTATTTTATTGGAGACAAAAGAAGGTTGCGAATCCAAACTTTAGTTTAAAATGGACGCAAATCTGAATATAAAATGAAAACTATTGTTTATTAGGTACCCCAAATGGAAGAAAAATAAATGGGAATCTCATAATGATTTGAAAGAACGTTAGTCTTATTCCCATTTGTGGGAATTAAACAACAAAATTCGGAAACAAATTCTCCTCAACTATATGGCTTTAAAACCATCCACGTTAATAGTAGAGTTGTTAGAGTTTTATTTTTGGATGTAACGTTAAATAAAAAAATAAAAAAAATAAAAACAATTGCTACTTTATTGAATATATAAATGATTAATTACCTATTTATATAATAATCTTTGTATAAATATAATATTTAACCATCTGCACCTTCTAAAACAAAGTATTTTAATAATTCCCAACCCAACATAAACGAATAAACGATTAAATGATAATATGATGTATTAGTTTTTTACCTTCTATATAATTACCCTTTTTTTAGAAATAGCGTATGGTCTATATTGATAACTCCAACCCACGGGAATCCTCCTAGAATAATTCTATTAGTATTATTTTTTTATTTTCTTCCCATAATTTGAGCTTTGTTTTTTTTTTTTTTTATTAAATTAAAGAAATTTGTATAGTTTCGATTCCATTAGACCAAAAGTTTACTATAAGGAAATAATTTAAAGTATATTTAAAAAAATAATAATAGCCAAAATGGTATATATTCTAATATAAGTAGTATGCTTTATTTATTCACTGCTTCAAGAAAATTGTGTGTGAGAATATGATGAAGACACCACTGTAAATAGAGAAGAGAAATACATTTTGAAATGAGTTCTTAAATAGAATGCTATCTCTATATGAAAAATACATGAGAGATGAGAGATGAAGAGAATAAATGTTATTCTTTTAGTTTATTTTTCTATAATTATACAAAAATTAATCTCATCTATTTTGATGTAACCTTTAAAACCTAATTTTGTAATAGATGTTTGATGTCGTAGAAGTGAAGAAGTCGTAGACCTTATAGAAATCGCAAACCATATATTATATTAAAGTTAGCATTGGAATCATATAATAAAAACAAGAGGAACATGGAAACCACCGTAGTTATTAATGGCTTCACTTTATTCAAGGAACAATAACAACAACCTAACTGTATTTATATCAATAAATTAAAAATGCATTAGTAAAATTGGGGTCGGTTTAAATGGAGCGGCTTCGTATTAAATAATAAATAACCTAAACGAATAAAATATTTGCTTAACAAGGCCTTCATGTTAGTTGGGCAATCAAAATTCAACTTTTTTTAAAAATATTTCAATTAAGAACTTTGTTTCTAATATTTTATTTCTCTGGTTAATGCAAATACATTAATTGCAATGTTTTGTTATGCTAAGCAATGAAAAGGCAATTATTGAGAGTATCTAGCAGATGAGGAATTCTTAGTTCTTGATTTTTTTGTCTTATATGCTCAAGTATTTATTAAAACTGTTTTAAGATTAAAATAAGCATTCGTATCATTTAGTTAAAGGAATTGTTTTTTAAAACTTAGGTGCATTATAGTTTGTAGGTTTCAAGTAGTGAACTTGGTCAAACATTTTTTTATATAAAAAAATGGAGTGAAGCAAGTAGGGCGTTTGAGTGCTCCTTACTCCTTCAAGATTCCAAAGGTCAGGCCGACGAAAATAGTCAATCTGGTGGTGCCCATTTTCAATTAATTAGAAATGGGTAATCATGATTTTAGAGGAATAAACACACAAATCTATATCTTTTTCTCATTCAAATATATGTGTATAGCCTTCTTAAAAACATACATATATGTATGTGTGTGTGTATATTTAAAACATTCTAAAATATGTTTGACGGGTGAGAAAGAGAGAGATGTTTGTATAAGCCTCCCTATGAAGAGAGGTATAAAGATAGGATAGCCTTTACTCCTTTAATCTACTCAATGATTTATCGGTTAATGAAGCTTTGATAGAATGTAGTGACTCATGCGTGTGCTTATTAATAACAATTTGATGTTTCAGTTTCCATAAAACTGGAAAAAGAGAGAAGAAAACAAGTGCTGCCAGAAAAAAGAGAACAGCCAAACAGAGCACATGCATTCATCAGGAAGACAAACACCAAAAAGTCGAGAGCAACAGGAGGCAAAGACAAAGAAAAGGAAGGAGAAACAAAGGTACCACATTTCCAGTATTGGTTGCAGCGTCTATTTTTCAAGTTTTGCAACCCCACAGCCACTCATCCAATTATCTTCAAACTTATCTTCTTCTCTATCACACACTTTCTTTGCCACTACACATATATTGTGTTCCTATCAAACAGAATTAATGGGATGACCTCACTTCATTGTTTTTTTCTGTTCCTCAAAGGAGCCAACATTATTCAAAATCTTGAGGCTTAACAAATGATCCGGGTTTGAAATCAAAACCCCTTTTCAATTGTTATATGCATATATTAATCTAAAAGATTCAAAGAGAGTGGAGGCAGATCCACTCCCTCCCCACCAAAACCAAAGAGATTCTTTCTACATAGTGCATTTGTTTTTCACGTTTAGCCACTGATAGCCCAACCATTAATATAATGCGCACTTTCTGTCCAAAATGCAAAAAAAGCATCCAACTTTTTTGTAATCACAGGTCAAACAATTGATTCCCATGCCCCTGCTCCTCCCCCAACCTCGCAGAAGTTTCATATAGTCCAAAAGATTCAAAAGACACAATCAGATTTCCCACAGAACAAGCTCCACTAAAGGTTAAAGCATTAGAGCCTACATCATTATCAGAGAAGGGCATTGTGGGAAAATGCATGTGTAACATGGGCCATATGCATAGTATAGCAGACATGTGTTACCTTGAATGTAGTGAGTTTATGCCAATAATTAAAAAGACAGTTTCATCAACTTGGAAGAGAAAGGTTTGGTAGTTGAAGAAGGAAAATCCCCCACATGGGTAGGTAGGTGGAAAAGTTTTCCACATGGTGTTATGATGTAAGGTTTGGGTCATATACAAATATTTTATAAATTCTTCAGTCGTAACAGATCGCACAAGCATGATACCTCTGGATTTCACTTTCAGAACCTAATTGGCAAGTGGCCATTAAAATATAGCCAAAAGCTCGAAGCTCTGATCTGATTTCCTTTGCTGTTGATTTTTATGGGTTTGCAGCCCAGCAGTTAACCTAGATGAAATATCATTACGTGTATGTGTCTGACTAAAAGGTATGCTAGATGGTAAGACATTCAGGAAAGGAAAGCCAGGCTTTCTAACAAGCCTGTTTATTTCTACCTTTGTTTTTTTCCCTTTTCCTTGTTCGTTGATGTTGGTTGTCTGTGGTTTTGAACGTTAAGAATGTGTATAAAAGAACAAAAATATTTTAGCCTAAGACTTCGGCATTTTGAATTTAGTATTAAGAGGTGGTTTAACATGGAATAATGTAGAAATTTCATGTAAAGGGTCAAATCAACATCTTTAGAAAAAGTACATGTTGATGCTAACCTGGAGAATTGACTCAGTTTTGCTGATTTTGGATCTGTGGTTTAATGGCTTCAACAGATAATGAGGTGAAGCATATTGCATGACGATTGGGCTCCCTACTTCCATTCTAAACGCTCTGACTTTGCTTTACCTGGAAAATACTTCCCATTGAGATATAAAAAGAGAGAAGTACCTTGAGTTAATTTGGAGAAAAGAATGATGTTATATTTAGAAATTTAGCACAAGCATTGAACTGGCGTTGGATTATACATGTTCGTGGACAAATCAACTCCAACCAAAAAAAAAAAAAAAAAAAAACAAATCTCCAACTGATCTTGTGCTCACTAAAATGTAAAAACAATAAAGACAAAAGGCAGTCCCAGAGCTTGAAGACACCGAATCATCAATCATCACCGCAACTTTCATTGTCTATAGTTCTGTGTCACAAAATCGTTTCATCATTTCAGAGACCATCCTCCGGGCAAAAGGAATATAGCTCAAAGTATACCTGGAACAGAATAAGCCGAGGAAGTCATGGCCGAATCTAGTTTCGATTCAAGATAGGTCTCGCAAGATATAATTGAACACATTTTCATCCAGTGGGAAGGTTTTCATCCTCTAGTTTTAAATGAAATTTGAATCGAATGGAGGAATGCCAATGATAAAGGTAAACGTACCACATGAGTGCACATATCTCACTTATCATTGCAATCACTGTCAAGATCTTATTGTGGATCTGAAAAATGAATAGCAAGGAAACTCATCAAAGAAACTAAATATGAGGCATTAACTGTTTGCAGAAGTCCATCCCAGGCCGATACTTGCTTTATTTGCTAAAGAAAAACAATGCTAGAACTGTATTTGGAAACCTTGTGGAACAGATGAAGAGGGACCTAATTGGAAACGCCATTAGTACTGTGTTCCACAGATAAATTGAAGAGTGTTCATTGAATATCTCAATGCCTTGGTAATTTAAGTCTGTTTTCCCTTCTAATGTCATATAGTCAGAATCGTTACGTACCCCGAGAGCACATATAATAGATAGAACAACACATCCCAGGTAAATAGCTGTCGCATAAATACGGACAGAATCAAACATCAGTCTTATTTGTTGCCCAGGTCCAAAGAGGAAAGCTGTGCTGCCAAATAAGATGCAATTTAGAATATTAACACCTCAATGAAAAGGAACAACATAGTGAAGGTACATTAAAAGTTTCCCCCCTCGATTATCTTCCTTTTGTTTGTACACAAATAAACTTCTTCTTGAAAGAATATGAGATCGAAGATAACAAGAAGTATTAGATGCAAGCCAGAATGCCGTGAAAGTGAACAAAAGTGCGCCTCCAAATAATAATTCTTAATTGCCGACACATGTAGAACGTAACAACAACAGCTTTCTAATTTAATTGGTTGTACCTTCCGACGGCTAAAACATTGCCAAATGTAAATAGGACAGCAAATTTGAGTGGCTTAGCAAAAACAAGCAATGACTGCAGAAAGAAGAAAATGTAGCAAACGCATCAAATTTCTCACTTAATAAACACGATTTCAGATAACGATCAAAATAGAAGTCAATGAAGCTGGGCTATGTTCATCTAGAATCATAAAAATCCAAATGGAACTTTAAAGAAAAAAACGTGAGATAAAAATAAATAAAAAATAAAAAATTCACTGATGAAGAAAAAAAAATTCCAGAATGTCAATCGCCTGCAATTTACTATATTGGTTTCTAACACTCTTAGATTTGACTAGTTTTGGTTGAGCGAGAAGAAAAATTCCAGAATTTTCTAGAGACCAATAAGCTTTGTCAACTCCATTCCCCAATCCAACAGTGTCAATCGCCTGCAATTACTATATTATTGACAATTAACTTTAACCCTCGAATTGTCCCATTGTTTACTGATTGTTATAATCCAATAATGAACAAAATTTTCTTTTGTGACTCCTGTATTCACTAGTACCCCAGGAGAATGCCTTCATTGCATTAACCCATATGGTTTTAGCTTTCTTCTCAATTCTGCAGCTCGATAACAATTGGATAATATCCTCTTTGACTGACTTGTCAAGAACCTAGGTGCACTGCATTTTATTGAACCGAGATTCACAACACAGCTTACAAAGGACAAACTAACTGGATTTTTAAATCATATATCTCCTATGAATCCCTCCCTGAATTTATACCATCATGACATAATGTCCACATAAAGAAGTTGACTTCTTTAGGGATTCTTTCCTTCTAGATTGCTGTAGACAACTCCTTTCTTAATACCCATTTCCGGATCATTTATGTCCTTAGTGGTTGTCATGTTCAAAGAACATCCTCCCAAGCTTTACTTGTTGTCATTTTCTATCTGGTGAAGCTACAAACACCTTAAAAATCTTGCCAACAGAGATGACTCCCCTTCCCAGCGGACTCTATAGAATAAGGTTCTCCTTCAATTTGCCACCTCAATGCCAGTCAATCCCTCTATAAATCATCTCAGTTTTGTAATATTGGACCATGGACTTTGATAACAGAAGTCCCCAACGCTCCCAACTTATAAAACATCCTTGGTATGCTCCCTTATGTACTGGATAGAATCCCATTCCACGATTCATCGAAGTCAGAAAGCCGCCATATCCATTTGATATGATCCTTTTCTATATGGTGAAGCTATAAACAACCTTAAAAATCTTGCCAACAGAGATGACTGCTCGACCCAGTAGTCTCTCTAACACAAGGTTTTCCTTAAATTTGCCAAATCAATGCTAGTGAATGCCTCAATAAATCATCTCAGTTTTGTAATATTAGACCATGGACTTCGACAGCAGTAGCACGCAATCCCCCTTACTTGTAAAACATCAACTTACTCTCCCATAAATACCAAACATCCACTTCCTTATCCCCAATCAAGAGTCCTCCATTTTCGATTGGTAGAAACTTTCTCCCAATTGACCGGATGGCTTAATTTTTCTTTAGTATTCCGTTCTTAAAGGAAATTCCTCAGCTTTATATCCAAATTCAAACCTGCCTTCCTTCTTTGTTGTGTTTTCCAATTTACACTAGAAGGCTCAAGGACCAACCGGTGGATAGTTAGATAGCATAAATCTCATTAAATTCCAAAATAATAATAGAAATAAAGAAAACCTGGCGTTACCAATCCTACCCAGATCGTAACTTGAGGTTCAAATCCAAAACTGTCATCAAAGTTCCCCATATACAGAAGATGCATATGACATAAACACATATGAAATTGCATTAGATGTAGAGGTAGGTTAAATGTTCGTTCATACCAAAATCATGAAAACCACGCCCCCGATCAAGCAGCCTCCAAAACCGTAAAGTCTCTGATCAGCAAAAGACCAAAACAGTATGAAAACCGAGCAAAAAGAAAAACTAGAGCAAAAGCCATAAGACTTTCCACAAGCGGAGTTCTGTGGTCGTTGTTTGAAGTACCTGTACAGGAGTTAGGGAGCATAGATCTTCTGAATCTTCATCCAACAAGCTCTGACCACACTCTTCGTCATCGACAAATACGTCTCGGCTGGAATTCCTCCACATTTTGGAAAAAAAAAAAAAATCCAGAAATGGGTGACCTCACGTGGTCTTCAAAGGTGGGTGACGGCGCCGGACCTCCCCTCTGAGGTGTAAATAGTTTGACTTGTGGAACGGCGATTGATCGTCGATAAACTAGACCCACTTGGCGCCACACAAATCACCCAATAAAAGCAAGTTATTGTAAAGGAAATTATTTTAAATGTGTTTGTAGTTATTACCATCCACACAAAATTGTGAAAATGTGAAAGAATAATAATTTAAACTAAAATTATGAAAATGAACTAAATAATAACCTGAAGGGGACGTCGGAAGAATTTAAAGAAAGAGCCCCAAATGAAACAGCGAAATCTGAAGGGGCCTTCTTTCAGAGGAATTATGTATAATACAAACTCCGGTGCGAAGCTGCGGCTGCAAGCAACAGAAGTTGAAGCTGTGGCTGGTAGCGAGGGAGTGAGGTGGGTGGGTTAACATGTTGTCTACGCTGCTAGAGGTGATCCGCGCGTCACACGAGAAGGTAGTGCGACTCGAGCGGCTTATAGTGAAGGAGCTCCAAAATGAGCCTGCTTCTGTGCTGCAGAGCCACCTTCTTGCTGGTCCCCTTATGTTATCGTTGCTTTTTGTGCAGGTAGAGATTCATGAAGACAAGGATACTGCCGGGAAAGTTGAGATTGCGGCACTTGGAGGGCAAACAACTTCAGGAACCAACGTTTTTAGTGCATTTTATGATAGACGACTGAAGCAGGTATTTGGCTACACTGAAACAGGTGCTCTAAATCTGATCATGAGAACAGTTCTCATGGTGAACCCTGTAATCTCTCGTTAAGGAGTTATCAAGTGGCGACATATACTGATCTGCAACTCCAGGGATTGATGTAAGAATCTCATGTATTTCTCTACTAACTTCTATCTGAATTTCTCTCTACTGAATGCTAGTTGAATGAATACAGATTACAAAAAGCAGAAGCAAATTATACTCATCCTCACCTTGTAATGCTTTTTTTAAAACCTAAAATTTTGAGGAATCATGTTCTATTCTGATGCAGTAACCATTAATGTGGATTGAAAAGATTTGCTTGTTTTCCAACCACTAGATATAAATTTAGGATGGATCTTTACAATGAATTTGGTTACAAAATTTGAGTCTAAAGAACAACCGTCATTTGTTATGGCTTTCATGCAGGCAAGATCTAGTAAATAAAAGTGCAGATCCATCTACAGATCGAAGAATCAGGAGTCTGGAGTCCACATATGTCCCACAGATAAACTTCGACAAATCGAACAATGCCGGTGGAACTTGTGTCCGGACTTCCCGAATTACATTTCTTGCAGCATCTATGTCTTCGCTCAGCGGAATGTCGAGACTCATTGTCAAATCAATGTCGCCTGAAATGAGCTTCACTGCTGGGAGGCTGGATGGAAGCTCCTCAAAAGGAATCACCTTCCTCCATCTCGTACTGGACAACTTCTGAGCCAGCACATGCTCTGCATTGGATTCACCAAAAGAAGGCTGACCAAGGGCAACAGTGTTTTCTTCCTTCAGGTACAGTCTTCTTCCAGCTTGTATTCTGGAGGAAGAGTTAATTACCAGTTTACCGTTGATGCCGATTTTATTGTGGGGCCAGTTACGACCTCTCATGACTGTGAAGTTAATGTCTGAGGTCAATGAAAGGCGATTGTTTAGCTTAGAGTCTCTAGCAACTGTCAAGCACACATCTCCAATAAGAACTCTAGCGGGAGGTTGACGAAGGGTGAGCCCGATGTGCCTCCCAGTTGAGTATAAGAAACGCCACTTTCCTGGGATTAACTCCTGCCAATGCTGTATAGAGAAAGTCCAACATAAGCAGTTAGATGCTTACTCCTTGAACATAGACATAACAGGGGTCATTTTACAGCATATAGTTTGCAGCCCATATGGGATATGTGAACCGAAGATGTCAACACAAGTTGCTGTTTTCAGGCAAGGTGATGCGTGTAAATATGTTTATATGGAGATGTTAACATAGATCACCTTTGGTTTTGAATGAGGAGTCAGCATCTCCATCAACTCAATGAAGTGGGAAAGCTTTCTTCGCTTAATCATATAAAATAAGGAAAAAGAAACACTAGTTAGCAAACCTTCTAAAATTCAAAATGTTCTTAGAGAGAGAGATTAAACAGGAAGATGATGAAGAGATATATTATGCACAAACCTGAGGTAGGCTGTAAATATATTCCTCTGTAATTCGGACTGCAGTTGAACCAAGGCCCCATCTAATAATTTCCATTGATGGAGCTATCCGCCATCTCGGTCCACACAGGAATGGATGCCTGAGAGCCTCTAAGCAGCTGCAGGAAGGTTCAGTTATTTATTTATTTCGAAAAAGAAACAAAATTCCCATTGAAAAGCTAAAGGTTACACAGAAGAAGAGTTCCAAATGATGACCCAAAGCCATTATCTATCCTTAGTTGCAACAAAGCCCTTACCATCTCCTAATGTATAACTTCCTAAATCCCATCTACTTACCTTATTCTTTTAGAAGGTTTGTTTGCAAGTAACAAGGACAGAAGGTTCCATCCTGCGCCCCAATTTCTATCAAGTATCTGCAAGATAAATGAATCAAAGATCTGCGCATACATTGTGGAAAAGTGATTGCATGAAATTTATAAAATAGATATTTACTTGAAATCCGACATTTCCAGATGATAGTCTATGGTCGAGGACTCGTAACAAATATTCACGCAAGCATGAAGGATCGTGGCCCTATATTTCCACATCAAGTAAACATGGTTACATAATTGAAATAAAACACAAATACTAAATGTTAAAAGTTCGTCCAGTGGCAGATCTTGCCAATGCAGATTCCTGTGGAAAAGAGGTTCTGGAGTGAAAAAGAAATGCAATTATTCAGATGTTATACCTTTGAGAAAAACAATTTAAACTTTGTGAATGTCAATGGGTCCATGAGTTCCTGAAAAACCATCTTTGCCATCATGAACCCCACACATCTACACCGTAAGTGGAAAAAATATCAAGAAGACTACCAAGAAGTTCTAACAGGAAAACAGAGTCTAAACAGTAATTCCTTTCTCCAACAATACCTCATGTCAAATGCAATCATCATCTGCCGTCGATCCAAGTCATTTTCGGTAGTGTTATCATTCTCAGCATTTTCATGGAAGTAGGCTGCATTTCCCAAAATTCCAACCTGATAAAAGAAATCCAGGATGAATATAAGATGTGAAGGACAGTAATCTGTTGGTTCATTTCTTGAACATCAAGTTAGTACATTAATAGACGTAACTGTTTCATACAACGTTTATTCGTTATCATTTCTTGATTAAGTAAACTAAAGCACATGCACAATTTTTACTGACTATGCAAGAGTAACCAAATCTAAATCACAAACCATACACGCTTAGAACGTCTATTCACAACTTAAATCAGAAAGGACATCATGCCTTACATATTTCAGGAGCTGTAGACTAGTGTAGATACATTCAATTTGATCCATCAATCATCTAGCTCAGTAAAAAGTAATAAAGTATTATCCTCGATGTTGCCAGTTAATACCAATGATAGGCCTTATCAGGCTTCGGACTATGGATGTCTGATTTATAAATAAGAGATTACTACCACGGTCACAAATAGAAATGATATAAATGGAAGAGAATTAGCCTATTCTACTTGGTATCATACAGAAGAAAGTGTACTTACTTTGACATGTTTATCAACTGGGCTTATGTGAACATTTTCCAACCTCAATTCAGTATGTGCAAGCCCATGGCTATGCAAGTAATTAACCTGAGGCAAATACAAGGAAGGCATCAAGAACTAGTGTCACTCTCAGTTTTATGGATACCCAACATTCTATAATTCACCTACTCCAATCAAGAGATCCCTCATCAATACTCGAATGAGCCGCGAGTGGCGTGAAACTGCAGGTCCTCCAGTGGTAGTATCACCAACCTTTCTGACAGACTCTTCATCCAGTGCAAGAGTAGCTTCCAGTGTTGGAAGCCAATCTGACTGTTGAAGCCAATGCCTTAAAGAAAAACTACCATGATGCTACAATTGAAAGCAGAAAGTCTGCATTAACATTACTATACAAAAATTTCACATAAACAGAACCATCTAAAAAAAAAAAAAAAAAAAAACTGGAAGAAGTCATATAAAGCAATAAAATCTAATAAACAAAGGTCGGTAGTTCCAAACTCTTGGCAGAAAGAGTGCGTCAGATCCTACATTTAGTTCTAGCTGGTACAAAAAATATCTTCATGACACTAGTCGTTCATGAAAGTTGGGTTGATAGGGTTGCTAAAGGTGATAGTTTCATAGGAAACTTTAGAATGGCAAAAAAGTTGAATGCTACAACCAATTTGAAGTAAACAAAAATGTATCCAAAAACTTTAAGAAGACCAAGTATTGGAGGCACAAGAATCCATGTAATCCAACAACTATCCACACCTACCCCATGGACCAGAGTAAATGAGGAGTGGCCGTTGCTCATAAGTGAAGATATGTAACCATGAACTTGCATTGAATAGGAGTGATACATGAGTCTGCGAGGAGCCAGTTTCTTTAATACCTAACCATATTATTATGAAACAGAGTCAAGTACAATATCTTATTATTCGTTTGTAAGTCTTTTTACAAGAAAATATGGATAAGAGACAAACTTCTATAGCTCTTTTTCCTCTACGCTGAGCCTGGGTAGTCTTAAGCCTTCGAAGCACGACCTTTGTGTTGTATAAAGGGCTACAGTAAAAGAATCCTAGTTATTAAGACTTGAATTATTTGGAGAATATCGAGTAATAAACCAGAAGTAACTAACCTAAGGCGATTCTTCACAAGTGCTTCAAAAACTATTTCATCCGCCTACCACATTATTGCACACACGTCAACAACTAGTAAGAGAAAGCGAATAGTGACATCATTAAAAAGAAAAAAAAAATCTCATACCCGACCTCCAAGGCCTGTGCTGACACAATCGAGAATCTTGAAATCAGACATCTTGAATCTGATGACATGTTCCAATTCCTCCTCCATGGATACCGATAGAGGACCCGGAGCATTGCGCTTTGATTCTGACACAGAAGCATCTTTTCGCATAGATGAACACAGTAATTTTGAACATCGCGCCCAGTTTGAACTGGGATTTTCCCCCACAAATTGCACTTGAAGAGGCCCAATCAGTCTAGTCGACCGATTATCCTTAAAACAAATACCCATCGCCCTTTCAAAATTTGGGTTCGGAGCCTTTCCATGAAGTGACCCCATAGATCACAGCTTCAGCCACTGAAAAGGAAAACCCAATTGAGTAAGTCCCAACCTTCAGAATACATAATCACAGTTCTGAAAATGGGATTAAGAAAATTCCCGCCACTAATCAGACGGTGGGAAGACGAAGTCCAATTACGCACAAATATAGCAATCAAAGTTGTCTCATCTTGTTTCCCAAAGTGCCAGACAGGCCATATGAGACGGAAAAGGGAACATTGAGATTGCTTAAATCTTCGGCAACATAAATAACAAGACATATACAACTTTCAGTTTCAGCAAAAAAGGAAGAATGCATTTATCTGTAGCTATTGAAGCCGCATCGCTATAAGGAGAAATACCAACCTCAGGCGACCGAATCAGTTCAAATTAAAGTAATTTAGAAACAAAATTCATGCAGAACATCAAAACAACTCTAGAAATACACATTCCGACTCCAATATACAAGAAGAAGCAGTCTGAGGAGAGAGTAAGAAAAGTGGTGGACTGACCGGAAATGGAGGGAGATGGGTGCGAAGATTCGGGAAGGAAACATCGAAAAATTATATAGAAGAAGAAGAGCGTGAAAGTTGCGTGGAAGGAAGAGCTGAAAACGTTGCTCCATGAGCTTTCCTCGCTCTCAAATATCTGAATCTCTTGTTTGTTTGTCAGACTTTCTCTGCCCATCTTTTTTAACGGTGATCCCAATCCTTTTCTGATCACTCCCGCTCTGATGTTTACACGTCACCACTACTTGGGAATTTATTTTCTCTATTTTATCGGCCCCGTCCGGCTTCATGTACAATTGTCTCTACTGGATCCTTATCGTTACTTTCTTCATTATCTTCATATTTCCCAATATTTTATTTTTAGTTAAAATACAAATTTAATGAAGACTTTAAAAAAAAAAAGTCTCTATAAACATCTTTTATTAAAAAATTATAATTACTATTCTAAAAATCGATGATTTGATCTTCCATTTCCACGTAACATATACATGGAGATTGATGATTTGTGGAAACAAGAAAGTAGAACACCATGGGTCAACATTGAAGTAACTATTAAGATGGATGGTGAGTCAAAAAAATTTACATGAATGAATGCCCTAAACCAGAACCCAGCTGATCAATGTGTAGCCTTCCCTTTGTTAAGGTTTAAGGTTTTGAGTGTGCGTATAAGAACAAACTCAACAACTTTCCTTTTTCCTGTTGGCTGCAGAGACTGAGTTAGCATCTTTGAGGAGAAACAATGAATGTGATGTGTGTTAAGGTATCCATCCTAATGGCCTAATTCATGAACTTTCGACACTTTCGAGCTTTACATAAACAGGGGACCTTGAATTCATCGGGTTCGTCGGGATCGAACAAGTAATCGTACCTGTCCAATCCAAACAACACTTTGATTTAGAATCAATCATACTCTCTCCAAGAGCGAGCATGTGCTCGTGTGCATGTATATATGTGTGCGAGAGAGATAGAGACGTTAGCTCTTCGCCAGCAGGGACATTAGCCTTGGAAATGAGCACAATCCGACTTTCTTCGTCGCCCACACTCATGATCCTTGCATAGCAGTTGGGCATACACTGCACAAAGAATTTAGGACACACACACACACACACATGAATCCCACTAAATTCAAGTATTAACCACTTTATAGCAAAAGTTAATTAAGCTAGACTGCAACAACTTACTGAATGGTTGATCAAGCGTGCTATATTTCCTTTGTCGGTGGCATCGACAACTACTTCTTCACTGATCTTAAAAAGCTGTCAGAAATATCACGAGTCGACAACAGTATAAGTTGATATACTGTCATCAAATTAATGTACAAAAACTTGGGAGTGTTTGAATCACAATTTTGTGTAGTAACCTACATTTGTGAGTCTTCAGACTATGTAAAACTGGATAGAACACTTAACATTCAAACTTAGGTTGTGTAATTTATATTTAGTTTGTAAACTCTGGGTAGAGTTTGAAAGGAAGAGTCAACATAAACATACATAGCAGTCTTTTCCTGCCAATCTGTACCGTGCCTCTCTTAGATCGGCAACAGTGCGCCTCACCTGTTCACCACGATATTCAAGAACCTGCAAAAATTTAAAAAACAAATGGTGAGCCTCAGTCCAAACATGCATTAAATAGGAATGTTATCATGATTTTTCGGTGGGAGATGGGAGATTCGAACCTCTTGGTTGGAGCATATGTGTTAACTAGTTAAGCTAAAAGTTTTTCAAGCTTGCATAGATATATCTTTCGCCTATCTATTTGTTCTTACAACATGATCTCATTGAGCATGCCAATTCATCTCAAAAGGAACACATCCTAACCAGAGAAAAATTCACAAAACAGTACATGGGCATAATCTCATTTAGCATCTAATTTATATGTCTCTATACCATTTCTCCTTCTTGAATGTTTCTACGTGCAAAAAGCCCCCATCCATGTATACCAGATCTACCAAAGCATACCCGATCGTTTTCTGTTCTCTGGAATCACACACCCATATGAGAAAGAAAGTCAGATATCAAACAAGGATACTTTCATTTGTGGAGAGTGAGAAGCAAATTACCATTACCTGTAAGTGGTACAATCGATCCCGAAACGAGGAAAAGATCTTTGGTTCCTCTACCATCGGTAACTGTAATGCAACAAGAGTAAATATCATCTTGTTCTAAGCGGAAGAAGGGGGTCGACGAACTTCAGTATATACTTAAAATGAGGATGAACTTTACGCTGAATGTATTAAGGCTTCGTAATTCTTGTAAAGGATGATGGCATGGCCCCATCACTTTGTGTATAACAGCTTCCTCGACCGTCCTCTAGTAACAAGAAGAGTATAAAGAGCCAATGTCAGTAACTAGAGCAATCTAACAGCAAAGAAGATATGCAGAACATGGAGTACCTTACCTTCTTCACGCTAGTTGATCTTTTATAAACCTGACACCTTGCAGCAGAAAATGGCTGAAGCTCAGAAGTTTCAGATACTTGTTCTATTTCCTTTGTATTAGATGAAATTAATCTTGAACCACCTCTCTTCTTATTCTGAAGAAGGCTTTTAGCAGAAAATACCCCAAGAGAAGTCTGTATGATAAGAACAGTATCCGGATTGGGAGCCCTAACCCATCATGGTGAAATGATGAAAAATTACACAAGACGTGATCAGAAACCAAGCTTCATGTAGAAACAACATCATCTTTTTCCTACAATCCCAAATAAGAAAGCAATACCTATGATAAGCACAATAAGATACCATTTTTGTGATTTGTCTACCATTTTTCTCCAGGCAGTGCAACTGCAAAAGCACAAGCAATCTGTTGGATTGGACATCCAGTCTTGCTAAAACATTACATGTGAAAAGGCTAACACTTATGACGTTATGGATTCGAGGAAGGGGGCCGGGGGATTATTGTTTGGAATGGACATCTATCAGGAATTGTTTCAAATATTCGTCCAATTTACAAAACAATAGGAGAAACAATTTATAACTTCAAGTACCGACCACAGCACAGATTCCAAAATAGGCGAAACAGTTTAGAGGTAGGTAACGATCAGCGCTGAAGCTCGGTCATATGAAGATTGAAGGGTAACATACCATCAATTTACATGTTACAGAAAAACAACAAGTGGCAGGACAATGAAGAGTACCTCCATGCGATAGCCTGCTCTTGATGCACACATAGCATGGTAGTAAGTAGAGCACTTGCAGCATTGCATGCATGAACCGTGAATTTGCTTACAGATAACACAAATCTGGAATTCATGAAGACGAGTATTTAGTGAAGATTAGGAAAAGTAAAGGAAAAAAGAAAATCTTAGCAGGAACCTCTGCAAAGCACAATTGAAAAACTATAGACATCGAACCTTTACAAAAGAATTTGAGGGGATGCACAAGATACCAAGAGCAGGTTCCATTTTCTCATCACTGGCAAACGAGACTTCGGGTCGAAACCAAGCACAGGTAACATGGATCCATAATGTGTCGACATCAGTGGGCTTCAACGCACCCCCTATAGTATAAAAATTATCAGCTACAGGGCAATGATTTAATACTGGAAATAAAAATGTACATGATTTGTGCAGGCAGTTAAAAAATCTAATACAAAACTAGTTTGATCCACAAAATGTAGAAAACAAAACCTTTTACTGGACAAAGGCAACATTCCCGCTTAACATCAGGAGTTTCACACACTTTACAGACCCAAGATGTTAAATCCCGAACATTTCTAGCTCCATAGCATTCTTGATGAACTGCTATCTGACATCTGATACATAAGTTCCCACCAAAGCATCATTGATAATATATTTACAGAAACAGATTTGTTTTGAACAAAGAGATCTAAGAAAACAAGTTATTTCAGTCGGTAGACACTCGGCCTCAAGGGAAAGTATGGGGCTTTTGACCTGAATTATATTGTATTTGAATACAAGTGATGAGAAAAATAGTCATTTTTTACAATACCTGTTGCATATAATAATCTTATTGTAGTCCCAATCTTCAACCCATCTACAGACGGCACATCTCTCTGTTGTCCACTTTGCATAAACAGGTTCATATTTCTCTGAGACAGCAAGAACGGTGAAGTTAGTTTGGGTTATCAATACTTGGTAGGCTACTGTAGCACTACACAAACTATTTTACCCAACAAAGAATATTACATCTCAAAAAGAGGGGCAAATGAAAATTCAGGTATACCCTGCAGAAAAGCGAGCAGCTTTTGCCTTCGCTCATTCGTGGAAGACCGTTTAGGGTGCTTGACAGAAACAACACTTGCATGGTACTCAGCTACTTGCAGCATCTGCAGGGTCAAGTATTATAGCATTCGTTTCAATCTATGAAACAAGATTGTTCAGAACTAAAAATGAAAGCACAATGCACCTACTGGTGAATAAAACTAAGCTTGGACAGAATGAAAATTCATTACAACATACCTGACCTCGTGTGAATTAGAAGGATCAAGTATTACTTATTGTACAGGTATGAATCTGTTAACTAAAAGATAATGGTGCCCTGAAAGTCATAGGAGGGGCCATAAGCAATATGCATGAGTGAAATGAAGATCACACTTACCCATTGTTCTAGGGGCAGCATGGAACCTTTTACCCTCACACTTGTCTTCCAATTCCTTGACTTCGATCCAGTATGTCGTTCCCACTCAATAAGTGCTTGTTTCTCCGTCCCGCAAGACCCACATTTGCACACAACTCTGCAAAGAAACAGAAAAGGTGAACTTGCATCATGTGAGTAATAATCAATACCACCTCGAGTTCCTTAACACCTCCTCCCCAAAGAAGGAAAAAAAGGGACTAGAGTGAGTCATAAGCTTACAGGTGAAGGCTCGGAAAATAAACGCCTTCCACATCATTGCAGAGCACAGTAACTTTGTTTGCACGAATCATTCCATCATTACTTGTCTTCCCTCTGTGAGAAAAACTAACAATCATCAGAAGCAGAACCTCCCAACTTCAGTATTGCAGAATTAACACAAAACCAAAAGGTTGAACCAAGTAATAAGCATAACCAAAGATATTTTACGAAAGAAGATTAAAAGAAAATAAAAGCTACGTTGAGTTACTTGATATTGGGTTGTGATTTCTCTGAGTCGGATAGTTCAAAATCAAATTTTGCTTTGCATGTAGGGCAGAAGTAATCTGTACTTCCCAGATCCTGAAAGAACCAAGTTACTTAGTTGTGGGAAAATCAGAGAGAGAGAGAGAAAGGAACAAACCTTGAAGAGGTTGCCTGAAATTTTGTCACACTCTGCGTGCACCCATACTTTACAACCATCACAACGCACCTATCACACAGAAGGTTTGGATGATAAATTAGACTGTGTTCATCTTGAAGTATATGATAAAACTCAAATCCACAGTTTGGCAGCATGTTCACGCACCCAACTACCGCTATCCGAATGATTCCAAATCTTCTTGCAAATGCCGCAATAATGCTTTGAATTCGTTAACTGCAAAAAAGTAAAATTCACTTTTAGCACAGAGAACCGCAAGGTATAAGCTTGAATTTAATGGCAAATTGCTGATAGAAAGTTCAAGTCGAAACAAACTCTTCCTACGAACCCTTGTGCATGATTTACATAAAAATTGAGTTCCAGGAGGTGAAGCTTTCATTTTCTTCACCAATTTTATAGCAAGTGTTTGGCCACATCCCTCACAATGCCGTCCATCTTTCTTCTTTGCATACACTTCCTGTATAGAGTAATTAACTTGTTGAAGTACAACCATAGGGGAGCAAGCAAACTCAATTATTCAATGACCAAAGGAGAAGAAGGTTCAAATTTCTTAAACTAATAGCACACAAAGTATAAGCAACAAGTCTTATACGTGTGTGTACCTTAATGCAACAAGTCCGGTTAGGAGGAGAATGACAGTGAGGATCCTGGTTAGAAGCAGTAGCTTCCTGAGTCCCTCGAAAAAGAAATTCATGAGCAATCATATTCCCAGCTGCCATATTAATATCTGCAATCAATTTCTCTGTAAACCCACGTTCTGCCAAAAATGCTTCCTCCATTGCAGTCTGGAACTCCTTGGGTTTGCATCTATCCAGTTCTGGCTGTCCTTGGAACCTTGTAAATGAAAACTTTGGCTGAGCACCCATGCATAAATGGAAACGTTGTAACAATAATTGAAGAGTGGAGCTATACCTGTCTATAAAATCCATAAATGGAAAAATCATCTCCCGCCTCACCCACGCATAATCCTGTTCATGATCATTCAAATTTCACACATTCTTCCACAAACAGAAACAAAAAAGAAAAAAAGAAAAAAGAAACTTCTACTTGTTAGCCATACATACCCTTTGATTTTCGGTCCCCGAATATCCAAAGAACATAATGCAAGCTGCATCTGCAACACAAGCCCTCAAAACTAGTTCAGGTGCCTGAGTTATGGGATCAATGACAATGGCAGGCCAAAAGGGTTCCTTCCTCCCTGCCTTTGCCCAAACAATATCACCTGAATAGAAGTCTTCAGGTCCATACAAACCATCCTTCGGTTTGGTTTCCTTTGGACTTCCATCAACTGGGAACTTCTCATCTTTAACAACAGTCTCGTGTAGGGAGGTTAGTGAACTGCGAGAGCTGGAATACTTCCTAAAGTCGAAATTCTTGAACTCCATACCCGCCGGTTCATCCTCCTCCTCTTCGCACAATGCCGGATACTTGACGAACTTGAAACCCAATTTTTCACGGTTGTGTGTTTTCTTGGGAGTCCCATTACAAATTTTAGAAGTCTTGAAACTGGACTTATCCTTCTTACATTTGAATTCCTCATCGAGACTGTGATCGCGCATGCTAGTCTTGCTGTCTTTCCTCCAATTCTCAATAACAGAATCGTTAAACCGAGAAGGAAGTACCTGAACCCGTCCTCTCGAGGTCCTCACAAGCGGCGGTCGCGGGGTCTCGGCCGGCCTTTTTTTAGCTTCTCTTGCTAATGATTCCCTGCTAGTCGACTTGGGCTCCATTTTCATGGTGGAACAAGATGTCTGGGTACTCCAAGACGCTGTAATTCCCTTGTTTTGGGGGCCGAGAATGTCGTGAAGCTTCAGAGGGATTATTCCAGCCGCAACCTCGCCAAGAAGATTGAGTGGGTAATAACCGTTAAGCTTTCTCTTCTTCCTCGCCGCCAAGCTCTCGTCGACTTGACCGACCGAGTCGGCGAGTTTGCACCTTTTCAGATTCGGCATTTGGGATTTCAGATTGCGTTTGATTATCATTTTGTGTGAATGATAAGCGAATTTCACTTCATAAATCTCCAACCCCTTAATGGCAATTGATGATTACATTTATAATAGAAGCCCGAGTCGTGAAAGTCGCATAAAACCCTCTTTTCCTCAAATACGGCGGAGAACAGAGCAATGGAAACAATTGAACAGTGAAAGAGCACTCGAAAATGGCGGGTTGGGGAAGGAAAACCAAAATCAAAGAAGGGAAATTGGTTTGTCCGTAAAGAGAAAAAGAAACGAAATAATCGAATTCCCAGAGCCTGAATGAATGGGGATCTGTTCGACGAAACTCCCCTTTCTCTCTCTCTCTCTCTCGCTATAACTGGGTCAGAGCACAGAGCAGAGAGAGAGAAAGAGAGAGGGATAATATTTAATAATAAAAACTTCCCAAATACCATTCTAATTCTAAATAAATTATACTCTGTTTCCTTCTGTGTTCTCAAATAATCCTTCCTACTGAGAAAAACAAAGAGGGCTGGTGACGAACACAATCTATATGAGGAGAGAGAGAGAGAGAGAGAGAGAGAGAGAGCAACAATGATAGAAAGAGAAAGAGGAGTCGGCGGCGTAGGACTACGAATAATGTGATTCATTTTATGTGTTTTGTTGCAAATTTCGCAATATGCACCAAAGGGGTCTCTCCCCTGCCTGCCTCCAAGCATTTGCCTTTCTTTTTCCTTTGTCTACTCAAAAACCCCAAAGCCACCAAATTGCTTTCCTTTTCTTCAGTTCTCTATAATTTTTGAACCAACCATCCATTTCTTTTTGTTTTGATGCAGAGTGAGAAAGGAAAGAGAGAGAGCTATGGTGCTTACCAACTTCATATAATCTCAAAAGAAACAAAACCTCGCCACTTTCTTATTATGTGCAGGCCAAAAGATGTTCAAAACACCGAGTGAATGAGCCAAATTTTTCTCAAGTTCGTTACTTTCCTAGTTTCATGGATTGAATCGATTGTGGGTCAGTTTCAAAATCCTTTTGAAGGGCTTGGTTTGAGAATGTTCCTCCAATAATTTAAGAACTTGCCATGGCAGATAGACGCAGGAAGTTCGTGGTCTGTGCAAGTCAATGGGTTGGTGAAATGGTGTGTTGTGTTTTTGATGCTGGCATTTGGCAATAGGGGGACGGATACTCTGGATTCAAGAGATGGAAATAAGAATTTCCCACCATTTTCTTGGAGGGGTATTTTGGTACTTTTGGTGTTTATAAACGCCCCCTCCCCAGAAGAGTCTTGACCCTTGAAATGAAAGAATATTTGTTCCCCTCTCCCTCTCTCTCTCCGCCTGTTTTTCAAAGATATCATAATTTGGTAAAAGAGTTGGGAAGCAAGGAGGTTAAATTTCTGAAGCTCCCAACTGTTCCATCTTAGTTTCAGACATGCAGAGCAGAGAGCAGCGACAAAGGACAGACTCAGAGAATGAAACTCAAGGAGGTTAAATTTGTGTTGTTTTCTTGGAAATCCAGAGACCCTTCGACAAAGGACATAAGCGGTCATTTTTGTATTCGAGTTCATGAAGTGGAGGGAGATCTTGATGGGTATCTCCACAACCTTGTCACTCCTACCATCCTACTTGAATCTCACCTCTCCCAGCCCTCATGGTCGGTCAATTGAGATAGATTCTTTACTTGGGATCATTTCCTAAATTAGTAAAGGTGGGACTACCTTCCAATACTCTTCAACATTTCTCTCTCTAAAATGTGTTTAAGTTGGTAAAGGGAATGAGCAGAAGGAAGAAATACAAAGATTGTCTCCCAATTCAAGCAAGGAACAAATCTTGGAAGTGACCAACCAGTTCTGCAGTATTCATCTTATAAGTTGTGTGCAGCAAATGTCAGGGACTCTCAAAACCATCCATGAAATCCACGAAGGTGTTTTTGAAGCCCTGGCGGATTTCTCCGAGCTACATCCTTTCCTGCTATGAAACTAAAGAAGAAGACTAGAGGGAACCAGTTGGCTCTGTTCATGTCTAATCTTATGCTGCTCTCTGGTAAAATGATGCAGAAAAGAAGTCATTTAAAGAAAGATTGGATGAACTTGTGAGACTCTAGTGCCCAATCAATGAATTCAGTCACTTGGCATTTAGGCTAAGCCCATTCTATCAGTCAGCACCACGCCCATCTCACAAAGTTAATAAACAAAGTAGAAGAATTTTTATTTCCTATTTTATTCAACGGATACAGTATGTACAAATCTAGCCAACCATTGTAGTCTGTTGAAGATACTAACACAACTCATAGACGACAAAACACCTTTATTCCCCAGGCTTCTGCTAATCTCTCCCTCCCACTCATCACACCTACCTTTTCATTCCTATATTGCTTTTTTACTTTCATTTCTTCATAGAACAAGCATTGAGATTGAGCTACTGCCTTTAACTTCAGATTCGTCGGTCTTCGCAAACCGTCCACGTATCCTAGGTTGACTGTCTGCAAGAGCCTTCCTGCAAGCATACTGAAAACCAGAGCATACAATGAATTTTGAAGAATTCACAAAGTTTAGAACTGTATGTGCCAAAATATGTGGAGTACATGCAAAAACAGGCATAGTGGGAGTGCTTCACAGGGTTGTTGTTTACCTTGATCTTTCTCCCAAAATTCCTCTTTGTCCTCTTATTCCTGTATCGGGAAAGCTTTTCTAGGCGTTCCTCACTGGTGCAATTGCTGAACACAGGTCGGTGGAGGGGGGAATGGATCATGCCTATCTTGTCACTGCCGAGTGTCTGCCAAACAAATCCAAATATTAAACATCTACCATCGTTGTATATGAAGTTTCCTTATGCACGCAACAAATGGATTGTTTAAGGAGAAGATGAATGAAAATCAGATTACAAGATGCATAGACCTAACCTTAATATCTCCTTCACTAAATGCCCTCCTCATACCGTAAACAGAACTGAAGTCCATGTCTTGGAAATCTATAAAACACGGTCTGATGGTAGATCCTTGCACCAAATCCATCGAGTTCAAGCACCCCAAGCTGGAACTTTTCTGGATTGAGGCATCAGGGAATGCCTTGTTTTCTGGACTTTGATTGTCTTCTGGGTTCAGAACTGGGATTTCAATGTTCAGGACATCAGGCAGTGGTCTTTCTAGAGCTGCTTTTTCCAAAAGATCCTTTTCACACTCATAGTAGACCTCATTTAAGAGCTGGTCATTTTGAAGCGATTGGAAGTCTGCAACTTCTAGTCCTTCTGGAGAGATGACTTCTTCAGCACAAGATATCATTGAAATGGCTGCCATCACAGGATCAAGACCCATGAAAGTTTCTTCATCAAATGGTTGTGGTTGTGGGGCTTCAAAGAGATCTCCTTCACCACCCATATCATATTCACAGATGGTGGATATCTGCATTATATTTGAAACACGTTCATAAATTTAAGCTAGGGCGATGCAATCAAAAAGGTATCAAGAAATCCACAGAATTCAAACCACAGGACGAATGGATAACAGAATATGAGGTTTAGTAAGTGTAAATCGATCAAATTTGGGCCTGATTTAGTTTTATTCTCTTTGAAGCATTTTCACAAACAGCAGGAGTGCAAATGCGGTTAGAAGGTAAGATCCCAGCAAGTAGTTTAGACAACAGAATGGAACAGAAAATGGAAGAATGACTGTGTAGAACACGAAACCCCAAGAGTGAAAAAGAAGAGTTTGAAGCCCATTATGTTCCTTTTCTATTTATACCCATATTTATTTTTGACATCCAGCATGTAAAGCAGAAGCATCACATAGCCATTACAAAATGTTGTTGACGAAAGCAAAAAGTGAGAAAAAAGAATTCCCTTATCGCCGTTCTTTTCACATTCATTCCACTCATGCACCATTTTGCACTTCACAAAACAAAGATTTCCCCCATCTTCTTTCCTACTAACCAAATTAACACAAGTTTGCCATGAAACCTAGTTTTCAATAAAAAGCAGAGCAGAACTAATATCCATATCCATGGAAAAGTGCAAAATGAACAACACCCAATACCCAAAACTGAAAAATCTGAGCAAATGAGCATTAAAAAATGAATTAAACCAGGCGCAAAGAAAAATGCAGAGCATACAACCGAGAAAGAGCAATAAGCAAGAACAGAGAGATGGAGGAAAGTAGAGTAGTACCATTGGAGAAGAACATGGCTGCTGGGTTTTGCAAAACTCCTCGAGCTGTTGGACCTGAGAGAAGTTCTGGAAGTGAGGAAACAAAACCCCATTATCCGCGAACATTTTTGCTCACACGATGAAAGCGGAATGGAAGAAAATCGCTTCAAATGTTTTTTCAGAAGAGAAACAGAGTAGCCAATAACAGAGCAGGCAAAAAAAGGTATAAAGAAAAAGAATGAATCATGATTGGGTTTGTTTTGGAGGTGAGAAAGAGTGGAATTTATACTCGTATTTCAATGGAAGATGTTAATTTGGAGACTAAATTGATGATGATGATGTAATTGATGTTTCAACACAATACAATAAGGACAACAAATGAAAAAAAAAAAAAAAAAAAAAAACACATAATTTGCATTATGCAAGTCCCCATTTGCCCCTCATCATCTTAATTTTTTAATATTTCCTTTTTGCAAAATTTTGGTTTTTCTTAATTGAATAAAGTAACTGAAATGATTCCCAATGCAAATATAGAAAAAACAATACAACATCTTGGGAGAGAGTTTATAATTCCAAATTTTGTACTTTCAATACTATTTTTTGACGTATGTATAATTATTTTTTAAAACGCACAGAACTGATAAATTTAACTTAGATTGAATTGTAATTTTAGTCTCTCGTCAATTAAGACTGCCATCGCCACTATTTATTGTCCATCACCACCGATGGACTCCATCATCGCCATTAACGATGCTTTTCTTTTCCTTTCCCGTCTCCCTCTCTCCCCCTATTTGAATTTCTAAAACATAATAAGACACAAAAATTTAATCAATATCTTGTATTACGAGCAATATTATGCATAACGAGGCAAATGATGTGAAAGAAGTCGATAGGATTCCTCCGACTATGGGAAAAGAAGTGTATTATTGGCGATGAAACCCAAATTATATATGTAACGCTTTCAAGTTTGGAGGCCCACCATCGTAGCTTGCAAATTAATACAACCCCTGTCAATAAAATTAATTTGATACTAAAACGGAGTTCATTGGATTCCATTAATTATATTCAACTATTTTAGAGGGACTGGGAAAGAAAAGGAAACAACAAGTGTTGATTTATTTTATAATAAAAATGAATATGATGGAAAGAGATGGACAAAATGAATAAGTTTTTGATAGAGAATCTTTCTGCAAGTACAGAGTTTGGTACACTATACTCATAATTTGTTTCTTATTATGACCCATAAAACAATTTTGTGTGCTTCCACATAAAAAAGAAACAGCGTGGATCACATATAATTGAGTAGTTTTGCTTACAAAATCCCATTCTGTATGAAGGGTTTACTGTGCGTGTAAGAACAAAAATCAAAAATAACTTTAAAAAATGAAGTACAAGGAAAAAGAGATGAATAATTACAAATTCTATGCTCCCAATTTGATATTCAAATTCGGTTTGGAAATGCCCAATTCATCCATATTTGTGCATTTTTGGATTTTCACAGTATGGGTTTCAGGTGCCTTTCTTTTCTTTTCATAAAATAACTTTCTTTTTAATTTCTTCCTTATCTCCACTCGTGTTCTAGTGGCTACGCCACTTTCCTTATTTCAATAATAACAAGGAATAAGAAATCGTTGTTTAAGAATTTGTTTGATTTAATTAAAATAATTAAATTAGAAAATGGTGGGAGGGAATAACGTGTGAGATGGGGCCGTAAAGTAGAGGGGAAAAGGTGAAAAGGGGTGAATCCAAAATGCTTAATAAACAAGTAAGAGCTCCCCCAATCCAAAAAATGAACTATATACCCTTTGAGGTCACCCTTCCATGGGATTAACCACAATAATTTGAATAACGACACAATTCCACGCTCACTTTCTATCTACACATGGTAGGAACCAACAATTTTGTGACGCATGGAAGGGTTTATTTGAGTAACACTGTAAGATGAAGTTTGTAGGCAAGTTGAGTGGAAAAGGAGATGGGAGTTCCACTTTGGAAACGCAAGGAAAGGTGCCACCAAGCCATTGGATGGAGAGTCTAATCTAAGCTTGTTGAAAGAAACAGCACAAATAACAACAAGGCTTCCAGCCGGCGGACAGGAATGGGCGAATGGTGTTGTATGGCGGGACAGCATGACCCTATCCAACAACACCATACAATACAAACGCACCACTCACTCTACTAAACACCTCTTTCACCTTTCCCTCTGGCTCTCACCCTCTGCTCCTAGCACCATGCATGCATGCCTCCCTTGTGTGTCACCCAAACATGCACTTCTTTTTAACTCTTTTTCATCTTTCATGCATGATATTATTTAGAATATTGTTTATGTTTATTGGCGTATAAGTTTATATCTGGTATGTCGTATGATTCTGCTTCAAAATCTATTGCTTCCCACAGTGTTAGAAAAAGGAAAAAAGTTTGAATGTTGATTACAATCATAGGAGCTTTTGAATTAAATAAGATTAAAACCAATACTATTACTTATTCCATTACAATTCACTGTGGGATGGGACTTTGAATCTTGGACACAAGGAGAAGCCACCGTTCATTTTTTATTTTTTAAGTTTGTGATTATGTGCATGTGTCTTACTTTCATTCAAAGTATATATGTTATATTTTTTCGCTATATTCTATAATACAATATTTTGGCGTTAAATTATGTTTTTAAAGCAGGATTGAGAGTGATTTTAAAATATTTTAAAATTATTTATCATTTTAAAATTTAATATAAAAAACTTATATCATCAAATTTGGTTTGGAATTGTTTAAAATGTAATTTTAAAATTTTAATTACTTTTAGAGTTGGATGTAAATGAAATAATAATAATATAAAAGGTGGTGCATAAATAGCCAAATCAAAGGGTCCAATCAAATGACATTATTCAAAAAAGTTAAAATGAAATGAAATAGATACATAAAAATCCAAGACAGGATTAGGGCTTTTAGAAAAAAGAAGACCCGCAAAATAGTTTCCCCCTCATAAACCCTAATTCATTCCTATACTTCATAATGCAGAATTTTATGAAAAAAAGAAATATTTTTTTTGGTGAGGTCAACCCACTCAACGCAACGCAAGAAGAATAAGAATGATTGATGTTGCAATATTATTACTTATAAAAGTTTAATATTTGAGTTTGATGAAATTTTAGTTATCAACAAGATGGTCGTAATTTATATAAATTTGGAATATCTTTCATTATTAATTTTAACGGCTAATATAAGATATAGAAGGGGACAATGATTTTATATTTTCATAAGTTATTTCATTGATTAAACTGTGAAAATCCACAGTTTATAAAGTATGAAAGGACAAAATAATTGCGTACCCTAGTTGGGTGCACTTTATATTTCCAAACAAGAGAGAAAGCTGAAGAAATAATTATTAATTTAAAGCTAAAGGCGTGAATGGCAAACAGTGGGTGAATTTGTATGAAATTATTTATTTTCAGTCCATCAAAATTAGCTTCCTCTAAGTTTTAAATTTACAAAGGAGTAGAAATGATTATAATTAATGTTAAGTGGGGGCCATATTCAAATCTTTCCATGCTTTGGTTTGCCCCCACTTAACATTAATTACCCTTGATTGCTTCTAAAAGCCTACTAATTTTACTACTTGCTTTGGAGATTAGATGGGGTTTAGCAATCTCAATTTTATAATTTTTTTTTTTTTTTTTTTATAGGAGTGTTGGGACAAAATGCAACATGCTTGTTGATAAGGAGGAAATATTCACTGTTATTATTTTATTCTATACTTTTTCCCTCCGGATTAATTGAGACCTTTAGATCACAACCGGGTGCAATTATTTGTGTGTAACTAATGCTTTAATTGATTTCCCATGTCCCTCAAATAATTTCATATAAACGACAACAAATAAAAAATAATAATAAAAAAAAAGGCATTAAAGTTTTATTTTATATGAAAAGAATCTTAGTTGGATTGGGCGTCATTGCTAAAACGCTGAATACGCCCCTTTTTCTGGACCTTCTTTCTCATCGACTAACTAAAGGGCCAGGCCCATTTCCACATATTTATAGAAATATATTTTTTAAATAATTTATAGCATACGATACCAGCGGGGGTGTAGCTCATATGGTAGAGCGCTCGCTTCGCATGCGAGAGGCACGGGGTTCGATTCCCCGTACCTCCAATATAATTAATAAATTTTTTCCTTTGTTGGTAGGGTTTAGATCGCCTTCTTAATTTTGGTCCTGCGGTGCTTACCACACACTGTATAGAGGCCTTGTTTTGATGAGCAGTCCCTTTAATGACGCCCATTTGCCACGTGCTCTCCCTTCATTTTTGTTTTCCTAATTTTAATTTTAATTTTAATGATTGGTATAATATAATTTTATTAATAATAGAAGAAAAAGGCATTGAAAAACATATGGTTGGAAGAAGAAGAAGAAGAAGAAGAAGAAGAAGCGAAGGAGAGAAATGTATGGGGATGAAATTGGTGGGTTTGGTTATTTGTCCCCCAACGCGAGGAACCAACCACATGCCTCCATTAATATCTAATTTAATTTTAGTTCATATTTTCTTTTCTTTTCACCTCAATTCCTTTATCTTTCAATTTATTTTTCTCAATTTTTGTTCACATTAAATTTAATTCAATGCTTACCAAACACTTACTTTTCTACTTCACTTAATACATACAATCATTACTTGGTGCTTAGAAGCTCTATTATTTCAAGTATATATTTTCAATCAAATGGTTGAAATTATGTAATAAGTAAACCAAGAAAACATTATCAACCAATCATATTTCAATGTTTTATTAAAAAAGGGAAAAATATATATATTGGTGTTGGATCTTGAATAAGGCTGGCATGTGCCATGTTTTTCCACATATCTACAAAGACATAGGTCCTACCCTCCCACCATTATTCAACAATCAATATGTTGTGCGTACCATCATAAAATTCAAAATATGTATATATTTATTGCATCAAAGCGCGTTATGTTTTTGTAACTCTAATATTCCATAATCAATATCAATTAAATTACCTAAGCTTTGAAAATATTATATACATTTATAAATTATTTTCTAATGTTGTTCTTTTCAATAGCCTTTTTAGTGATTGTATTATAGCTTCACAAAATAAAGAATACTTATATTTTCTCTCTCTCTGCTAATTTTATATTTATTAGTGGGACAAATAATAATTGTTTGCAAAACTATTGGAGATATATAAATACGAATAAGAAAAATTAAATAATAGGATGATATTCCATTTGGATAAGAGTGTCGGTGGATTCGGTTTCGGCCCAACTTTCTTTTTTCTTTTTTCTTTTTTTATACTTTGGAGTGACGAATATATTTCATCATTGTTTTGTAATGAAACACTTAATAAAATGGAGCAATTAAAGTCAGAATTATTAAGTCATTAATGTGAGTCTCTCCATCTTTATTATAGTTTTAATTTCGCCTAACAAGCTTAGATTTAGATTATTATGCTATTATATATGGAGAGATTTTCCCCTTGGCTTTTAGGCTTTATTTAAAAGAATCTATATATAAATATAAATATGGAACAACTCCCTTTGCCCACCGCACCACAAAGAATGTCATCTTTAATTTTTTACGTTTATTACAATTTTTTTTTTCTTTTACAAAAGATTATTTTAAACATTTTCTTCGACCAACAAAAAAGAATAAAAATGATTCTTTAAAGTTATAGTTAAAAAATATTTAAAATAGTGCTTAAGTGAAAACATTTTATTTTGAATTCTGATTGAGAAAGAATTCTAACTTTGATCTCTGGCTTAAAGGTTGGGAAGATGGAGTATTTTGATAAGAAAAAAAGGTAAGAAAAGCAAGAATATATGTTTGAATAAATGGAATAGAATTTTGATTTTGGATGGTTTGGAAACAACAGCAAGTTTCTTTGCCATTAAGCTTCTCATATGAAAGTAGAGTTAGATATCGATTTGATGTGGAATTAATTTAGAGCATTTTGATGCCCATATTCTTCATAATTAACTTTATAATATAAAGTCCACTTTCATCGATACCCACTAATCAAAATCCTCCCTTTCTTCTGAGAATACCAAATAACTAACACCAAATAAAGGTATATGAAGTGGAATATAAAGTGTTGTACTAAAGCTATGGAATAAAAGGACTACTTTTTACACTCCATACATACATACATACATGCATGCATTCTAATGAGATCATACTCGATCATCTTCAAATTAAACCAGAAATATATTGTTGAATTAATAGCCAAACAAAAAAAACTTCAACCCAGTAGCTCACTTTGGCCCTTGGCCACATCTAGAAGCACCAGTCAGAGGAATGGTGTTTTAAGAAGAAATAACGCAACACAGTGGGGGCACGGTGTGGAGTAGCCGCCACCTAATTCTCCCTTCAAAATCTCTCTCGTTTCATATATATTTACTCTAAACAACCTCAACCCACCTCTGTCCTTTACCCCTTTCCTCTCTGTCTGCTTCTCTATCCTCTCCTCTCCACAATGGCCTACGGCAGGCTCAACCAAACCGACCCTGGCGGCACTTCCTCTGACGCACCTTCCCAACTCTCCCACCATGCCGTTTCTCCCAACCCACGGAGAAGGCGGCTCATCCTTATCTCCCTCCTCTCTCTCATTCTCATCGTCGCTGCCGCTGTCTCTGCCACGTTTCTCGTCGGCCTCCGAACCGCCTCCTCGGTCCGATCCGACCCCAATCTCCCTCGAAAACCGACTCAGGCCATTTCCAAGGCCTGCAGCCGAACTCGCTTCCCGACTCTCTGTGTCAACTCGCTCCTCGATTTCCCTGGATCTCTGAACGCCAATGAACAGGATCTGGTCCACATTTCCTTTAACATGACTCTCCAGCACCTCAACAAAGCCCTCTACTTCTCCTCTGGAATCTCCTCTCTGCAAATGGATCTTCGCGTACGCTCCGCCTACGATGCCTGTCTTGAACTCCTCGACGACTCTGTCGACGCCCTTACCCGCTCCTTGCAGTCCGTCGCGCCCTCTTCCTCCAACGGCGGCCCTCAACGCCTTGGCTCCTCCGATGACGTCATCACCTGGCTCAGCGCTGCCCTTACCAATCAAGACACATGCACGGACGGATTCTCCCAACTCTCCGGCTCTGTCAAAGACCAAATGGCCGATAAACTCCACAATTTGTCCGAACTCGTCAGCAATTGCTTGGCACTGTTTTCCGGCAGTGTAACGAGCGATTTCTCCGGAGTGCCGATTCAGAACAAGCGCCGGTTGATGAACGCCGGCGAAAACGAGGATACTTCCGGTAGCTTCCCCGGCTGGATGAGTCGGAGAGAGAGGAGGTTACTGACGTTGCCGGTGGGGGCGTTACAGGCCGATATTGTGGTTTCTCAGAACGGAAGCGGAACGGTGAAGACGATCGCGGAAGCGATCAAAAAGGCGCCGCAGTACAGTAACAGAAGGACGATCATATACGTGATGGCAGGAAGGTAATTTATTAATTTCGCTGTTTTGATTTATTTATTTTAACTGAACCGCGTTTCGTTTGACTTGTCACTTGCGTGTCAATATCGTGATCTGTTTTCACGTGATTTGGAAAAAGCATGGCTCCATACGAATTTGGCTCATGGTGGATTTACGGAAATGCCCTTGATCGTCCTTTCTGGCAGGTACGAAGAGAAAAATCTGAAGGTGGGGAGGAAGAAATGTAACCTGATGTTTGTTGGGGATGGCAAGGGTAAAACTGTCATTTCCGGTGGTAAGAGCATCTTTGACAACGTCACAACCTTTCACACGGCGTCGTTTGGTAATAAATCTATTAATCTAACTTTCATTTATTTATTACACTTACTTTCTCTCTTTAATTTTAATTTTTAATTTTTGACCCTAATAATTTAAGAGGTTAGAATAATTCCTTGTTAAGATTATATAAAAAAAAACAACCCACGTGCTAATGTGCAGCTTTGATTGTACTCGCACGTGTTATTCCTAGGGATTTTCCCAAACTACCCTTCTATAATTGACTCAATTATGTCTATATTTTGAAAAAGAAAATAAAATGTGTGCGGGCAACAAGTGGTGGTCACAGTCATTTGCCACAATTTCCAATTATTTATCTAACTAATCACATACGTATATATATATATATATTGTTTATAATTCCCACTTTAAATTAATCCGTCCGTAATTTATTATTCTTCTCAAATATGGATTTTTCTTTTTGTTAAAAACACAGCGGCCACCGGCGCTGGTATAATCTTGAGGGACATGACATTTGAGAATTGGGCGGGGCCCGGCCGGCACCAGGCAGTTGCACTTCGAGTTGGCGGCGACCACGCAGTGGTGTACCGCTGCAACATAATTGGCTATCAAGACACTCTCTACGTCCATTCCAACCGCCAGTTCTACCGGGAGTGCGACATTTATGGGACGGTGGATTTCATCTTCGGCAATGCGGCGGTGGTGTTTCAGAACTGCAGCATCTACGCCCGAAAGGCAATGGACCTTCAAAAGAACACAATCACGGCCCAAAACCGGAAGGATCCCAATCAGAACACTGGAATTTCCATCCACGCGTGTCGGATTTTGGCCGCCTCCGATCTGGCGTCGTCCAATAGCAGCAACCCGACCTATTTGGGGCGTCCGTGGAAATTATATTCCAGAGTCGTGTTCATGCTATCGTACATAGGGAGCCACGTGCACCCACGCGGTTGGCTGGAGTGGAATGCCACGTTTGCGCTGGACACGCTGTATTATGGGGAGTATATGAATTACGGACCGGGTGGGGCGGTGGGCCAAAGGGTGACATGGCCTGGGTATCGGGTCATAACTTCCACGGTGGAGGCGAGTAAGTTCACGGTGGCGCAGTTCATTTACGGCTCGTCGTGGTTGCCGTCCACGGGAGTTGCATTCCTGGGAGGGCTAAATGTGTAATTTCGGCAATTGTATTATATAAGGTGGTAATGAAGAAAGAAGAAAAAGAAAAAAAGTGGGTAAATCCGCAAGGGGGGGGAAATGTCGGCATAAAATACGATATAATTAATAGTAGAGTTTTCCTTTTTCCATTTTTTAGTGAATGTATGGATAGTTCCATTCTTTTTTCATCTGAAGAAATTGTATTGTAATTTTTTATGATATTAATAACGCACTAATATTTTGCAATCTTTGTATTGTTATATTAGTAGATTATTGTTTCTTTTTATATAATTAGGAAATAGATATCAAATAATGTGAAAAGGTAAGTTTAGTATTACTTTAATTTTGAAGCACGAAAAAGTTCAGTATCACTTTTCTGAGATTTAGTATACTAACTTGAAAAGATAAGAGTCACAAAGTTACGTTAATATCCAAAGCTTGTTTGTTTTCATGTAGAAAGCTAATTCATAAAGAGGCAGGCAGGTAGGGTTATAAAAGTAATAGTGATGATAATAAATGGAAAATTGAAGAGGGAGTGAAGAGGGGGCGGTGGGAATAATTATGAAAATAGAAAGGGTGTCGGTGGGCAACCCCTGAATTAAGCTAAGCTATCTTCCGCTGCCACGCATTTATATATACATAAGAACATATGTGACAAGACACGCCCCAATATGAGTAGAGTTCAGCTGTAACGCTGAATTCATAAAAGTAAGTGGCAATCCCTTTTTTACCTTCCTTTTCAAAGGAGAACGGAAGGTCATGGGATTAGTTTCATAACCTGTCTTCTCTCTCCTCACCTAAAATGCAATGAAATTTCTTCCTTTTATTCATATCTTTGTTTCCATTACACCTTCACCCCCTTTCTTCCGCTTACTTCAACACTCAATCTAACTCCTCTGGTTAAGACTTCTATTAAGTTACTGTACTCCAGGTTCAGGCTACTCAGACTATGAATATGCATATACACTTCGCACTTCAATTATAATCAGCATCAAAGTTTCTTCGTTCTTATGCACAAAGTAATAATGCAACTCTATAATATGCCTAATTTAGATCTTCCTAAACGTACAGTTCAGAGAATACCTATTTCTTTTCTTCCCAAATCGCTCCAGACTTCACATATTGGTGGGGTATCTTTAAGCTATCGTCCCAGGCGTTCTTGTTCATATACTCTGAAAACCACCAAAAACTTGTCTACATATCTGAATCTTCGACTTCTGTAGTTGCTACAAAACTTGGGAATGCCGTGGTGATATCCCTGAATCCACGGAAGTAGTGTTTGTTAAACCATAATGGCGAAACAACAAAACTCCACAAATCATTTACATTCCAATATAGAACATTGCAACCTTCTCGTGGTTACCTACTTTAGGTATGGTAATGTCATGTTCTTGATCAATGATGGATACTTCATCACAAACTCCCTCCACTCTTCTTCATCGATCTTTCCATCGCCCTTCATGTCGGCTTCATTAAATGTCTGTACTAAAATACCAGAACCAGATGATTATTTTTTACAGCAAAAAAACAAAAACAATAAAAAATAAGGGGTACAGCATTGGGCAATGAAACACCTTTTCCACAATTGTTTCAATGACATCATCCGAAAGAATCAACTCTGATTCATGTAGAAGAGCCAAAACCATTTCCTTCAACTGTGAGAACAAAAAATGAGACCGTAAGTTTGGATGAAAGTCTTCAATATTTTTAGTGTTATTTATATCCAGTTGAAGTTGAAATTTACTCCAAATTGAACACAAAATGTTGCCTAGAAAATGGTTAATAAATACTATTGCCTTCAATAGAAGGATTCTGCAAAAGAAATAAAAAGACCACCTCTTGTTGCTCTATAAACCCTGTCTGCCTCAAATCGTATAGCCTAAAAGCAACTGCAAAGTAAAACATTATTATCAGCAAGGTACCTAAATTTTCTCGTCTTTCATTAATGAAAACAGGTAATCTACAGTACAACCTGAAAATAAAAATATCTGGAATAAGCTCTCACATGTAATTTTATCTTTAATAGAGGCATTAGGATGAAAGATGCCCAAGGATCTGACAAACTCCCCAAATTCAATAACCCCATTTCGTTTCAGGTCAAATAAATCGAAAATCTACATAAATAAAAGATTCACAGTTTCTTCAGCAGTGAGGAATCAAAGGCAGAGGTATATGGAGATTTGCAGCATAGAGAGTGTAAAGAAGCCAGCTACATACTCTGTCTGAAAAAAGATTTTTCATATTTCTATTTCTGAACAATGCGAGCTGAAATTCTTCCTGCGGATTAGATATGAATATTAGTATAGAATGTCACTGATACTCCCACTTAAATGCTATAGAGAGAAAACTCCAATCATATATCTTTTGGAAAGGCAAGCAACAGAAGTAACTTGCAATCAATTAACTCATACAACATACCCTATGGATCAGTCCATCGTTAATAATTGAACTGCTCAGTTTCTTAAAAAGCTCGTATAATGCCTCTACCTCGCTCACTGTAACTGCATCCAAAATACGCAAAAAATTAATAATGCCCTTCATACTTTATAAAGTAGACTGTGCTGGCAATGGCAATCTAAGGAAGCAAACTTGTAGTTTTCGGCAAGCCTTAGAAATGTGTTTGACATTATGAGACACTCAGATTCAAGTTGAAATGTGAGATGTTTAAACTGAGGTAGTAAGCTTGCTGGCAGAATCGTCGTAATGCACTATCTATCTACCTTCAAATAGAACACAATTTGAATGTATAAATGTTTATGAACCTGAAAGTAAGTCCTTGAGGACCCTGAAGGAGGACTGGAGCTAGCCTTAGGGTGAACCAAACCCCTCCAATTTAATAGAGATGGACCATGTTCATTATGCAAGGAATGATGCTTTTGGTACTCTGGATCTAAAATAGAAAATAGAAGCGTAATCCTAAACGCTTAAAAGTCAAACATAACCAAAAGAGCTCCCTCATGGCACAAATACTAAAGCTTACTTCATTTTCCCATTGAAGCAACCCCATTAAAAAATGAAGATCATGGCAGAGGCAGAGAAGTTCTATTAATTAGATAAAAGTAAGAGGGTCCTTTTGCTACTTACAAGGTGTTTCTGCAGCAAGAACAGTGGGCTCCTCGTACCCTGGAGATTTAGGTTTCTTTGAATAATAGCAGCCCATGACAAACTAGCATAGCATAAACCACTCAGAATCTTGCAGTCACCAAGCGAAAGAACTGTTTCGCCTATCAGCCAATAGAAAGCAGCTCCTTTTCATGCCTACAGTTGTGCAAGATTCGAGCACTTGAATTTGGTCTTAGTCAGACAACAAAAGTGTGCAAAACAAGCAGCAATTTGCACACCACTAAAAATCCAGAGTTCAAATTCACACCACAACAAACAAAAGAACAGTGAAAGAGAAGTTCATTAGCAAAAGGCCTAACTTCCCTTGCCCACAAAAATCCACCCATAAAAGCTGTGTTCAAGCATGTTGAAAGAAAAGAAAATGAAAGGACGCAACTTCTAAATAAACAAATCTGTAACTTCATTTTTTATTTCTGCATAAATTATTAAATAAACCATGGTTGATTCTGGATCGCATCTTGTGACCAACCCTTCGATTTTAAAGCGCTCAACTTTATCCTTTTCCCTTTGTCAGGTAGCTTGACGCAATGAAATCGACTTTTAGATCCTAAACTAACAAGAAGGGAAAGTGAACAAATCTTGCTTTCGTTTTACAACAAACAACTTTTCATACCAAAGCTTGCATATCTGCAATACCTCTTTTTTTGTCAATCTCAAAACCACTTGAAAATAAAAGTTACTACTCATATGTTCTATAAATATTGCGAACTCTATTCATCTTTGAGGTAGGGTCCTCCTCAAACCCCTAATAGAACTTCTACCAAATATAAATATATCAAAACTCATCCCACACAAGAATACAAATGTTATTTTTAGGAGTGAAAAGTCCCAAAAAAGATAATATACTTTATATCCCCTGATATAACCAAACATTATATATCTATATCTCTCTCTCTCTATATATATATATATAAACAAGAAGATATTTTTTTGTTTTTTGTGGTGGTAAGAGATAAACAGACATTTGAAGTTATCTCTAAGCAATTAATTCATTGGAAACATTATTGAAACTGAAAGGGCTAACTCTTCCATAAATTCCTAGTTGATTTGCAGGATACGCGCAGGAAATGTAGGAAATCGAAAGGAAAAGAACCCCATCTCACTTTTCTTCTTCTCTTGGACCGGGCAGAAGGGAATTTTTCACAATTCAAACCAAGAAATCTTCCATTTCATTTGAGAATAGCACAAGAAAACAACAATCCAGTGGGATAATGAAGAAAATAGAAATGAAGCTCTTCCAAAATCCCAATCCCTTCAAACGAACGCACTGTTTATTACTAAACGAAAGAACATGCATGGTTATAAAACGCAAAATCGATCGAGCAGAGTAGATGAGCTATTACAGAGATTCTGGAAAGGCTCCGGCGTCCGTTTCAATGCTTGCTTTCTCTCTTGCTATTTAGACAAATCAATACATGAATTTATCTCCGCCATCGAAATTGGGCTCAAGCTTTGCACGGTCCCCTCCTCTTTATAGGAACCGTCCACTTGATATTCCTCCATCTTCATCAATCACTCCACTTTTTAATGCAAAGTCAAGGTATTAAATTACTACTTTTTCACATTAATCTTTTTTAAACCTATTGACCTCTGTGTAAAATTATTTGCCTAAATTACCCTTTCAAACCTATTTTTTATTTGTACCCCTAAGTTTAAAAGATTAATTTACCAACCAAATTTTGGAGATATATAATATAGGAATACTTTAAAAATAAAAGATAAGATTGACGTGTGACTCACATTGTTTACCCTCTATTATAAATACTCTTCCATCCCGGAATAATATTTTATTAGGTGTCTTTGTAATATCTTTTTGATAGCTCTTAAGTGAGTAAATATGCATATTAACATGAAAGAACTCGACAAAGGGATATGCTACAAACCATGCACATGGGTATAGAATGGATCACACAAGTAAATATGCATATCTTGAAGAGCAATTGAAGGCTATCCACATAAAGAATGGTGAGTCAGTCGATGACTTTGTCACAGACAAAAATGAAAGATATTAGAGAACAATCGAATATATGTTTACTTCCCTTTTATCCCTAAAAATAAAAAATAAAAGAAATAGTTTGTTACCATTTTTATTCTTGAAAAATAAAAGTCAGTCGGTTTCCTCTTATCTTAGAGTGGCATTTATATTTATTATAAAAGAATGATATGGCCCATTGACCATGGCGTATGGCGACAAGTTTTGTAATTTGAGATTTAAATATTTGTGTGGGTGTAGAATATTGGGTAAGTAACAAAATAAATTAATAATTAACAATTTATTGTTTTGTTAATATTCTCCAAAAAATTTTAAAATATAAAATTCAATTGTAAAAGTTTTAATATAAAATTAACTTTTTAAACGTCACCCAATATAAAATTGTTTAAAATAAAACACACTTGCTTTAGAATTTATATAATTGAGTCATATCATCTTATCTTAAAGGCACTCTCTTTATTTATAAGAAGTATGATGTTTGATGAATGAAAAGATTCAAAAGGCAAATTATGATTTTGTGTTTATGAAGAAATTTGATTAGTCATTTTCTATTCTTAAATAATTGTTGTTATTTTTTAACTATACCTACCACATCATAAAACCTTTTCCCCTCTAAACGCAATTTTTTTTTATTATTGATAAATTTAACGTAGACTTTAAATATTTGTCGATTGAAAACTACTTTAGAAGGCAGTGTTTCTTTTTTAAAGAAAAAAAGTAAAGATGATAAACAACGTTGTCCACGTGTTTGAAAATATACGCATATATAATTGTTATATAATCCTTTTTAAATAAATCAAAGTCAATAACTTTCGGTTCTCCTATTAAGCAAAGAAATTCTATATAAAATTATATTTCAAAATTTAATTAAGAAAACTATAGAGATTTTTTTTTTTTAATAAAGGTTGAGATCTATCCTTTTCCCTTTCTTATCTTTGATAAAGGTTAAAAGAAACCTCCATTATTAAAAAAAGAGATCATATTTAAAGCTAACATATATATGCATGTGTATATAAATTCATGCTATAAGGTGCTAAAATGGGTTCTCAAAATAGGTTAATTTTACCATCAATTGTATTTATTAATATTTCGTACAAAGATTTTAATATTTAAATTTATGAATTTTTTATTTTATCTCTATTACATGCTAATAATTTTATTCAAAATCAATTTATTAGATAATTCTTAAATGATATAAACAATGTACCGCATTAATTATAAAATAATAAAATTAATATTATGTTTCAAAATTACAAGGTTGATATGTTTCTACATATAACAATACAAAATTAAATAATTGAAAGTTCATATCACCATTTTTTTTTGTAGAAAAAAATATGTGTTATAATATAGTCAACCATATACAAATAATAATTTGTTTTTATTCTCTTTTTTTTTTCCCCAAAAAAAAAAAAAAAAAANTCTTTTTTTTTTCCCCAAAAAAAAAAAAAAAAAGTCTCTTTCATCCACCTATTTTATTGCAAATGTGATGAATGGAAAGAGGCCAAATTAAAAATAGTAGAGTAATTAAAATTACACATTAATTGTCATTTTAATGAAATAATAGATAATAATGAAGTAGGTAAGATATGCAAAGTTGACAAGATTTTTCAATTTTTATTTTACTTTTTTGTAAATAATATGAGGAAATGAGGAATAATTATAAGCTATTTCCATATTGAGATTAAAATATTTTAATTTAAAAAAAGAATAAACTTTTTTTTAATGTTGCATTTGATTGATGAAGAGGAATTTTAATATGATGGATAATTTATATATTTAAATATTTAAAAATTAATCATTTAATTTTATAGTAAAAGTTAAATATTTTAATTTTGGTGCACAAGTAGACTTTTATTAAATATAGTAAACCATTAATATTAATTGTTATTGGAAGGAAATTGATAATAATTGAGGATACAATATATATATATATATATATATGACAAAGTTGACACTTTCCTTTGTAAATAATATGGACAACCATTTCAATTTCTTTTGTCAATCATTTTCTAAAATGGCAGGCCAAACTATTCACCTTTTTAATTTGTTGACTTTTTAATTTAATAAATAAGTTTGTTGGCATCATGTCAAAGATTTAATTGCTCTACCCAACATTTGAAAAAGTGTTACCATAAAAACGACTTTTCATTAACCATTTTAGAGAGCAATTTATATTTTGTTGCAAAATTTTTAATCTAAATTTAAGAGTACGTGTCTGGAATATAGAATTGTTGAACGTAGAGTTTTAAAATTATGTGTTTATGTTGGACGGTTTTTTTTTTAACATTTGTTATAAAAACACATCTAATTTAATAGATTGAAGATATTATTAAAAAACTAAAAATATACATTATTGAAATTTTTGAAAATTTAAAAATATTTTTAAACATAAAATTTAAAGATATTTTTATTAATTTAATATTTGAGTAAATAAATCGGGGAAAAAAATCTGGACCCACCAAACTTGAGTTGGGCTTGAGGTAGATTAAGAACCCAACTCAACTCAATGGCCCAATTACCACGATGGGCATTGTGGCCTTTTGAGCCGAAACGGGCCGACAAATAAAAAAAAGAAAAAAAAAATCCGTTCCCTAATTTTAAACCCTGTCTAACCCTTATCGTCACCAAAGAGGGCCAAAATCCCTAATTCCTCACCGTCTCTCTGTATTCCGGCGAAATTTGTCGATGGCATTATCGAAGCCGACTTTCTTCACACACCTCAGAACCCTAACCAGGTCCCAACATTTACTGCACCAGGCTCCGGCACCTCCCATCGTCACACTCCGATTTCTCTCCTTTGCATCACCGGAGGAAGCTGCTGCCGAACGACGCCGTCGAAAGCGCCGCCTCCGCATTGAGCCCCCGCTCTCTTCCTCCTCTGCCGCTCGCCCACAATCGCAGCCTTCTAAGCCTCAATCCCCACAAAACCCTAATGCCCCCAAACTCCCTGAGCATATCTCTGCTCTCTCTGGTAATCGTCTTAACCTCCACAACCGCATTCTTACTCTCATTCGTGAAAATGATCTTGAAGAGGCTGCGCTTTTCACCCGCCATTCCATTTACTCTAATTGTCGTCCCACGATCTTCACCGTCAATGCCGTTCTCAATGCACTGCTTCGTCAATCGAAATATTCCGATTTGCTTTCACTTCACCGGTTTATTACACAAGCTGGTGTTGCCCCCAATATAATCACTCACAATTTGATTTTTCAGACGTATTTGGATTGTCGTAAGCCGGATACGGCAATGGAACATTACAAGCAGTTGATCAATGATGCGCCTTTCAACCCGTCGCCGACGACTTACAGGATCTTGATTAAAGGGTTGGTAGATAATAACAAGTTGGAGAGGGCAATGGAGCTGAAAGAGGAAATGACTATGAAGGGTTTTGTTCCCGACCCTCTTATTTATCTTTATCTGATGGTGGGTTGTGTGAGAAGTTCGGATCCTGATGGAGTTTTTAAGCTTTTTGAAGAGTTGAAAGAGAAGTTGGGAGGGACTGTGGAAGATGGAGTTGTTTATGGGAGCCTGATGAAAGGGTACTTTATGAAAGAAATGGAGGAGGAAGCAATGAGGTGTTATGAGGAGACTGTGGGTGTTAATTCAGTGGTGAAGATGAGCGCCATTGCATACAATTCCGTGCTTGATGCATTATGCAAGAATGGGAAGTTTGGTGAGGCCTTGATGTTGTTTGATAGGATGACAAAGGAACACAGTCCCCCCAGGCGTCTGGCAGTGGACTTGGGAAGCTTTAATGTGATGGTTGATGGATACTGTATTGAAGGGAGGTTCAAAGATGCCATTGAAGTATTCGAGAAGATGGGTGATTATAGGTGTAGCCCAGATACATTATCATTCAATAATTTGATCGAACAATTATGTAATAATGGAATGTTGGCTGATGCTGAGGAGCTTTATGGAACAATGGGCGATAAGGGAGTTAACCCTGACGAGTTTACTTACGGTTTGTTGATGGATTCTTGCTTTAAAGCGAACAGGCCAGATGATGCAGCTGGATACTTTAGAAAAATGGTTGAGTCCGGACTTAGACCGAATATAGCAGTTTACAATAGATTAGTGGATGAGCTGGTTAAATTGGGGAAGATTAACGAGGCAAAGGCTTTCTTTGACTTGATGGTAAAGAAGTTAAAAATGGATGCCTCGAGCTATCAGTTTATAATGAAGGCGTTAAGTGAATCGGGGCAGCTGGATGAAATGCTAAATGTGGTTGATACTCTTCTGGATGATGATGGGATTGAATTTTCTGAAGAGTTGCAGGAGTTTGTCAGAGGTGAGCTGAGGAAGGAAGACAGGGAAGGAGATTTAGGTAAACTAATGGAAGAGAAAGAAAGAGTGAAAGCTGAAGCGAAGGCAAAGGAGGCTGAGGCAGCAGAGGCACAGAAAAGAAGTGCAAAAGCTGCGGTCTCTTCTTTACTGTCATCCAAGTTGTTTGGGAACAAGGAAGGTGAGAAAGAATCTGCAGTGAACGAAATGCAATCTGGTCAAGAAGACAGTGGTAAAACTGAACTCGCGGAATCGAATCCTTGAAGTGGCACAGTAGAAGAAAAGCTACCGAGAGGCGAGAATTAAACAGTTACAGATATCCTTGCAACTGGTGAAAGCTTACATTACATTAGCTTTCTATTATTTGTAGCTACTTTCATGGGTGAACTGCTTTTTGTTTCTTGTGTACTTTCTATTATTTGTTGCTAGCTACATTACATGGTATGGATGTGATCCGTTTTCTGTTCATCTTAACCCATTAGGTATGAGAAAGCTCTACAACAATAAGAAAATTTATAACCTATAGACGTGCATCTTTTGACAATGAAGTTCGAAATTCAATCTTGGATCTGAAACATTTTTGCTTCTGCTGATGTAATCTCTCGGAGCTTCAACTTCCAGAGGGAAACGTCCGTAAACTTATTCAATGCGCAATCATTCATGTGTTCCTAGCAGAACCCCTTTATCTTTACCCATGAAGTAGTCTCTTATGTTGGGTGGCAAAAGCAGCACGCGCAGATCCTCGTACAAGTAAGGTGAATGTTACAACTTTGGCAAGATATCCTTCCTGTAACTCTCAGCTTCAGTTCCTTTCTATCCCCACCAGACAAGAAAAGAGCTTGTTCTTATCAGTTCGAATGCTTTCTTGTTGACCAACTTTTACCATACAAAAATAAACTGCTAAGACAAAATAGAGTGACGCCACATAGACACGACAAAATGCTAGGGCTGCTGCCCTTTGTTTTACCATAATCAAAGTTGTCAAGGCAAGGCATTTGTGTTGATATTCCACTTCTCTATAGAGTTGCAAAGCAAACATTCGTTACAACTTCAGAAAGCATCCTTCTTTGGGAGATTAATAATTATCAATATGACTTCTATTTAACAAATCGTCCATTACAATATAACAGCAAAGGTAACAGAGAATAGGTACAAAGCACAGTAGCTCCACAACACACAAAACCGTAGGCCCTTGAGAACGAAGATAGAATACTTGTCGTCTCAGCTACACAGGTTTGGTATGCAGACCCCAGCATCTGGGTTTTGTTCCTTCCATATCCTTCCTGTAACTCTTAGCTTCAGTTCCTTCCTATCCCCACCAGAGAAGAATAGAGCCATGTTTCTTTGAATGATTAGCCCATCATGGCTGTCCCTCACTTTTCGATGACTATCTCTAATACTTCGTGGCGTGCCTTCCCATATTAGTTTTCGACCATATCCACCAACCTCAAGACTGTAGCTGTAGGTTCGAGCCTCATTCTCATCACCCATGAAACGAAGGAAAGCCATATAGACTGGAGCCATGCCAAGCTGAAAGGCTTCAAAGTGAAGGCAGAAATATTGACCAAAACAATTGAACACCTGCAAAATGTGACAGAGCAAGCCACAAGAAACAGGATCAAACTAAAATTTGGAGTAGACCCAATAAATGTCCAGCAGAACGCCTCATTCCTGCCTGAAGTCATTTGATTAAATACAAAATAGGGCATTTATGGGCAGTTCAGCATCCAGTTACCAATCTTTCAGCTAAACGGATACGGCAATAAACTTCACGATAAAACTCGAACCGTGAAACCATAGAACCTTCACTTAGAGAAAAAGAAATTGAAAATATTAAATAAAAAAGGGTTCTATTGATCCCTATATATTTCAGCTTAACTTTTATATTATTGCATCGCATCCATTTGCCACTGGAAAACGGCAAGAAGTTAATCAGTTAAGGTACTAGTTATATAAAATTGAAGAAAATGATTGATTGCCAAACTTGTCACTGACTTGCAGCAATACCCTTTCACACCATCAGAAAAACTTATGAAGCATCTTCAATGGTTTATCAAACTTAAAACATGCAGCAGACCATCTAATATCAATGATTTTTTTCATCATAATCTATTGTTGTTGACTATAGGAATCTTTATTTAATCTCCCTGGTGGTTTAAATTGAGTCTGAAATCCTGCAGTCATACATACGAAGACACACATGACATATGCTCACATGTGCTTGTATTTATATCATATGTAAGGAGTACAATTCATGTGCGATAAAACAAGTTCAGCCAAAGAAAAAGAAAGTTAAGAATTAAGGTAAAGTGCATCAGACTTACAGTAAGCATCCAAGTGGCATTCTCCACTTCCCTTGGATTGGATTTCACATAGCGATGGTTGAATGTGCATCCAGTGTGCATGTCCACCTTGTGGTCATCCCTCAGATGAGCAACAAGGAAAGGAATATCTCCAACAGCAGAGCATTCCGACCCGGCATATGGGCAATTGTAAGGTCTGAAGTTGCACAAAGCCTCATGCTTAAGTTTACTGTAGTATGGAAATATTTCAGGGCATCCCAAGGAATAATACTTGCAAGGCAATTCGAGTGACTCCGCCACCTTCTCCAGTGCTAAGCACCTAATATCTCCAAGCTCTTGTCTACAAGTAGGGCAACGATTATGAACCCGTGTTTTACATGTAGAACATAATGTATGTCCATTGTGGCACTGCAACATTTTAATTGGTCATACAGTTAAACCCTCATTACATACAACCATTGGACATATATCAACAACAAAATATACATTTATGAAAAGTATTAAATGATTTAAGATAAGATTGGAATAAAACAAGCATCTTCTTAAATCCTAACACCTATCACCATCCTGATGGCCAACTCGAATTCTGCCAATGATACAGGAAGAAAGATTGAGATAACTGCAATGATGGGAAATAATATTCTAAGAAAGCAATGGGAAACTAAAGTTTCATCAGCCAGTCAAAATTATGTTCATAACAAAATCCAAAAACTCTCCTTAGAGAGTAGTTTGAAACAACCAGCATCTTCTGCTATTAGCAAAGGCTTTCAAGCACAAATAGGACAAGTAATAATCTCATCTCAATTATATAGCCTGATGTTAGAAAACCCTAAGCAGTAAGAGAGATTGATGGTTTATGCTCTATAGTTACAATATAATACAATATACATCAACCCATCAACCCAAAAAACTTGGCATATTTCAATGTAATCTAGTTCTAGAGTTCATATCTAACACTTTACCATTTGATAACAAGATCTATCCAAAACAATTCACAATCACATCCCCAAACTTCCAGCAGACATTGAACGATCAACCTTAAATAAAAAACTCAGCAGGGAAATGATAAATCAAAGGGAAGTATGCCGTCAAAAAACCAACCTTAAGCATTTATTTTAAAGATAATAATAAAAACCCTTCCCCACCCTCGTAAATCGAAAATCAAATCAGCCTTCTCTCCCTCTCTCCCCCCAGGGTGGAGAGCCAAAGAATCTCCATTCTGTAAGTAATTAGGGCAACAAAGACAAACCTGATGGATGGGTGGGTACATAGAATTGGTGCAGACAGGGCACTCGAGCAATTCATGGACGCTAGTGGCCGGCGCAGTCGCAGTGGGGCCTGTTATAGCACTATTGTTGCTTCCATTACGAGGTTTCGTCGATGACAACTCTGGATGATGATGAGAATGGGAATAAGGATGAAGAGTGTGATGCAGATGGATCTCATCCTCATCGAGACCATCTGAAGATGACACACACTCAATACTATCCAAATCCATTTACAGAATACAAAATCTGCGGAATTGAAGACAACCCCACTTATCCAAAGCAAGAATCGATCAAGATCTCAGAAAATTTCAGGGCTTCCCCTCTTCAGAATCTCACCAGTTGGTGCAAACTTTCTCTTGGAAGTCCGGAAGAAGGCAGAGAAGAGAAAAAGGGGTGGATTAACGAGTGAATTAAATCAATATCCCATTTTTAAAAAATGAGAAATTGATTTGAAACTACTTAGGAAAATAACTAAAAACTCAGTAGCAATTTAAACTATAAACTTTCATATCAAAACAGACTATTTATTAATAATACTTTAGAGCTATTTTGACTTAATTAAATTAAAGCCAATTCAAAGTCAATAAAATTGTGAAAAAACTACATTTTTAGTATTCAAATTTTTAGGAATAGGGATATCCATCCATTTAAATCTATACTTATTTTGAGGGCGACAAGGACTAAAACTCTTGAGACTAAAAAGGTAATTCTACTAAAATCATTATTTTCTATCCAAAATAATAAGAAAAATATCATATAGTTCTTTTAAAATGTATATCATTTAACTACATATCGAGAATCTAAAAAATGATACGAGTGAATGAACATGAAGCTACAAAATGATGTTATAGTCAATGTTAACTGCATCATTGGGCATTCACAACTAAGTTTTATGCTTTCCCCGGCAGTGTAAAATGGTACGTCTTCCCCGCCTTGCATTATTGAACCTTCATGCCTTCTCTTTTCTTCTTTCTGTGAGGGAGTGAGTAATAATGCATAGGATATAAAATATGATGTCCTTAAGAGCCATTCCAGAAGATTCAGAACAACTAAAACAACTCTTGGAAATGATTTCAGAAGTAAAATACATTGTTGACTTATCAGCCACATGCTTGAATGATGAACAGTCCCCTTCGGAATAAATGTTACAAGCATAGAACACGTTTAGAGAACCAGTTAATCTGTGTGACAATTGTTGAATCATAAATTAATGTAGACTAGTAATATGTACATCGTTCAAGCTAAATTACACAGACTTCCACAAATGGTTGGTTACATGCTGCCGGCAACCACTGAAGGAAGATCTGTTTCACCTTCAGGTTCTGGCTCTCTAACTCTTGTTGCCTGCAAAACGAAATTGACAGAGCATTATATTATAAGATTACCAAGAAGGATAAGCACCCTTAACGCGGTTGATAACAATTCTATAGCTCTTCTACCTTTTGTCCTGAAAGATAGCGATCCAATGCCCCCTGTCCATAAAGTATTTTGGCACCAGAACCGGGGCTGTTCGACCCAATGGATTCTTCATCAACGATGACTGCATCAATTATATCCTCACCTGTTCTGACATCAGGAATCTGCAATACACTCCAAGGTGGTATGGTATGGTAGGTGAAAGCATCAGACATTGTTTGTCAAATCACTTAGTGCAGTGGAAAAACAGATTCAAGTTGGGACTCAAATACTGGACTATTGTTTGGGTTGGTGATAGTCCCCTCTATTGTTTGTTTCCTGTCTTTTAAGACTACTCCTTGCGACCATCGTCCTTCATTCTTTGGGTAATTGCACATGGTATAGTTCTTATTGATTGGAGCCGAACTTCACATCTATAGCCTAGGTTTTTGTTTTGCCATCTTTCATATTAGGCTATCCTTTCTTCGGCCAAATGTATTGTTTAAGTTGTGGAGAAATAAGGAGTGACATACCTCATACATAGCATCCATCAATAGATTCTCCAATATTGATCGCAAGCCCCGTGCTCCAGTGTTCTTAGACATTGCCTTCCTTGCTATTAATCTCAGGGCATTTTCTATGAAGTGGAGCTTGACCTGGTGACACATTATTCCGAGATATCAGTGTTTAACTCAGTGAGCTGAAGTAATAACTCCTCAACGTAATAGGAGGAAACAAAGTACAAAATATTGTTCCCTTGGAATCCGAGAAGAAAGCAAAGCACAAAATAACTTACATCATTCATTTGGAACATCTTTCTATACTGCTTTCCTAATGCATTTTTTGGCTCTGTCAAGACCTGCGAATGCCAGTATTCAAGTCATGTTGAGTTGGACAATAAAAACTATACCAATTAAGATCAACAAAATTTGAAAGCTTAGAGAGGTGATCGACTTATGTATCTTCCCAAATATTAGTTCACTTACCAAATAGCAGAGTACAGAACTTTCCAAAAGTAGAGGCATATTATTCCACAAATCTTGCGAGTATAACATTAAGAGAATGTGAACTGAAATTGCAAAAAACTTGTGCAGCTAAAAGAATGTAGACTGAAACTATAATCAACCTGTGCAGCTAGCGCTAGAATAAAATTCGCAACTTGACCCGACACTAGAAATAAATTGTGTTAGGGCCATCTTGCAGAATACATGGTTACAAGAAGAACAAAATAAAACTATACCTGAACAAGTTGGTTTTCTGTTAAGGCTGACAAACTGACAAGGATAGGGAATCGACCAACAAATTCAGGTATTAACCCATATGCAATAAGATCACTGCTCTCAGCCTGTCAAAATATAAAACCTCAATGAAAAATTAGGAGAGTGATAAAAACAAGCCACAAGCATGGGTTGTTATAGTGTTACTTATAAACTGAAGAGTGGTATGCACTTACGGTCTCCAACAGAGAAGAAGTAACAATGGCGTCTGTAACACCACCTGTCCTCATGTTTGCACGAACTGGAGCCCCAAACCCTAAAGAAGAATCTTGGCGCCTGAATTGAAGCAAAACTTCTCTCAAGTTAAAAACTTGTGTAAATAATTAGCTCAGTAAGGAGTAAACTGGAGTAGCTATTACATGCAGATAACCTGTCTGAGATTGTTTTTTCCAAGTCGATGAAGGCACCCCCACATATGAAAAGAATATCCTTAGTGTTGATCTGCAAAGAAGCTTTTTATAAAGATTATGTATGACAACAGGACCCCTGGCATTTGCCAAATCAAGAACTACAGAAAATAACTACCATGATCACATAATTAAACATGTGGTACTTATTTGCTCGTACCATTATAATAGAAAAATGGTAATTTCCAGAGCAGAGAAACACATCTAAAAGCCCACTGTTCTGTTTTTTCCCTTCCTAGGAAAGCAAATTTTGTAAATCAAAGGTACAGCACTAACCTGGATATTTTCACCTCTGGGATGCTTTCGTGCACCCTTCTCAGGCACGTTGACAATCTAGTTCAGAGTGAAAAAAATATCACATATAAGCTCACCGCAAACAACTAGAGAACCAAAAATATGAACAATGGAAGGCTATAACCAAAGTTTTTTTTAGTGATAGGGCTCTAATCAAAGTTAAGCACTCATGATTATCAGTCTCACCATCTCAATGGCTTCTATGGCATCATAAGTCACATTTGGCTTCTGCACATTATCATAAACGTTGACCTACAATGAAATGCAAAACTTACCGTTCCTTCTAGCATTTTTAATAATGCCTGCTGCACACCCTCTCCTGACACATCTCTGCTAATATTAAGGCTCTCTGCCTGCGTCATAAAAATGCAACACAATTATCAAGTAAAGAAAATCCACATCAGTCCTTCCATAGAAGCTGGGAAGGGAGAGAGGAATAGAAGAACCGAGGAGAACCTTCTTGGTAATTTTATCAACTTCATCAATGTAAACGATGCCCTGCTGCGCAGCTGCCACATTATAATCAGCAGCCTGACATTTAATAAATTGAGGACAATATTAAGACAGAAGAATATTAAGGACCCAAGCAAAACTGAAAATAGTTACCGGTTCTGACCTAAGTATTGAGAAACATAAATATTTTCATTTACAAATTAAACCAAACGAAAAAGATATGCTGCACGATACATGGTATGAACACAACAAAAAAAGAGTGTGTCCGGCATGGTCATAATCATTAATTGATATGATATATTGGACATGAAATGAGAAGTCTAGCAGTACTCAGATACATACCATCAGAAGTTTGTATAATATAGACTCGACATCTTCTCCAACATATCCTGCCTACACACAGCAACAAAAATTATCCACCTAAAACATTATGATTTCAACCAGAAAAATTTCAAGGAATATCCATCACACAGCAAAGGTTACTTGTACCAGAAAATCACAACTTCTAATAAGAAATTAAACAGGAAAATGTGCCTAAATACCAACCCCCCCCCCCCCNNNAAAAAAAAAAAAAAAAAAAAAAAAGTATTCATTCGTTTACCTGTGTTAGGGTAGTTGCATCTGCAATAACAAATGGAACATTAACAAACCGTGCCAAGGTTTTGGCGAGTAGTGTTTTCCCTGTCCTTGAAACAATATTAAAGGGGAGTAAGACAGAATAATGTCAGGGTTCACAATAAGTAGTGACAATATGAGACAGCAAGCAAAAACAATTTGAACTATGTTCAATCAAGCAGTGATTAGTTAGGCTTCAAATTGAAGGGAAGTGTCATATTTTGTCAGGCTGATTGCAATAGTGAGATGGAGTTTTGGAATTGGACTACCGATGGGGTTTCTAAGAGGCTCAACTAAATGGAAGAATGTTATTACACAAAGGAAGACTTACTCCTACTGAATCAGTTCTCTCCAGCGTGCATACTTATTACACGTCTCTCTTTCCAAATCCCTCTAAAGCACCCAGACTGAGGAAAAAAAAGAGGCTACCTTCAGGCAGGAGAAGGCATTGATTGAGCGATATTTGGTTGGTAGGAAGAATGGCACTACTCTGTTCATAAGGAGAGGGCCACGAGCCTAGACTTTGGAAATCTTAAGAAAAACTATAGCTGCTTTTGAAGTTTTAAGAAAAAATATAGCTCGTCTCTAATTGACTTTGGATAGATCTTTAATCTAAATTCAGTTATGAAAAATCAAATTCCAAAAGATGTGGTTATTGTTGAACGTTTTAATCATACGCAAACAACGTAAGTTTTAATACACAAAGGGCACATAGAATAAACTACCTGAGCCTGTTGGCCCCATCAGAAGGATGTTACTTTTCTCAAGTTCCACTTTATCATCATCCACAGCATCAGCTTTGTTGTCAACTGTATCTCCTGTAGGCCTAGCTCGCACAAGCAAAACAAAACATTTAAACGTTCTTGTATTTTGTTACTTTATAGAATGAGCAAACCCTCAGTGAGTGCAGCATGACAAGGAGAAAAATCAATCTTCCGTCTAAATAGAATATCCATGATATATATCATTATTATCCACAAAAGAATATACACTCAACTCCTTGTAGGGGAAGGAAAAAAGGAAATCATAGATCACTCACGTCACAAAAATACAAATGTTCTATACATATTCAAAAGATAGATGCAAGACAAACGCTCAAAAAGAGAGAGACAGCACATCGTCTAGAAGAAATATGCTAGACTGGATTCCCTTGACATTGAGCTCAAAGTTGCCAGTTCCCCAGTTCCCCATTTCCCAACGTGACCGTCCAAATCAGTGTATCCTTTCTTTTATTAATACCAACAAATCAGACTGGTAAAACTAGGCTCTGCAGGTTTTAGACTAGTAAAATGCCATGCTCCAAGTACAAGCATCAGGAATGTGTGTCTCTGTGTGTGTTTTGGAGAGTTACCTTTAGAGTTCAACAACTATGTTAGCCACCAAATTATGGAAATCAATGAAGAAAACTAGGACAATAGAGACGTTGGTTCTGAGTTTTAACTTCTAACCAAAACCATTGACCTCCCAAGAGCACTCCTTACTAACTCGGATATACTCAAGTCAAAGGAAAAATATCAGTCATAGACAGGAAGTATCTAACATTCAAATTCACAACCTTTGTAGCGATTCATGATAGATGCGCTTGTAGTGATTGTAAACACCCACAGAGAGCACCTGCACAAGATTACCAAAAAAAAAAAAAAAAAAAAAAAAAAAAGGAACAGTTTCTTCAGACAACAAAATGAATGTAGCTGAATGAATCGACAATGTCCAGCCACAAACGAGTTTTACCTTTTTAGCTCTCTCCTGACCAATTACAAATTTATCAAGCCCCTTGGAGATTTCCTTCGGGGTTGGGAAATTAGGTCCCAAACTAGAACCACCCCAACACCCATCATTCGAGTTTGAGCCGAACTCACCACCAGAACCAGAGTTGGAGCTGCCACCGCCGCCTCCACTACCATTCAAGTTTGGATTGCTCCCACGAATCACAATCCCATCTCCAGACCAAACCTCCGGCGGGTCCCCATAAGTGCTCATAAAACAACCCCCCCTGCCCAACTTCTCATACAAGTTCTTGTTATAATTGCGGTAAATCCTTCGATGATCGGATGGTTGACTTCTGTTCTCAATAAAATCGCCTCTGAGTGAGACCGGCTTGAAAGAGACCAAGTGGTAAGGTGAGTTGAGATAGAGGTCGTTCGACTTTTTACGGTTCGTGCAGTGGGAATTGGGATTGGAAGCAGCGTGAAGATAATTGGATATAGAGTGTCTAGAGCGAGAAACCGTGAAACTGGAAACTTCCTTGGAAGACCTGGACCTGAGAGCCGCGGCGGCGGCCATGAGTGAGTAATACGTATATCGGGAAATGAAAGGGAAGAGAAAGCAGCTAAATTTATTGGCTCATGGAGGACTGGAAGATGCAAACTGAATCAGGGGAGTAAGAAAATTGGAAGCTAATATAGAGGTGGGGAAGTGAAAGATTTGGAATTGGCACGGGAAATAGGAAGAGGATTGAAGAGGATGAAGAAACAGAGGTAGTATTGTAGACGGCAGAACCTCACAGAAAATTATGCAGCTGACTGAAATTGTGACTTGCGAGCCTTCAAGAATATCTAATTTGGAAGTTTATGAGGAAAACGACGTCCAATTTACTTCGAAAACCAGAGCATCCAGTTCATGAAAAATCACATTTGTCTAGGTTATAATTCATTTAAAAAAAAAAAAAAAATCGTCAAATATACAAGTTATTTTTCCATGTTTAACTTTTACAGTCATGATCAAACTTCAAATCTCCAAACACTGTGATGAGTTAGCAGAGGTGGAGGTGGGACAGGAATAGGAATATATTGGGTAAATATTTCAATCCATGCCATCGGTAATGCGCTAATCCTTCTTCATTTTGTTATCTTATTCCATACAAACATTAATTTGCTTCATTCACTATGATGTTAAGGATAGCCAAAAATATGAAATCAAAGATTACACTACAAAGTCGTAAACTGATACCCAATCCAAGTTTAGATAGCAAAAGCAATATCCCCATGGATGAGAAACTGACTAACAAGAAACCAACCATATGGTTGTCAGGACAAAGTAACAAAACCATATCAGTTCATTGCTGCTTTTTCTTCTCTTCTTCCTTCATCTTCTTCTCCCACCTGCGCTTCTTGTATTGAAGCAACATGTCTGGCATTTTCTCCATCAGCCTGGCAGTGTTTTCACGTTTTTCTGCAGCTATACGATCACATTTATGGCCTTTCCTCTTGGTTCTCATCTCTTTCCTCTCTGGATCATATGCCCAATCCTGCCCTGCAAGAAGTACTTCCTTCCGAAGTCTGGCACGATGGCGTGCACTTATACCCAGTGGCTTCCATGCCCCTAATTCCCAGTAACCCCAAACACCTTTGGATAGCTCATTCTTGTATTTCACCAACTTCTCCTGCCATGGATACTGATACTCACCGATGGCCTTCGCCACAGATTTGACAGCCTTGCCTGCCATTCTTGCTTGAAAATGTCTCTGCTTGTAAGAGACCAATTGAGTAATAAAATAACTTATTTATCCAGCGGAAGAATAACGGCATAGAGAAAGAAAAAAAAAAAGTAACTAAAGTGGAGAAATTTTGGTTGAAGAGAGAAAAAAATTATAATTTTCAACTGTTGGACAAGAGTAGAGGCATCAAGTTTCCAATAGTTAACCATTTCCATATGTACTAAAATTACGCAGCAGAGGCACAAGAGGGACACCATAAACAGAGCTAGACAAAGGAAACCGCTACTTAGACTAGATGCTTTGGATTAGACAAATCCTAAATGTAGCCGGAAGTTTGAGAACTTGCAGAATTCAGATTGTTAATATTTTGAAGGACAAAAGACGGAAGCATGAGAGCCATTTAGTTGATCGGTTCAGTTTTGAGGGGGGAAGCTAAATCAGTCAATGAACAGAACCTTCATTGGATCAGTTTACAGATTAGTTTATTATCTGTTTGGCATGATTTGTTTCGTGCTAGCTCTTGACACCACATTAGGCCAATGAACAAAATTCAGATTAAAACCTACAAGATGTGAGTTATTTGGTGTTATTTTTTTCTTGAATACTAGATAAGAAGCAAACATAATCAAAAGAACATACTCTACTAGCTTAACATACATAACCTTCAATGGCATCCGTACTTATCCAACAAATAGCAATGGCAGAGAGACTTGTCACTGCAAGTCCACATTTCAACAATATCCAATTACAAGACTAATCCATGCAATGTCATTTCACGAGTAGACACGGGTTAAGGCGATTTTTTATATCAATCGGTTCTGCTATCCAAAAGAACAGAAAATGACATGTAACCCAACCCATATTTGGCTCGGGTTGGGTCGAATTGGGTCAGCAGGTAATAGCATTTACCTACCTGTTCCTAATCTATCTATTCTGATATTCTCTAAAATGCTAATAGAATAACCCAACTCAGCCCCCTTTTTCTCTTTCTACAGAAGAAAGTCACGCTGTATTTGAGAGAGATGAGCATTCTGGGTCTAAAAGCAAAGGTACACCAATTGAAGAGAAGGCGGAGGAAGAAAAAAATTTGAGAAAACAAAGCAAGGGTCCCAAGCCACGAATCTGACGAAGGTATGCTTTGTAACTGAACAAGCAACACACGAAGGCAACGAAAAAATTTCCATGCTGAAAAATTATGCATCTTTTTTTCGGATTTAAGCAACCATTTCAGCTATAGACATGAAATCTGAGATTGAAAAAAGAACGATTCGACGATTGAGATGAGGCTGACTAGAATTTGGAGAAGATAAATGAAGAAAAAACTAAAAGAGGAGGAGAAAACAAACTTACCCTTGTGGCTGCGTGCGAGAAAAGGGAACGAGAGGTGCGGTGGCTTGGAAAATGAAAGTTTAGATGGTGGGATATGGGAAGTGCGCTGGGCCAAGCTGGTGCACATAAACCCTAGCCACATTTTTTTGCTTAATTAATATTGAACTCAACCCCTCCTAAATCTTCTCCATTCACAAACTAATTCAAATTTTCGATTTGTCAATTCAAATAAAAAAGCAAAGCCATGATATTTATTGACTCCGTGAGTAAATCCATTGCGCACGACTTAATTACTTGAGCACTCGAAGTTAGATTTCCTGCTTTACTTCAACTTCACTTATGAACTACTCTATGCAGTCCAGTAGATACTATCACAATGGTGTCTGCACCATAGAATTTCCCCTCAAACATTTTTATGCCATAAGAATTCAACACAAAATTGATGTTTTTTTTTTTATCGAAAAAGGAAGAACAAGAAGAAATTATCAACACAATATTCAATGTTCACACTATTTAGATTAAATCATAAACGCTAAAAGATCCTCATCAACAGAGAAGAACGGGGAATGACTATGAAATGAAAAAATAGTTACTTCTTGAAACTGAAACCAGTAATAGGAAATTTATAGATTGAGGAATCACATTCAACATCAGGGCAGCATCCATATGAACGACAACAGATGAATGGAGGAAAGGGGCCTTATCAAGGGGAAGGGAGAACTGAAATCATACCGGGGAGGATGATGGGAGGACACTGCAGTGGAGCTCCGATGCAACAGAGATGGAAGTGGGCGGATTACAAGCTTGAGGGTGCAGGGCGTGTGAGTATCCGCTGAGAGACGAGAATAAGCGCGCAAGAAAAACGAAAACGAGCTATTGTACACAAGAACAGATCTGTCAAAATGACCTAACTATGCAAACACTTTCATTTTTACTCTTCAAAATATTGAAAATTAACGTGACAAAATACGACATTAATATTGTTTTTATTCATATAAATTTCAATTTAAAAGTTGTTGAAATCATTTACAACATAACTTTTAAAATAATTTATGTATATAATTTTAATGGAAAAAAGACTCTTAAAATATTTTTTTTGGAACAATTTTAAATTTCAATAAAAACTTTCAAAATGTGTGAAAATAAAATTGAAGGTTTAATGGTAACATATTCGTATTTCATGAATAGTTCGCAATTTTAAATTTCAATTGATAAGCCAAGGTCGAGGTAGACACATAGAACGCATCGTGCATTCCTATCTTCAAGATTAATTTGGGTTTAATGAACTCATCTTGATAAATAGCCATAAAACAAAGGACATGGAGAGGATGGAGGATGAAAGAAATGGCAGCATCACAGAACTGTCAAAGGAAGCTTTATACAGGCATGGATGGTCTTGTAGAACCACAATCTATTTTACACCTCAAAATTGGCATTGCAAAATACTCCCATTTCCTTCCTACACCTTTTCCAACACTGATGCATATCAGACAGTAAACCAAAATGCATCCACCGACTCGTTTGGCTCCCCTTTGATCGTCGTTGGCCGATCCCTCTCTGTCCAGCATCACCGTCCAGCCGATCTCCCCATTGCAACTGGAGTTTGTTGCTGCCATTGTATAAGAAATGACATGATTTTATGATCAATCTACAAATCAGAAAACTGAAGAATGCATGACACCCATGTTTACTGATAAGTACCCACATAGGGCTTGTAAAGGCATTGGCAGCAAAAGACTGACTTTGTAAAATACCATGTTTACTAATGTCTTATATCATAACTTTATTATAGGATATCATTCAAGGCAAAGACAGATTGAATAGAAGAGATTTTATCAAAAGACAGAAGCTAGATTGTTGCAATAGTCCATGTTTTTAAGGTTGGTTCGTAGCTTACCCGAGCGGCAGTTTCAGCTAGGAACTGCACAAACTCCACCTTCTTTCTTTCAAAATTGAGCCTCGTGCTATCTAGCAACGCTTGTTCTCTCCTCATATCTTCAAGAATTTTTTCTTTTTTCCATTTCATTTCTTTCATCTGTCTCTCAGATTCTGTGTAATGGTCGGGCAGGCTTGAATTTGTTGAGGTCTTGGAAAACCTCACCTTCACATCATCCCTAACACCATTGGCAGGCAAAAAAGAAAAATATTTATAAATGGAGAAACCCCAAGTTTTGGGACAATGACTGTGGTAGAGATTTGAATCCATAATCGAGCAATCATTGAAGTTGCCAAGAAGAGCTTCATACCTATTGCCGAGACAAAACAGTCCACTCCTTTTAATAATCCCGCCATCCAAAGAAAGCGCTCCATCGGTTATACAAGGAACAGCTTGCAACATTTCTGTCCTAGTTTTGTAGATTTGCAGACAAGAAAATAGAGAATAAAACAGAGTCTCTCTAAGACCATATCCACTTGCTGTGAGAAAAAACAAGTATGTTCTGTCTATGTTGATCATATTAACAGCATAACCAATAAAACCGGGTGGACAGTCCCCATTAGGCAATCTTGGGTTAGGAATATCAAGCCTTTTCTGCGGATCGTTGGCCACAAAGTTACCAGCATATGGTCTACAGGAAAAAGGAACAAAAGAGCGTGTTGAGTTCTAAATATTTATGTGGTAAAGTCAGGAATGTCCAAACAACCACACCATGTCAGAAACGAATGAATACCTCAATGTTTCAAGAGATATGACATTGAATCGTCCCTCTAAAGTTTTCCCAAGTGAAGTGCCAAATCCGTGAAGCCCGGATGTTTTATTTATGCATCCTTCCTTGTCATACTTTTCTAGAGATTTGACTCCATTATATGTCTTGCACACAATAGCCAACATGGTCTCTGTTCCTAGGTACTCTGATAAAAGGCTGGACTCCAAACCAGAAACAGAAAATGAGAGTATAAAGAAAAACATGCAGATGAATGTATAATGGTCATGTTCTTTGTTCACCATCTTCAAATTAGAGTTCTTCTCCTAAAGATCACTAAAATGAATGAAACCCAGTAGCCATCTCTCCCTACTATTCTATTAATCTATTGCTAAGAACAAACTAAAATCATATGCTATCAAACACCTTAACTTTAAGCTCCCAATTCAACTGCAGTCCATGTGGTTTATGCTTAGTTTCAATTATGTAGCATTGTAAAATCCCACATCGGTATGTGGGGGAGGAGAACGAAACACCCTTTATAAGGGTGTGGAAACCTCTCCCTAGCATATGCATTTTAAAAACCTTGAGGGGAAGCCCGAAAGGGAAAGCCCAAAGAGAACAATATCTGCTAGCAGTGTGCTTAGGCTGTTACAAGCATGCTTAATTCCTTTGGTCGTGATATACCTTAAACTGAAATATATTAGAGCTCATAGTCTCACTACCACGTCCAAAAGCACATGTCAAATATTGTAATTTCTAGTAATGCTGGACGTTTTGAAGGATTTAACCAAGATAATGGACATATAATTGATACTTCTAATACCTTTCAAATGAAAACCATATAGACTAAAATGGTAAGCTAACCTAAAAAGAATTAGCTAGTGTTCTCAAATCTCATATTTGGCTCTATGATCAAGCACCCTAAAAGATCTCATCCCCAAGGCTCATGCCACTGTCATCGACATCCACTTTCAAAGAAAAAGAAATTATGCACATCAGAGCAAATTAACATGAGACTATAAGATTACTAGCAAGGTGAGAGATGCAAGGGAAATTGGAAGCAAAAGAGACCTGCTAAGGACACTGTCATCTACTTTTCCTAGTTCAGCAACAACACCTAGCACATCATCAGAAAGTGTAGGGTCTGAAGCCAGCATCTTGGGATTAGTTTTGAGCTGGCACAAGATGCTGGCAGCACTGTTTTCCTGCTGCAGAATCTGTTTCTGATCTGATGGCTTATCTTCACTTTGAGTATCAGCACCATCCTGGGTCTCAATCTTAGGCGTACTCGAAGCATGGTACTTTCCTAGGGTAACTGAAACAGAAACTTGTGTAAGCGTTTGGAAAAGACATCATTGTGTTGAATCCATGTGTTGAGGAAGAAAAAAGAAAATACCTTGCAGATCAATGATGGAATCAACAAATTTGTCTTTCAGAGTCCGTAGAAATCTTATGTTGTCCTCATGCAGCTGGAGCTTCGTCCCCAGCGTTTGCAGATCATCTTGAAGTTTCTGCATGAAGCAAATGAACATACATACATACAAACAAACTTCGTTACCTTTGTCACTAAGCTTAGAATCCAATAAACGCGAGAGAATAAATAAGCAAAGAAAGAAACTTGCGGGACCTTGGAACGAAGGTTGGTTGGATCTTCATGGGAAAGCCCTCCATCTTGCATTTCATCCTTCGGTACTCTACACTTATCAATCTCATCCAGTTTCATCAGAACAGAAGCTTTCTGGAAACACAATAGAATAGAGTCTGGTTTCAGCAAATCTAGAAAGTTTCCATATGAACAGAAGGAGTATAGATCCAAAGCCTTTTAATTGAATGAAAGAGAAAGAGGAACCTGAATGGGGCTTGTGGCGCCACCTCCGAATCCGGAATCTGGTCTCAAATCCAACACCGAGCGAGAATGGAATTGAAAACCCACATTTCAAATTAGCAAAAACACCCACTTCTTCACTCATCTCATCATTTCCCTCCCTTCCTCCCTCCTTGGGTTTGGTGAAATAAATTAATCCCAAAAACTGATCATATTTTTTTTCTCTTTTTCCTTGATAAAAGATAATTAGAAAGCGATCACAAGGACTTCGAGGGAACAGAAACAAAGATTTGAACCAAAAAAAGTTGTATAAATGGATTCGGTAAAGCTATATATTATTTACATATACCACCACCCCTACAACATAATCAGTAAAACTAATTTTATGAATTTAGGGATCAAAATCACAAATGGGTTCATATTGAATCCCTATTCAGGTTTGAAAACTCAGGCCCAGCACAAAATCAGCCCAAATCAAGTGCACCTTTTTCCTCCGTTCGCTAATATAAATATGTATATACATAGTTTTTTGTTGGAAAACATGGAGGGGTATGCGTGATATATAGGGCCCGACAATAAAGTAAGTAAGATGGTGTGATAAATAATGAATGGAGTTCACAGCTCAAGGATGGAGATGGGACTGTTTTGTTTGATGGAATGGAACCATACGTTTTCATTTTCTCGTTCTTGGCGGTTCCAGAGAAGTAGACAACACTTTCAAATTTGTTAAGAATTCATTTTTATTATGTGTAGAATTCGAAAAATAATAAAATCAAACTTATACAAGTTTGTAATAAGATTTAATTCTCATAAGGAAAAGACATCTCTCCCTAATGCGAAAGAGAATTCCAACTGACAGTTAGGTGATGGGTTAAGGCTTCATCCTTTTCTTCCTCCTCTTTGCTTGTAACATAAATAATGTGTTTTGTCTCTTAAATGAGTGCTATTTTAAAAAATAGTAAGAATAATTCGTGGAATATTGAAAATAAATAAAGATAAAGTTGTTGAAATATCCATGTCTTAAAGAACACATATCTTTTATTGAGTGAACCATAGCACAAGAAATCCTGGATTTAAACTCTCCATTTTTAGTGATAATAATAGAGAAAGAAGGAAGTATCCTTCCATTATTATTTTCTAATTCTTTCATTTATAGATCATATGTTTCTTAAAAATAATGCAATAGAAAAAATGGGTATGGTTGAAACGTTGATTTTACCAATCTAACCAAGCTATTGTAAGTGAAATTAAGTCATTTGGGGAAGCTATGCAAGCTGGTTGAATCTTGAATTAAAATTTAGCGGAGCAAAGTATATGGGTTTGGGTCAAACCATTCACTAGTTGTATTAATTTGGCATTTTATGGAAACAAACAAACGAACCTAACCCCACATATTTACAAACCCTTTCTAACTTGTATTTTGCACCAAATTTGTGCAAGCGCAACACAATCATCCCAATTCCGGTTCCCTTCTTGTAAAAAAAATGGAGTTACTTGGATTAATTATTGAAGGAGATGGTGGTTACGTTTAAGTATGTCGTTCATATGGAAATTTAATTGGTGTGTATATATGTTTTGACATTAAATGTGTCCACCAACTCAAAGTGGAAAAGCATCGTCTGGGTCACGTATGAGAAGAAGCCTCCAACTGTTGTTTGCGTATTAATACCTCTTTCTCCTCGTGATTCCCTTTAACATTAACGGCAACTTCCCTTCCTCACCTTACCTTACCTCTCTTTGCCTTCCTTTATCACACCCTCCCCAGCTACCACTTCTTCTTCTTCTTCTTCTTCTTCTTCTTCTTCTTCTTCTTTATTTTTGCATCATTCAATTCCAAACACTCCAATGCCCCTAATCCCCAGCTCTCCTTAATCAAGGTTGGTCATCATCCCTTTAAATCTCTTCTTCATCTCCGTCTTTTCTTGTTTTATGAATGCTTCTCTGTCTTGGGATGTTTGTTTGAAGTGCTGTGATCTGGTTTGGTGGGAGGAGAGATGGGGAAGAAAGGAACTGGCTGGTTCTCCACTGTCAAGAAAGTCTTCAAATCTACTCCTTCCAAGGACTACTCGCCTGCCCTCGAAAACAAGGTATCAATTCATAATTGTCTCCACTGAAGATTATGTGTTTCTCTGGGTGTCTGCTTCCTTTTATTACATTCAATCTCTTCATTAATACATCAAACTCTACCCGACCCTTTTTCACTTAATCTTTCAAATGCCTGGAAATAAGGTTTTCGTATTCGGGTTTGGATGGTAAAGTCTCGTACACGTAGCCGCAACAGCAAAATTAGTGTTTTTCTACTTGTGTTCGGGGGTGGTGGTTTGTGCTTTTCTTTTGCTTGAAGAAAAAGAGGCAATAACTTTAGTTTTGATTGTTGATGAAGAAAAGCTTTTTGAATAGAGGGGAATAGTGTAATAGAGAATTTTGATTTTAAATTTACAGCCATGCATGAATGAGAAAGGAGAGGGAAGACAAAGAAAGGTGCTGTGTGTGTGTGTGTGTGTTGTGTGTTTTTGGTCCCCCATGGGTGGAAGGACCAAAAATAATAGTGAATTGTAAAGCCTTCTTCTAAGCCTTACCTATCACCATCATCTATGTTCAACCATCATGTGCATGTTGCTGCAACATCTCCATCATCTTCCAAACCCATTTTCTGTCTTTTCTTTCAACCAACTAATTAATTCTAAATTCATATTAATTACTCCTAACATTTCTCTTAATTTTGCAGAAGCAAACTGTGAATGTGGAAAAATTGCACCCCAATGCTCCAGACCTTATATCATTTCAACAATTTCCCACACAGATCTCTACAGAAATAACCAACGACCAGAGCGCTCAATCCACACCCAGGATCGATGGTCGAGATCATGCCATTGCTGTTGCAGCAGCTACTGCCGCGGCTGCAGAAGCTGCAGTTGCAGCTGCCCAGGCTGCAGCAAAAGTTGTTCGCTTGGCTGGCTATGGGTGGCAATCTACAGAAGACAGAGCAGCCACTCTTATTCAAGCTTATTACAGAGGCTACTTGGTCAGTGTGATGGATTTTTTTTTTTTTTTTTTTTTTTCAAACTCTAACCGTGTTAGATTCAGATATAATTTAACTGGTTAAGACATCATGTTTTAGGCTCGAAGAGCACTCCGTGCCTTGAAGGGGCTAGTGAGGTTACAAGCATTGGTTCGAGGTCATAATGTACGAAAGCAAGCACAAATGACTATGCGTTGCATGCAAGCATTGGTGCGGGTGCAGGCAAGAGTACGCTCCCGCAGGTTGCAATTGGCAAACCAAAGGTATCATAAAAGATTTGCAGAAGAAGAAGACGAAGAAGAAGAAGATGAAGAAGAAAAATTGTTGAAAAACAGAGTAAAGAAATACGAGATGGAAGGTTGGGATGGTAGGGTTCTAAGTGTAGAGAAGATCAAAGAAGATTGTTCAAGAAAACGTGATGCTCTAATGAAAAGGGAAAGAGCTCTTGCTTATGCTTACTCCTATCAGGTTTGCTCTAAACATTGCCTTTCTTTCTCATTTTGATATCTTAACTTTTGCTATGTTCATTGTTAATATCATAACGCTTCTTTGTGTACAGCAACAACCTAAACGAAGACAAGAGGATGGAGTTTTAGAATTGAGTGAAGATGTGAATGATTTAGGGTTTAGGCGTGATAAGACACAATATGGTTGGAATTGGCTTGAGCATTGGATGTCTTCTCAACCATGTAGCGTTCGGCATTCCACTCCACGTGAGCCTTATATTACACCCACCACCACCACCACCACAGTCACAGACGACATGTCGGAGAAGACCGTCGAAATGGACCCCATTGCATTAGCCCAACTACATTTGGAGTGTACTGAGCCGGGACAAGTAAGCTCACACTCCTCCCGACAATCGGTTTTTAAGAATGTCCCAAGCTACATGGCCCCGACTCAATCCGCTAAGGCGAAGGTGAGAAGGCAAGGACCAAAATGGAATAAAACTATGAGAAGAGGATCAACTTTTGGGTCGGGTTATGAGTCGTCGAGTTCGGGTGGAGGAACGATGGCGTATCAAGGCCTAAGGAGCCCAAGCCCATTGAACAATGGGACTCGGTTGTCTCCCATACAGATGATGGGCTGTGGTCCAGACTACCCAGGAGGTGAAGATTGGGCAGTTTCGCCCCTTGGTGTCAATAATTGGAGGGCTGGTTTTGCTTGATTCAGTTATGAAACAGTGGTGTGGGGGTTTAATAAGTGAATATCAAACCTCAATTGCTATTTATTAAGTTTTATCTTTGAATTTAATAATATAACGCCCAAAGTATTTTGCATTTCACTTTTCCTTGCACTTTCCACGTGAATCTGTTTTCCAAATTAGTTAAGGATAGAAATAATGGAAGAAGAAAATCTCAGATTATTGGGGAAATAATTAAAAAAAGATGGGAGTTTTGGACGTGTTATACTGGGCCAGGAGCTCGGCAGAGGCATGTTGGTGGGTCCAGTCCTCAACCCACATGGTGATGGCCCGACATGGCGTCGCTGAGCTGTGATGGGATACGGTCCGATGTTCAGTCCGACATGTAGTTTCGATAACAACAAAATTTAACTGCTCCCCCTCTCTAATCATCTCACATACATCAAGATATTAATACAATAATATTTTCAGAGTTGAGTAAAAATTGGCATAGAGCTCTATGAATCGAGAATGAAACAATATACAAAATTTATATTATTAAACTATACAACACTTATTGAGATATTTAATTTGATTGGAATATTTTTGAACGCACAACTTAGTGCAGCAAGTCATAAATGTGGGTATGTTTGGTGTAAGATGTAAGTTGGTTGAGAAGTGAGAAGTTGGGTTGTGGTGGATAAGTATTTTGAGGCCAATTTTATCATTATTATTTTGGGCCAATAATGAGTGAGACCATTCCATTCCAACTTGCTAGTGTGAGTGCGATTTGATGGCTTCAAAATGTGTCATAAATAAAATTTATAGCCTCACTTGTCAGCACTCGGTGGGATGAAAAAGATGTAACTAAACTTGAACTTTAAATCACCGTAACTCAATAGATATAAAGTTTGAAGAGAAATTTGAATGAACGAGCAGCAAAAGCAACAAAAAAACAAAGCGTTTTTTTTCAAAAAAAAAAAATTAAGCTTAGATTAGGAGCAGAGCGGCAGTACATGGCAGTTCAAGTGGGTCACATGAACGACCCAATAATTTACTCTTTAATGTACGCTCCCAACTTCATAAGAATCTGTGACCCAATTATAATTTCGTTCCCCCCTTGCCTCCATTTTTCATCTCTGAGAAACTCACGAGGGTTGCTTTGAAAGCAATCAAATATCGAATCCATTTCAAATCCCACATCCCCCACTTCGGATTCCCAGGGCCGATCTTCAAACTTTAGGATTATAAAATGCTGGTGGTAACTGGGATTCTTGGGGAGGTTTCCTATTAAATTTTAGTTATGATTATATCCAATTCTGTGCTCTTTCTTATGCTAGTTTAGTTTCTGCTTTACAGGTCGAACCCAAGGAAGAAACTCAAGCAGTCATTTCTCGTGGACCCACGAAGGGGTTGTTGACTTGGTTGCTCCATCATTTTGTCTATGAATTGAAAGTGATTCAATTCATTGCTTCTATATAGGTAGTACTATGCACGAGAAGGTGCTCCACGCTGCTTTTACTTTGCCTGAACCTCTGAAAGGTATTTGACCTCATTTCTCTTCTCTTTGGTTTGGGTTCTTTTTGCTTGCTGATTGCATTCATCGCTGCTACTGTGCATTGCCCCAGCAACCCTTTTGTTTTCTGTTTCAAAAGGTATGAAGTAGAAGACATAATCGCCTTGTGAGAACTGAAAGTTACTTGCAGATGCAACCCTTTTGAAATACTTCTCATTATGCCTTCAAAAGGTTGCATTTTCTCTTCAGTTTATATGCAGTTATTACTAATACCCAGAACCCTGTGTTTGCTTTATCAAGCAAGTGGGGTTGCTTGCAGTCTGTCTTTTCCCTGAAAACCAGGGACAATTCTCCTTTATTCTTCTTATAACTGTCGTATTTTGTTGTAGTTTGGCCTCTACATGACTGTTCTTCACACTCAGGCACATGTAAAAGCAGCCATGCTCTTGAGCTTTCTAACATTGAACTCATAATCTGACTGCCCTTTGTTCAATCACCTGAAAGACTTGTTTCAGACTCTCAGTCCTTTCTCTTATGTATATATGGGATGCTTTGTGAACTTTAAAACTAACCTTTATTTCTCTTGTAATAGTGTATTCGAATGAGAAGAAGCATAGTCTTAGACGATGGATAAGAAAGAGGTCTCCAATTCACTAGCATTCATCTCGGACGACAAAATCGACAGTTTATCTCCTATGTATTTCGGTGTTTCTTGCGCATTCTTTGCGCTTCGACTCTTGGCAACCTCTGATTGCAAAGATGAAAAATGGTCTGAAGTTCGGGAAAAGATGCTTCAAGGGAGCGCCCAACTCTTGGGATTGCTGTTATGGAGCGCTCAGAGAGAGGTGGATGCCAGGCAAAAGCCTAATCTTGTTTATAAGCTAGAGGCTGCTGAGAGGGAGATAGGAGAGTTGAAAAGAATCAGACATGAAGACGCCAAAGCTAATGAAAAAGTTGTTTGCATTTTTGCTGCTCAGGAGCAACGGTGGTTGATTGAAAGGAAGACGCTTCGCCAACACATTGGAGCTCTAATGGATGATGCAAGGCTTCTCGAAAAGAAGGAAGTTGTTATTTCTACACTGAATGAAAAGTTGAAGGAGATGGAGATGTCTCTGGAGTCCAAGGAAAAGAAATTGGAGGAAGAGATTAAAAGGGGAGCTGACTTGGAAGAAAGAGTGTACAAGGCTGAAAGTGTGGTAGAAGAATTGAGAGAAACTGCTAAGCGTGAGGCCCAAGAGCATTCCTCTGAGCTCTGGAAGCACAAAACAGCCTTCATTGAGCTGGTCTCAAACCAAAGGCAGCTTGAAGCTGAGATGGGGCGAGCAGTTAGGCAAGTTGAGGCATCAAAAGAAGAGATTGATTCAATTTTAGAGCAAAAGGAGGAGTCCGTAATACTGGTACAGAAACTATCAGCTGAGATTGTTAAGATGCGGAAGGATTTAGAACAGAAAGACAAGATGTTATCAGCAATGCTGAGAAAATCGAAGATGGATGCAGCACAGAAGGCAATGCTCCTTAAGGAGGTTAAGCTATCCAAAGCTAGGAGGAAGCAAGCAGAATTAGAAGCTGAAAGGTGGAAGACAATTTCAGAATCAAGACATGAAAGACAGTCATTGAGAAGTATGTTATCCAATCAGGTCAATTCAGGATATGACGTCCCTACAAGTGCTGGGGAAAAGCATTCAAACACAAACAATGGGAAGACCATATCTAAGCCGAATGATATCGATTACTATCATCCAGAATCCATTGACTCAAATAATTTCCCTTTCCTTGCTGAATGTCTTTCCCCTGAAAGAAATAATGATGACTCAGGTAACAAACTTAAGTTCCTATGTTTAACTTAACGTTGTATACTTGAAGCTCTCTCTGAGCGGATGAATTTATTTGTTCCTTTTGGGGCTCATCTATGGATTTTACCTCTGAAGGGAGAATGATTGATGTGAAGCAGATGGAAGAGTTGGTATGCTCCGAGGCCGAGAAGTATGTACTAATACTTCAGCAGAGACATGACCTGGAAATAGATGCATTTGCAGAGCAAATGGGGGTGAAAGATGAAAAATTAGAAGTTTTTCACTGGCAGATGCTCAACTTGGAGCTCGAGTCAAAACGGCTTCAGTCACATCTTGCTGCTCAGAATCAAGACATCTTGCAGCTTAGACATGCGAATATGAAACTAAAAGCTCTGTCAATGGAGAGAGAAAAGGAACTAGCTTCCTTGAAAGCCCAATTGGCAGCACAGTTTAGGCCTCAAGGGTACCGGCCTACGAAGTGGGATTTGCCAGATGAAAACAGTGGCACGTGGTCTGATGTCAAGATTATAAAGATCGAACCAGGAGAAGAAGAGCAGCAGAGAAATCAAGAATGTAATGGAACAGTAAGGGAGGCAGCTTGTTTGAACGTTGTTGAGGACAGAAATCCATTGATACAATCTCCAGGTACGGAATTTGAAGATGAAAAAGAAATTAGTTGTCACAGTCCTATTCAAGAAGTAAGCACAAGCAGTCCCCAGGAGGTTGATAATGCCGAACCGTTGGCATCAATAGGGCAGCAGTTTGGAAGAACTTATAATAGTACTCAATGGAGGATGGATATTCATGCTCTAGGAGTGTCTTACAAAATCAAAAGGCTGAAACAGCAGTTTCTTTTGCTCGAGAGGCTCATTGGAAAACAGGAAAGTACTCGGAATTCTGAAAATGAGGAGAATGGAGAAGTTGGGATTAGAGGTTTTCTTATGTTTCTGACACAGCTGAATAAACAAGTGGGCAGATACAATTCTCTGCAGGAGAAGACTGATGAACTCTGCCAAAGGATGGTAAGTTCATATTCATTCTTCCTTTTCTAGTTTGTTCAGGTTTACCTTGTCTTCAATTTGCTCATTGTGGTTTGCAGCATGATTACGAGGCGAGTGTAAAATGTGGAGAGTTCAAAGTTGTAAGAACGAAAGGGAAATCCAAAGCGCTGGAGAACTTCCTTGAACAGACATTTCAGCTACAAAGATATGTTGTGTTAACGGGACAGAAATGGATGGAAATTCAGGTGAAGATCAGCGTGGAATTCGGGAAGGTTGCTGAGGAACTACTTCAAGAGTCGGGTAGCTTTGACATTAAACGCTTTGCCAGTACTGTCAAAACCCTGTTCCAAGAAGTGCAAAGAGGTCTAGAAGTTCGAATAACTCGAATTATCGGAGATCTAGAAGGAACCTTGGCGTGCGAGGGTATGAATCGTCTAAGTAGATAGTTGTGAAACTGCTTCTTGTTCTTACTCAATAAAATTGCATATCCATGTATGATTCTGTGTGTTCTTTCTCTTCTCTTTGTATACACAAATTACTAAGAATGTAATGAATTGATATACACTGATTCAAGAGAAACAGAAAGACCACAGCGGAGAGTGAGTTTTGAAAATCAAACCAATCCAACAACTTTTCAGACGACTTGGCGTCCTCATCCATGAACAAGAAATGATCCAACAAAGCAAATCACATGAGCCACTGAACCATTTGGCATGCAAAAAAGTCACAGAAAAATCAGTATTTTATATACGCATCAAAAAGACTATTTTTTCTCAACCGTTTTCGCAGATCAGGAAAAATGAGTACGACTTTGAAACACACCCAATTCACAAAAATGTCCGTTGATGGTTCACAAAATCCATCACAATCAGAGACCCGAAATTTCCAAATCGTGGGACCTCAAACATAATTAAACGTAAGATTGAGATTCGGTGAATTTACAGTTTAATGTACACAAACAAAACTTGTGGCATTTTCTCGTGAAGACGAAGCGCCAGGAGCGTTTTGCAGTTACCCTCACAATTCGCATCCTCATAAACTAACTCTGCCTCCACTTCTTTCGCTCTCTAACCCCCCCCCCCCCCCCCNCCCCCCCCCCCCTCTCTCTCTCTCTCTCTATAAAAATTCTCCCAATTCTACAGTAACTGGTCATCCACTTCAACTGGGCCTTGTTGTATTCGTTCAAAATCAAATGGGTCCGTGATATTTTGACGGAATGAGGCTGGAAACAGGGGAAAATCCGAGCTCGACGCCACCAAAGCTGTCTCTGTTTTCTCTTCCAAGACAGCCGCCGGAGCCACCGGGTCTGGTGACGCCTCCGCTGCACGCGTCAATTTCTGTGCCGTTTCAATGGGAGGAGGCGCCAGGGAAACCAAGACCGTTCGGAATTATTGAACCGAACTCAAAGCCCAGAAGTGCAAGATCCCTGGATCTGCCTCCGAGGCTGTTCACTGACACCAAAGTGGCTCATTTTTCCTCTCCAACGACCGCCGTGGACGACCCCGTCGTCGCCCAAGACCTGTCTTCCAATTTGTCGTTCAGGTTCCCCGACACGTGGGCGGAGACTGCGACAAGGGAGGGCAAGCATGGTAAATATGTCGGGTCTAGGCGGTGGATGAGCTTCAGGAAGAATAAGGAGGTTCCGAAGGGCGCGTCAGAAATACCGCGTTCGGCCGGCGGTGACAACAGCGGTGGGCGTAATGTGGGGAGTGGCGAGGGCGAAACGAGGGTGAAGATCACAAGGTTTAGGAGTAGAAGAAGCTTTCTCAGAAAATCGGATTCGAAGTCGCAGTTGATCGTAAGTGTCCTACCTCAATTTTATTGGGTTCGCTAATCTTTGGAAACATACATGAAATCAAAATTTGAAGGTTGTTTATTTAACTGGGTCCAAATAACGGCAGGCGAGTATCTATGGGAGCTTGAAGCAAGTGATTCCATGGAGACGCAAGCCGGATGAAACCAGAGGAGTATCACAATGATCATACAAATCCAGATATAACCGATAATATTAGTGAAATATATATGATATCATAATTTTTCAACTCTCTTTTTTTTTTAAGGAATCTTATATACATTCTAATTACTATAATTACTACTTGTCTTTGGCATGTTTGGCTGTAAATATCCTTGTTTAATATAATTATAGAGCACTTTTTTTTTTTTTTTTTTTGGTTAAGCTGAGGAATCTATGTCTCTCTCTAAATATAATAGTGTATTTTTTTTTTATTTATGTTTCGGAAAATTCATTTTCTATAAACTACGATCATTTTTATCTCGTAGATGGGTTTGGGCCTCTAGAGCCCACGCTGACGGTTAGCTAGAGCCATCAATCAATCCCGGCCCATCTTTTGCGAAACTGGGCCAGTTCAGGTACGTCACAGCGGGACCCATTATCAGCGCTCATTTCCAGTTGTGGGGATGCTGGGCCCACCCATTACCCAACAATCCGGCGCTGATTTTAAAGTATTTTTACATAGTCAAAGCATTTTAAAAAGTTCAAAACTCCAAATTTGGTACTTCAAAAATTTTGAAAAAGATAAATAATAAGATCCGCTGCTTCGAAATATTCCACAAAACATATCTCAGTGACCGGTGATCATTTTTGCTTGCAAAATCCAGACCGTTGATTTTGGTAACGGGTAGGGTGGGAAAGTTGTGGGGTTCATTTTCCGCCAACCTACCCATCCCACTAATTTCTCTCTCTCCTTTTGTTTTACTTTTATTATATTATTATTATTATTATTGATTCAAAAGGAATCAAAGAAACTTGAATTCAAAATGTGTCGCAGTGACAGATTTGGCACAAACACGAACAATAGACAACAAAATAAAATGAATAAATTCGAGAGAGAAAAGTGGTATTTTGAGAAGTTTATGGGTTAAATTAACTATATTTTTCTGAGACTGACAAGGGACCCACAATGCACTGCAATGCAGGCGCCATTATTTTATTTTATTTTATTTTCTTGGTTCACTAGTTAATGCAATAAATCCAACGCTAATACCATATGAACTATGGCCGCCTCCCAAGACAAGTGGAGAAATATAGAGCCTACTTCAATAGTTCTTAATAATGGCAAATCAATCACCTTTGAACCAACAAAAATTACAAAATGATTCTGAAATTCATTTAATTACAAGGGTGTGATGTTACAAAGCCCCACAATGAATCAAGTGAGATTTGCTATCAAAGAAACAAGACAATTTTATGTTGAGGGAGAGAGTAAAGGCACATCCCCCAAGGGCGGAGGGGTTTTGGGACCCATCATTCCAGACTCTCGCACACAAAAACGTGGCAACAACGATGGGGACTAGGGAGAGAGAGCCAAAGGGAGGATTTTTCTGTTCCAAAAGAGAAGAGGCGACTTTTCAGCTTCTAATTTTCTCTCTTCGAAACCCAAAGCTACAAAGCTCCTGATTTTCTGGCTTAACCGACGTGCTGGCCTTTGATGTCTTCATCCAACCGCGACCGCCCTCTTTCTTTCCCTCATTTTGCCCTTCAACATCAACTCCTTGCTGCCTTCAAACATTTTACTGGGTTTTTGTGAATTCCTCTAGTTCAGTCAAAATCTTTTACCCAACCCACTTGGTTTTATGCCAACTTTTGGCTTCTTTTGGTTCTGCTCACCGTGCTTTCACATTTTGAGGCTGAGAAATCAGATGGGGTTTTGGCTACTCTCCCGTTTCTAGTTTCGACCTCTTCAGCTCCAGAAAAACAGGTACACCTATTTCCTTCCACTTTCTTTCTCTCTTTTTCCTCTATGTTATATGGGGTTTTGATCTTCTGGAAGTCTTAAACGTCTATATTGCAAGCGTTTCTCTGCAATTACTCAGAAGGGTGTTGAAAATTTTGTGGCTTTTTCGACGGTTGTTAAGGAGGAGAGTGTGGACATCCGCTTTTAAGTTTTAATTGTTCAGGACAGATTGAGTCCTGGCGAAGATTCAGACAGAACGAGCTTGAATTATGGCGAAGCACTACTTGTTTTATTTGGTCGATTGGTTCGAATTTGATATATGTTTAATCTATGAGACAGCGAGTCAACTATTCTTTAATTTATTGAATTGAGGATTCTCATTACCTGTAACCTGTCAAAGGGAATGCTGTCCCTCACCTGCTAAATAAATACTTCTCTTGTCTCTTCTACTTTTCCTTCTGGGCTATATTGAAACACTTTGAGGATTTTAAGGTCCCCAAAATTAGTTTTGAAATTCATGAATGCTTTCACTGCAAATGGGAATGTTGCCTGATTCAATGATTTCCTTCGATTTCTGAATTTTTGAAATCTGATGGTTGCAGGTCTAGTAGTTTGAGCTCAACATTTTCTGGGACAGAAACAAAATCTTGTACAATGCCCATCTCACAAGAAACGTCCAATTTTGATGAGATTTCTATGAAGCAGAGTTTGATTTTCTCTGATTGTCTCAAGGTACTCATGCGTCTTTGGCGACATTCTTGAAAAATTACAGGTTTTTCATCTATTGTTCACTCTCTTTCTGCATTTGACTTTCAGGATTTGAAGAACCTGAGAGCACAATTATACTCAGCAGCAGAGTATTTTGAACTCTCTTACACGAATGACGACCAAAAACAGATGTGAGTTAGTTGAAAGGCTTTTCTTAAAGAAGTAATCAGAGTTTTCCTTCTATCAGCATTAGTTTATCAGCGAGTAAACTGCAAACTATCATTTTTTTCTTATGCAGAGTGGTAGAAACGTTGAAAGATTATGCTGTTAAAGCTCTTGTGAACACCGTGGATCATTTAGGTTCTGTTAGTTTTAAGGTTAATGATCTTTTGGATGAAAAAGTGGATGATGTTTCTGGAACGGAGTTCAGGGTGTCATGCATTGAACAGGTAGGATCAAGATTATTTTCTCTTCCAAATAATTGATAGAAAAAAATATAGATTTACAAATTTATTGTCATTGTGTTCTTTTCGTTGATGCGGGCTCATAGAGGCTACGAACGTGCCAAGAGTATATCGATCACGAAGGACATTCCCAACAATCCCTGGTGATAAATACGCCAAAGTATCATAAGCACTACATATTACAAGGCAAGTTTACTGTTGTTACCCCCACCCCCAGTTTGTTTCTTTTGCATTCCGAGAAAAAAAAAAACGTTATCGAGGTCTTATAGTTCATAAACTTTGCTCAGCGGGGGAGACCATGAACGGTGGTACCCAAACGCGATCCAAGAACAAAGGATGCAGCCTAGATGATGAAGATGAGTGGCACCAATTTAGAAATGGTAAGCTGTCGTGACAACCGTTTATTGTGAACTTCACTTTGGAAAATTTTCTAATGAAACTTCACCATTTATTAACTGATTTCCACTAGCCGTTCGATCACCTATTAGGGAAATGCCACCATCCATTATCAGGTAAACACCACATTTTCTATTGATCTGCACCTAAATTGCTTACTTGCATTAATGAGTTCTTTATCTAGTTTGAACATTTCTCATGCAGTAAAGAAAATTCTCCTGTGCCTTCTCAACGACCTTCCCCGTCCCCGCAACTTAGAACGTTCTCGTTCACGTCTACCATGCCCAAGAAGGAATTAGGTTCATATGCTCTTTCCCCTTTAGCTGCCAGTTTGTGTGATATTGGTTTTTGAAGTCATGGTCTTTTGCCATAAAATGCAAATTATGTTTGTTTCAAACCAGATAAGCGGTCGGTTTCTCCACACCGGTTTCCACTTTTGCGTTCTGGTTCACTCTCGAGTAGACCAAAGACACAAAGCTCAAGTCGATCAACTACTCCCAACTCAAGTACGCCAACCACTCCAAGTATTTCCAATGGGCAACGATGGGTGCGTTCATTTAGAGGAAAACGATATCACCTACTTGAATTGCATTTATGTTCTGCAAAAGTATATGGTGTTTTACTAGTGACTGAGATTTTGCAGCATGAATTTTTGTTTGCTACCAGTACCCTTCAGCACCTAGGAAATCAGCATCGATGCGGATGCCAGCAGAAAGGGATAACAGCAAAGATGTTGAACAATATCCCAGCAAAAGCAAACGCCTCCTGAAGGCCTTGCTTAGCCGACGCAAGTCAAAGAAAGACGATACATTGTACACTTACTTGGATGAATACTAGCACAAGAGGAATCAGCTGGTGAATGGGGTCTTCAAATTCAATTCATCAGGGATGCCACTTTGTGCTTTCATGAACGTTATTGAATTCCATATACCAGTTTTCCTTCATCCCACGCTGAAGTCATTTCTTTGTTCATTTCCACTTCAAATGATATGATGAACCACAATCACATCAAATTATTGTTTATATTTTAGTTTAATAAAATTGATATAATTTTTGTTGTTTCCAATTTTATCCATATATTAAGTAGGATTGGTTATTAACACGAGTGATATCATGATGTGGATGGAAATGCCATCTCGTTAGATCTCAATGTTGGAATGAGTACCTTCACACTCGATCAAACCACTACAAATCATATTGTGATAAAATTACAGATAGGCAGTAAATTAAAATGATAGCTACTTTAAGCATAAAGTGGCACTTGACATAGGAGGGCCAGGGGCATGCAAGGCTATCAGAGCTCCATAACTAAAATGGGCCGTCGTTTGGGCTTGGTCCGGGGGCTTTATTTTTCTTTTATTATTTTCTAAAAATAATTTTACGGCAATCTGGTTAAGCGGTCATGATTCCAACCCATTTCTTACCAAAAAATTATTATTTACTAAAGTAGCCAATAACTTCAGCCACTATAAGCCTAATAAATGCATGAAAACTAAAAAGAACTCGCTAGAAACCACATATGAAACAAATATATTCTTTTCTTGAATGTTTTTTTTCAATAAAAAAATGTTCCAATTGATGACACGTTTGAAAAGAGTTCTAAAGTGAGTTAATAATATTATTTTGTTTTCCCTTTTGAAATACTGCATACGAATGATTTTTGTTTTGAAATTAAAATTTAAAATGATTCGAAATATTAATTTATTTGGTCAAAGGAATATTAGGATTTTGCGACAATAAGAAAAGAATACTGGGATTTTGTAACAATAAATCGGTAAAGGTAAAAAGTAAAAATAAAAATAATAGAAAGGAGTAATGGGTTCTAACCCGAAGAAGTGAATGGTTAAGATGTTTTATCCCCCGAGATTAGATTACTAGACGAGAGAAATGGCAAAGAGAGAGTCAGAGGACCCTTGAGAAACGGCGTCGTGTAGGAGCAGTGGACTGCACATCTGCAACTAAACTGTGGAGCCGCTGAAGCAGATGGATTTCTCCTTGCATCATCATAACTTCTCCTCCTCTTCTTCTTCGTCTTCTAGGGTTTGTAATTGCATCACTCCTATTGGACTTCCATTGGTAAACAGGATAAAGATGGAATTGAAGGCACGGAGTGACTTCTGAGGTTTTATTTTTGTTGGAACAGAGGAATCCTCTAACCTACTCACGAGTTAGAGATAGGTACCCTTTTACTCCGCAAGATTGTAACAAAACTGGAAAATCAAACCCATTCACATCCACTTTCTTGGACTCTAATTGCTTCGCATTGAAAATCATTAAACCGGGGTAAGCATTATTTTTGTCAATCCAAAACCCTAACATTTGCGATGGAAAAGTCTAGATCTAAGAGAAACTACTACTATGACCACCAAGACTATGATTCGGAGGCGATGGGTAGAACCAGACCTCGTTACAACAATCACTACGCCAATAATAACTATCGTCACCGTGGGAGTGCTGTTCGACCGACTAAACCTCAAGACCAATCTCTTATGGTGACCACGACTTACAGGATACTCTGTCATGATGCCAAGGCCGGGGGAGTTATTGGCAAATCTGGCAGTATCATTAAGTCCATAAGGCAGCACACCGGCGCGTGGATCAACGTGCATGAGCTTGTTCCCGGCGATGAGGAGAGAATAATTGAGATATCGGACACTCGGCGGCGGGACCCGGAAGGCCGGATGCCGTCATTCTCTCCGGCGCAAGAAGCGCTTTTCTTGATTCATGAAAGGATTCTCGAGAGTGAAATGAGTCCTGGGTTCAATGGAATGGGCTATGGTCCTGAGGATGAGGAGGATGACTACGGCGGCGTTAGAGGAGGAGCTGGTGGCGGTAGTAGCCGTGTGTCAACAAGGCTTGTCGTGTCTAGAATGCACGTAGGTTGTTTGCTTGGCAAGGGAGGAAAGATAATCGAACAAATGAGGATGGAAACCAAGACCCAGATAAGGATTCTTCCCAGAGATCACAATTTGCCTCGTTGCATTTCAATGTCGGAGGAGATTGTCCAGGTTTAGTTTCTGCACACTTCAATATCTTGAAAGACTACCCGCTTGCTTCTTGCTATGATAATTTAAAAATTATCGAGCTTGGAATTCCTATTGATTCAAGCTGACTAGTCAAACTCTTTCTATGTCCTGGGTGGTTTAAAGGAAGCAAATTTACTTTTGCAATACTTAACCGAAGTCGCTAATTGGGTGCTTAGAAGTTGGAACATGTTAGAACGTATAATAAGACAGTAACCAAAATGGTGTCTATGAGCAGTTTAGCAGTGAAGTGGCGGGTTATTTGAATCTGCTGCTGTCTCGTACTTGTTTCACTAGCTATTGAGAAGCTAACAGAGTTCTACCTGAAATCATTTGTTCAGAACTCATCAAAATTGTTTCTTACTCCATATCTTACTCGATGGATGTGTTAAGAAAAACCGGTCATATCGGCAGAAACTAAACTTTTCTATGGGGACGTCACATCTATCTTGCACATTAAATTGCTTGGTCTTTTCATTTGCTGATTCCTTAGTTGATTTTTGAATTAACTTATTGAATTCCACTTCTAATATTATATATATTGAGGAAGTCTCTTCTTTTCATTTCACTTTTCTATTTACTTGTCAGGGCAGGGTTCTACGGTATTAACAATCCTTAATGTCATTTGGACTTGTTAAATATACAGTGAAGATATAAGAGATATGTAGCCTTTCATTGTGATGTATCTTTGCTTATATGAGCACATATTCTTTCATTTTTTGGAGGTTGCTTAAATTCTAGTATTTCGCAGATTGGAGGTTCGAAAGCTATATTGAAATGAATTACATAAGTTTCGTGTCATAATCTATTTGATGTTTATTGGGATTCCAATTTTTGGTGCCAAGATAGATCCCTTATCCATCTATCATAGATAACAAACCTGGATATAGATAACTTAAACTTGAGCAATGTCTTGATACAAAATGAATTAAATATAAAGATATGGTGACAGGAACAATTTAAGCTTCTTTTTGTTCTAAGTTCTTATGACTTCGTTAATCCATTCTTTGAGTTATGAAGAACATATGTGTATATTGGGTTTTAAACCCTCTGTAGATTGTTGGAGATGCAAATGCTGTAAAGAAAGCTGTAGCTATTGTTTCATCACGCTTGAGAGAGAGTCAGCACCGCAACCGTAGTCATTTCCATGGGCGTCTACATTCACCAGAACGTATTTTACCTCCCGATGATGATTATGTTCCACCTATTGCACGACGGTTATCGATGGATGGACGACCATTCAGACCACACATATCTAATACAAGAGGCAATGACTATTCCAACCGCCAATCTAATTTTTTGGTGGAGCCTGGAGCTGCTTCTGTTAACGACAATATGATGCCCTTTTATGGTGAGGACCTTGTATTTAGAATATTATGCCCAATCGATAAGGTTGATAGTGTTATTGGAGACTCTGACGGAATCATAGAATTACTTCGGGATGAAGTTGGTGTGGATATCAAGGTTTCTGACCCTGTGACTGGTTCGAACGAACAGATTCTGATAATTTCTTCAGATGAGGTACCCCAACTTCCTTTTTCCTTGTTGGCATATATCATGATTCACTTTTGCCAAGGGTCAAATCACTTGAGTATACCTTTACTTGCAGAAGATATATTAGGAGTTACACAAGCAATCGTTGAACTTACTTATTTTCCATTTATATTTTCATATTTTCCTTGTTCAACTTCTGATTGGCAAATTTGAGTTTTTAGGGTCCAGATGATGAGCTTTTTCCAGCACAGGAAGCTTTGTTACACATCCAAACTCGCATTGTTGATCTTGTTCCTGATAAAGATGACATCGTAACTACTAGGTTACTTGTACCATCAAGTGATATTGGATGTTTGGAGGGAAGAGATGGATCATTGTTAGAGATGAAGAGATTAACCGGTGCAAATGTACATATTGTGCCCCGAGAAGAACTTCCCATGTTTGTATCAGGGGCTGACGAGCTCGTACAGGTTTGTCATTGAACTTTAAATAGACTGAAGTTCTTGGAATTTGTTAAAGATGCTTGATGTAACTTCTTATTTTATTGTACTTTTGAGATAAATTTCTTATATAAATCAGTTACAGAGCATGGCCCTGAACAGTAAAAGGTAGCAGTCTTTGAGCTATTATATGCATATTCTTTTTCTTGTTCTTTTTCGAAGGATTAATCTGCAGTTACGAAGTCTCAAGTTAATCGGAAATATAGTTCTTTCTTGATGTGTAAATACATTTGGTTTTTGAGTAAGAATTTGATAAGGATTAGACGGTTGACTAATGTGGCTGATTGGAACTGATGATTTTGCTTTCAGAATTCCTAATTCCATAAGCTACAATTTTTGTAGATCATAGGAGACATAAAAGCAGCTCGAGATGCAGTTGTTGAGTTAACATCTAGATTACGAAATTATCTTTATAAGGAACCGTTCCAAAAAGATGCAAGTCCTCCAGTCTCATTACCAAGCTCCATGGGCAGTTTAGGACTCGAGGAATCATCTTCAAATAATAATGCTTCAGCTCGTGAAGTTCATAGTGGAAATGATTCTTCAATCACAGCCTATCAAAATGTGCAACCTTTTGGAACGGCACAGCTTCTAAAGGTTACTTGTTTTCTTAGATTTTTATTTTTTCTTTTATCTTGATGAGGGGAATTGTTTCTTTTCAAAACAGTCTCTTCTCAGCCATTATGAGTGGTGGCACTTTCTTTCTTTGGATACGAAACTATTTCAGAGTAAGGTTCTTCTGGAAACTGCTTCTGTATAGAATTGCTTTCTCTTTTGGACAAGTAGTAAAAGATTCTACTCCTTTGCGAGTCTACTGGAAAAGACAAGTGTTCTGGTCAACCTAGGAGAACATTTGGTTTCTATTATGTGTTTCTTTCGCATTATTATGTAGGAGTATTTCTTGCTCTCGTAACATGCCTTGAGCACTCCGTAAATTATATTGGTTTTTGAATGCACACCTCTAGGACTTCAGTTCTGCACCCAAATGATTCAAACTATCAATTTGCAGGAAAATGGAGGGTCGAGCAATGAAACTGGTACGCAGAATGAAAATGACCGACGTGAAGATTTGCCTAGTGGGTTAAATAGGTAGAACCTCATCATTCTGCAATGCTGATTCCTCCCCTCCCCCATTTCTTTTGGATCAATGGGGCCTTATATAAGCTACAAATGATTCCATGGTCAAATCCAGCCCGTCTTTTACACACGTTTCTCTTATGTCTTAGTTTATTCTGCTTCTACTTCTACTTGTTTTATAAGTTAGATCAATGGCTATTGAATGTAATATAAAAGCTTTGACGTTGCTGTTAGAATCCCTGTGCCGCTTGTCACTCGGAGTACACTTGAAGTTGTGATACCAGAGGCTGCAGTTCCCAAGCTTATAACAAAATCAAAAAACAAGCTTGCTCAGATCAGTGAGGTGGTATTAGTGAAATTTTGTTCAACTATTGTGTGATGCATTTATAAAACGCCTTGGCTGATATTTTGTTTCTTAACAGTTATCGGGAGCCAATGTTACACTGGTAGAAGATAGACCAGATGAAACCCAGAAGATAATCCAAATATCAGGCACACCAGAGCAGGCTGAGAGAGCCCAGAGCTTGCTGCAAGGCTTTATTTTGAGCAGTAAGGCTCTCTCACTAACCCATTTTGTGTTACATTTCTGCTTTTATGTTACCTTTGTCTCTGTATTCATTCATCTGTTCGACATTTTCAGTGCAAGAAGATGGGCCATAAGTTGTGGCCATTGGTTTTACACTAAACTCTAGTTGCCCATAAAAGCATTGTTGCCCGCCCCATCAAGATCGACCTGTAGTACCCCGGGGGCTCGGAAGATGTGCCTCTCTCTTCAGCTGTTTTAGTGGAAGAGCCATAGAGGAAGAGGAAGAGGAAGAGGAAGCACATTAAGCATTGCCATGTAAATTTGGAATGTACAAGAGTTTTCATTCCTTTTGTTGTTTCACAAATATTTACGTTTGTAGGAAACAAGTTCGGTATCACTATCTCCATGGCTATTGAAATCAATATTAAGCATCTATTAGTTTTTGGTAAGCTTAATTATGTTAATCAACAAAGGTTTAGTGGAGGTTTAGCCCATTCCGTGGTTGTCTATTTTATTTCGACTTTAAATTATGAATTTGGATTTTATTTATTTTTAATCACAATTTATGATTCTTTTTCTTTTAAATGTTTTAATTGATAACTTGATATCCACTGTCAATTAAATGTTAATTGATTCTGAAGAAGGTAAACAAGGGGTAGAAACTTAGCAATTAGTAATACATTATTTTGATTCGATGAGAAGTAAATTAATGAATAAAAATAATTGTTTAAATTTCTATATTTTCAGCTTAGAAGAGGACATTTTTCTTGAAAACTTGAAGAGGTCGGCTTATTTATCCAAAAATGGTACCTTTCTGTAAGTATCATCCCAGAATGAAGAAGATAGGACAACGATGACTACAATTCCATCACTCTCCTTTGCTTCACCTGTAATCACTCTCTCCTTTTCTTTCTCCGTTTGGTTCTTTGGCAAATAATGGCTGAAATTTCTGTGTTATGCTTCTGCTCTTTTTTATCTTTAGCATCTTTTCCAAAGCACATTAGATTTTGCTTAATGTTGGCCATTTTTTCTAGTTGTTACAGAGGATAGAGGTGAGGGTTGGAATTTCTCATGGATTTAACTCTCCTCCCCGGCTACAGGTTAAGATTCGAGAGATTCTTTCAACAACAAAGCTAGCCATGCTCTTGTCGGCCTTCATTCTTCACGTTTTCTTGTTTAAGTTTTCAGGTGGCCGCCAGAAAGCAAGGAAATGGTGAAGGTGTCGGGCGGCGAGTGTGGCGACGAAGAACATTGGTATCTTAATTTTTCCCTCACCATTTCTTAATTTCTTTTGTCTCATTCATGTCACTCTCTCAAACTGCGCGAGTCGAACTCACAATTTAAAAAAAAAAAAAAAAAAAAAATCGATGGAAGCATCGAAATTTGCTAACTTGACCTGAAGTTTCTTTAAAGAAACGAAGTTTGTGTAATGATATGCCGTATATTGCAACTGCCTAAAGCACTGGGAGCAGGAATTTCTATCTTTCGTGTCGTCTTTTGCTCTTCTTTTGTGGCGGGGGACGTATAACAGTTGCCAACTTTCTCTACCAGGGCCTATTTATGTTTTTTCCAATATAAGGTATTAAAAAGAGAGACTGTAAATGCCACCTTGTGTTTAGTGTTTCTTTGCTATTAGTATTGATTGGGAACTGCAGTTTACAACCGAGATTTGTAAACGTTGGAAAAAACAATCATGGGTTATTCGGTGCTTTTGTGACGAAATTTGGAGATGTTTGCTTCTTCTAGCTCCTGTTTTGATTAGTGCAACCGAATACATTGTGTTTTACAATAACTATCTACATGTGGATGTGTCAGAAATAATCCCGCTTTCTAATCCATCTAACTTTTGTGATTAATGATGATTAGGACACGAGCACCATGGGTAGTTAAAAACACTCAAAAGAGTATTTGTGGGTTCATGGTGGTATTCAAATCCTACAAGTTTCTTAGTTCATCATATATGTTGAACTGGCAGTTGTGTAGATGAAATTAGGCGAGATGTGTATTGGCTCATATACTTCTAAGGAAAATAATGATATGGACTGTACACTCAGTGTAGGATTAGGTGGAATGGAGGATAGATTGAGATGATTAATCACTTTAACAAGACAACATGCGGATTTTACTGCTTGCGATTATTGGGATGCGAACTAAGTAACTTCCTCAAATGGAAAGGTGTAAATATTTGGAGTTTCTCGAAACAAATAGAATACTGAGATGGTTTTGGATTACAGGCCAGTTTCTCCTGGCTCAAATTATTTCTTTTTTAACTCGAAGCCTGAAATCGTTTATGATGAATGATTCTGACTAAAATTCTACATGTTGTTCTCATTGACACTGAAACATTGAATTTGATTCATTGTGCAGACGAAGAAGGATGAGATGTCGATCTTCAAAATGGATCGAATTCCATTCCTTGAAGAACAGGTAAGGATGGTAAAGGAATAGGGGAAGCTCATAACAATGGACATCGAAAGACTTCTGCTATCAGAGGACAACGCTTCGATTTTGTGAATGAGGTTGCAGCGGAGGCTACGGAATACGTGGAGAACAATTGTGACGAATATGGGGGTTCTAAGAAAGCCATTCTTCATGTTCTTAGCAACCGAGTGAACGATGCAGGGTTCTATCGGCCGGATGCATATGCAGAAGAGGACCCATTTAAGCCCGGACCTCATTACCTCAAACAAGAATTTACTTGAACAACCTTATTACAAAATCCATTTTCCTATACAAACTTAGTGTATGTATTAATTTGCTTTTCCCAGTTGTTGTATGTTACAATCTGTTACAAGACAATAAGAATCGAACTTAGCCTCAAATTCCATTCGTTTGCTTACTAACCTCCTTCAAAACGTCAAACTATGTCTCGAGAATAAAAAAGTAGTGGTATTCAGAGTATACCATCGGCGAAGTGTTATTTTCAATTGTTGTGGCTATCTGAAAATTTCAATCTCTTGTCATACAGCAAGAATGAAACTTGGCCTCAAATTCCGTTCCTTTGCTTACTTGAGCTCCTCTAAGATGTCAACCTATTTCTCAAGTGTCAAACTAATTGCCAAATTATAAGATGAAGCAGAAAGTGGAACAGGAGCCAAGAGAAGTTGAGAAAATCTTTGTCAAGATTACAACTTTGAACGTGAGCCACAGATTTTACAGTCGGACCCCACTTGGTGATGGTAGACCTGCATGTTGCATCTTCTTGTCCGTCCTAGAATGAAACGATCTATCTACACAGCTGTGGGCAAGATTCAAAATATCTTCTAATATGGTATCTGATCCGTTAATCCACTTAGAGGCCTTCCTTCATTCTCTTATCCTTCCCACTTAATTTAATCTCCTTTACAATCTCTATCTCTCGAGTTTCTACGGAAGTATTTGATTCGAGTCAAAATCTCAACTGGGTTTGGTTTCCCGAATCAGTAAATGGCTTTGCTGAGTCCTCGATTGCATAGATTCCGCCTAACCAAGCTCCACTATGCCTCCGCCTCCATACCCACAAAGACAAACCAGCTCACTCTCAGAAGAAAAAGCCGTTGCTGCTCCTCCATAGCTATCGATGCTCCATCTTCTTTAACAGATGCTGCGGGGATCAGATGGGGCTCGACGACTCTGCAAGGATTGCGCGAAGAAATGGAGGACGACGTTGTTGTGCGGTCTGATGGTCTTAGTGGCTTCTTGTTTGCTGCAGTGTTCGATGGCCATGGTGGCTATTCCTCCGTCAAGTTCCTCAGGTGGGGAATAACAGGGCAACTTGTGGTGAAGTCTTCAGAATTTTATGTTTTCATGAAGTCCAATTTAACTTGCGAATGTTTTGGGGAATGGAGGCTTTAATTTTGATGCTTGGCTTTATTTACAATGCCAAAAGTTAATCATAATCATTAATCATCATGACACAAAAACGATTGCTGAAAACTCGATTTACCCAGTTTTATCATGACACAAAAATCATAATCATTTGGGAATTTTCATATAAGTAGTGGCTTTGACAATTGTATTGGTGTAAATGATGTTGTCACAGGGAGGAGCTGTACAAAGACTGCGTAGCAGCTTTACAAGGTGGCCTGCTGTTGAATGGAGGGGATTTTGAAGTGATAAAAGCAGCTTTGGCGAAGGCTTTTGATGAGACTGATAAAAAGTTACTCCTTTTGTAAGTGAAACATCCAGTTTTCCACTTGGTTATTTGTATGTTGGCAATGCAGTTCTCTATTTGACGTAATTTTGCTACACTTGCAAGGCTTGAAGCAGATGGGGAGGAAGATGAGTCTGGTTCCACGGCAACTGTTGCGTTCATACGAAACGATGTGTTGTTCGTTTCTCATGTTGGCGACTCTTGTGTTGTAGGCATCCCGCTGATCTTCATCTCAGTTGCAAAATTCAATCTGTTGTTCATAAAGAAACTCACATCCAGGGACATTTAAGATGTTGTAAGTTCATCGTTGGCTTTTTGATGGCAGGTATTATCTCGTCCTGGAGGAGCTCAGGTGTTGACTAGTTCTCATCGGCCTTATGGAAACAACACCACCTCACTGCAAGAAGTTAAAAGAATTAGAGAAGCAGGTGGATGGGTGTGTGTTTCTCTTGAAATTGGCTGCATGTTTCACTATACTCTGATTCTCTTGTTCCATATAAAACTTAATCATAAGATGGTTAGAAACTTTGCCTGGAAAGTATTCATAAGAAAAAGAGTTTTATATGAGTTTTGCCTGCGTTAATCTGGCATTTTGACATGTTGGAATGATGACCTGCCAATATTATTTACCAAAACCCCAATTCTTCTATGAAGCATCTTTACATCTTTTGGTATCCTTAGATTGTTAACGGGAGAATCTGTGGGGATATCTCTGTATCGCGTGCATTTGGCGACATACGGTTCAAGACGAAGAAAAACGAGTTGGGTCCTTTTACTCTCTTCTAATATTGTCCAGCTTTAGAATATTCCGTTCTTCTTAGCCAATAGTAATATACTTATACTGAGTATCATATGCCTCTCTTGATGGCTCATTGTATGTAAAAGGATGCTACAAAAAGGAGTTGAAGAAGGGAGATGGTCTGAAAAGTTTGTTTCTCGGTAGGTATGCTTTATGATTCATCACTTGTATCATTTTCATTTTATTGCTGCTTATTGTTAAGTGTTTGCCTTATTTTTCGTCTGTTTAGTCAGTTATTCCAAATACTATTCGACTTTACGAGGCAGTTTGACTATAGATACTTTTAACTCATCAGTGTACGTTTCAATGGAGACTTGGTTACTGCATCACCGGAAATTTTCCAAACTACACTCGGATCAAATGTTGAATTTATGCTGATAGCAACAGATGGCCTATGGGATTACATGAATAGGTTTGTTCGGACTCATTTTTGTCTCTAAGTCGTTTCTCTTGAGTTAGTTTATCAGATTGTTCATCAACTTCGATCTAGACAGACTAAAATAAGTGCCATTTTGGGTATTATTGCAGATCCGATGCGGTTAAGTTTGTTCGAAATGAACTTAGACAGCATGGTGATGTTCAGGTGTACATCATGTTACCTGTGTTCTTTTACGCACTCTATTTCTTGAGTGCTCCATATCTGACATCATGTTACCTTGATTTCAGCTAGCTTGTGAAGCCCTCGCGCAAGCAGCCTTGGTACTACTCGGACAATATGATTTCTTTTAAAGTTTGTAATGGGAGGGATTTGCTTTATAATTCTGATATAAAGCAAGTATTGTTTTTGTATTCTGCAGGATAAAGGGTCACAAGACAATATTAGCATTATCATGGCTGATTTCGGGTGAGTACCCGTTCGATTAAACGTATTTTCAATGAGTTGACAAGACAACATTAGCTTTCAAACACGATTTAAACCAAGTGTGGATGCAGGCGGACGGATTGGCAGAATTTTCAGATGAAGCAAGAGAACGTCATATTTGAAGTGGCTCAAGCTTTTGCTACGATCGGGGTTGTTTCTCTCGGTATTTGGTGGGCGTCCTCGACTTTCTCTCTTTAAAGTTCCTTCCATACTTTTTGCCTGTAAAGTGTAATTGAATAATCATACGATGTATCACATCCTAGCTTTTAAATGACTTAACATAACTCCCTCACAAGAATTGCAAATTCTTCTTTCCCTTGTAGTTTGAATTATGAAACTGAAAATGTGATGCCTTAACTATCGTGCCTGTAGGATTCAAAACTTTTCAATTTGGAAGTCTTGTTTTTTGCACAAGGAACTTATCATCTTTCATCAGAAGTAACGGATATCTCTTCATGCAATCTAACCTTCTCGTACGAGATAAAATCTCGAATCTGGTACTGCTTTTGCCATGTTCAAAGAAGAGTAAATAGCTTCCAAACATGAAAAAACCAAATACTTGCCACTTTCTTCGCCATAGATTTGCTATATTTTACAGTACCTTGTTAGGAGAGTGACCAAGACTCATCTTAGTATTGAAGTCCCCATACCTTCCTGCAAATGGATGGAATGAATCAAAATCCAGAGGGGTGGGTGAGTTACAGCTCTTGTATCTATCAAAATAGAAAGCAAGATCGACCTCATCAAACTTCTCTTCTGCGCTCGGTCCCATCGAGTTTGGAATTCGATATAGCTGTTGTATATATCATAGGCAGGGTGGAGAAATTCATCAAAATTGAGCTTTCCATCTCTGTCATGGTCCATGTGCCTGCATATTAAACACAAGCTGATGCTTCGGCTTTCCATTACCAAAGATCATTGAGTTTCATCCAATTCATTACAATTTACAACAACAATGGAAACAATAATCAATCAAACTCAAGACTAAACTCTCTCTACCATTTTCATTTTCCCAATATTTCTTATTTTAACGCTCAAACATGCAAAGAGACCATGACCCAGATCAGAGAAAAGAACATTGAGACACTGAATTCATGTCTTTTTTTCAGATTTCAGCGATGACCCATTGAAAAAGATGATAAAACATTTGTGTCTGCTAATTAATAACTTCAAAGAAGGAAAATGAAAGAGAAAACAGAGAGAAAAGTGTTGAAGGCTGCAAATGTAGAAATCTCTGATAGGGTAATGAAAACCAAAAGAGCATCATTTCTTGCAACATTTCTTGCCGAAATGAGCATCGCAGAAGGAAGCAGCAGTAGCATGATATAAAGAAAGAATGAATTAATTCCCATTTGCATCTGCTGCTCTGTTTGGAATACTCATTTGAGCAAGAAACATTGCAAGGAGGATGATAAAATTCACACCTCTCTCAACTCTCATTTACTGCAACCATAATTGGGCGATGATAAATGGAATTACATGAAGCAGAAGCATGTGGTTTAGTTTCTTATAAATAGAAACCAGGGAGGTGGAAAGCTGGCTTTGCAGGGAAATGAGCAAAAGAACATGAAGCTAGGGAATGGCGACAAAAGTGGTTCTGCCAGCCTGCTAATAACCTAAGGTTTCTTTCTTTTTAAATTTTTCTTCACAAGTCAGAACTCTGTCTGTCTCAATTATGTGTTGGGTTTGGTTGGTTTAGATTTTGAAGAGATAGGAATGTTGGGTAAGAAAGGACACAGATCTGAAAGAGAATGTCAGGTTGTATTGTGGAACGACAGCTGAAATTGCTTCAAAACCCAACAAACTTTCTCTAATCTTTTAACTATTCATTTTATTTTCTTCATGTGTAAATGGGTTTTCTTTCAGACACTCATTCCATTCCAAGGCTTCAATCATATTTCATAAACGCCAAACCATGTATGAAAATTGAAGAGTTCAAAAAAAAAAAATTTAAGCCCCGATCAATACCGTGGGAGAGTACTATGATCCCACTACACTAGATGCGCTTCTTTGATAAGATTAAGATTGAACTGTAAATTAAATTATAACAGATTAAAGTCACAGCCTCTAATAACAACGAAAGCAAAAACATCAGATTTTCTCCCTACAAAAAGTTATTGGTGGATGGGTTCAGAGTGCAAAAATGAAATGAAAATAGAAAACAGCATTAATGCTTCAATGGGAGAGGGGGTTCTCTCTTTGAAGATGTATTACTTATCAAACTCATCAAGTTGTTTATACAATACAATACATATGGTGAAACTATAAAAACTGTATTGAAATCATCGACATCCCAATTCAGCTCTTCCTTCAGGACTGATAGTTGGATTTACACAAAGCTTCTGAAGATCAATGTAGCCTATGATTGTGTCCTCAAAAACTGCATCTTGTAACTGAGCATCGTCAAATGTGGACCCTGAAAGTACAGTGTTCTTGAACAAAGCTCCTTGGAGATTGGCTTTTCCAAAATTTACCCTGTCTAGAACTGCATTCGAGAAATCAACACCTGCAATATGTAATGATATACTTAAAGCCATATTATGAGGAGGCTGGGATTTATTCTATAAACTAGCATGTGTTGAACTCGTGGATTTTGTCTCTGTACCATATCAAGTATTGGAAGCACTAGATGCGCTTCTTTGGAAACCAAGTCATTCTTAAAGCCATATTCGTGCTAGAACATGAAGATTTGTTACCAACCCACCTCCCTATTCGAGTGGGGGTGAGATAGAGAGAGTTTTACCCTTGAAGCTGGCTCCAACAGCATAAGCTTTTGACATCACCACTTCAGAGAGGTCTGCACCATCAAACTTTGCTTCTGACATCAACGCAGCAGCAAGAGATTTCCCTTTTAACTGGCTCTTTTCATTTGTGTAGTCACAGAAACGAAGATCAATTGGCTTATCATACACACCATTTGCTTGACCTATTGTGTTGCCAACAAAAGCACGCTCACATCGGTTGGGTTCTGTCGACAGTGGAGGAAGCCTCTGCAAGTCCCAGATACTATGAGTTCAACAGCTTTCTTCTTCAAACTCAAATATTATAAGTTGCTTGATGTTTGCCACAGAAAGTGGACGATGCTTATCAATCATGACTAGAAAAGGAAGAACATAAAAAAAAATAGAGTATCCGAAGGACGATGAACTGCATGCTAATAGAAAGACTGGTGAAGTAGAAAGCAGGGCTTCCAATCCAAATTACACATTCAATCCCCTCGAGAGTAACTAGGTTTAACATCTTAAGCCTAAATTTAACTTCATGATAAGTTTTTGGCTTATGTACCCAAACATCATGGTAAGTTTGAATATCTAAGAAGTCATGTCAATGGTTAAATCGGTACTAAACCCAAAAGTTATTAACCTGATTAGCTGCAAACGCAGGAGAGGTATTTGTCAAAGCCCAAACAGCAAGAAGACCACAAGCTACAGAACCAATATGGTTGCAGGGTGACAAGCTCTCTCTTGGTTCTGCCCCATCCCTATTAGCTGTAATTGCAGCACAGGAACGCTTTTTTCATCAGTTAATAAAATGGTATGCCAGAAAAGGCTCCATTAAAATATAACTCATAATGCTTGGATACACATTCAGTTAAAGTCCAGTTCACATGATATTCCTTTCCTTTCCCTCTACTTGGTGAAGATTTCAAATTGCTATCAGCTAAGCACATTTCAGGAGAAAACAATTTGCACAGCCACCATCTTGATTCTAAGCCTAACAACATAAGACCCGAGAAGAAGAAAACAGTTCTCCCCAGATTCTGACGCAATTTACCCACAAAAGGGTACTCAGTGTAGCAATGATTCGAGTAAACAAACGCATTAAACAAGTGTTCAAAGACAAAGTACGTGAAAGTTGAGACAGAAAAAACTCGAAGCAGATAGAAGAAATGGTAACCTGAGCAACTGATACGGGCGAGCGAATGGGAAAATGGGGCTATAATTGGTGGGTGTTTTGCAGAGAAGAACCTGCGAGAGAAACCATTCTGAGAGAATGGAATTGATAAAGTCGCCATTTGGAAAGATGAATTCCCTCCCGCTCGCTCTGCCGACTTATCCGTTCTGATATGTTGGGGATCTGATCTTGACAACGTGGCAGTACACGTAGGATTTTCACTTAGAATATCCGTTTCCATTATAGTTAAGATTTATTACAAGCATGGGATATAAATTTGGATAATTAAAAATAAATAGATAGACTAAAAGAAAAGAAAAGAAAAGAAAAGAAATATAAAGCACAATCACAGCGAAGATTGTGCTTCAACCCGACATATATATATATATATATGCAATCCCGCGTATTAATCGAATTTCACGTTTTATACGTCTTCTTATGGATCCCCCGAACGGCCGGCCTTCCTTCGAAATCCACATTGTCTCTTCCGTCGACTCTCCTGACTTCAGTCAGCTAACCCGAACGCTGACTCGCTCTAAGCTTATTGCGCTCGACGCCGAGTGGAAGCCCCTTCGATCTCCTAATCATTCTTCATTTCCCAGAGTCTCGCTTCTCCAGATCGCTTGCCAATTCCACTTGGACCAGCCGAATGATTCCGTGGTTTTTTTGCTCGACCTGCTGTCGCTTCCTTTATCCTCAGTTGGGGATTTGTTAAGGGATGTGTTTGTTTCACCCCATGTTTTGAAATTGGGTTTTCGATTTAAGCAAGATTTAGTTAACTTGTCGACTACTTTCTGCTCCTATGGCGGCGTCTCTGGGCTTGATCGTGTAAGTGTTTGCCGCTTTTGTTTCGTTTCGTTTTGTAGCTCGTATTTGAGTTACGGTGTTTCCAGGTCAGTATTTTAAGTTTCTCCTTTTATGTATTTTTTCTAGATTGAACCCTTTATGGATATTACGAGCATATACAATCATCTTCACCATAAGCAATATGGAAGAAAGATGCATAAGCAAGCGAAGAGTCTTGCCGCTATCTGCAGTGAAGTTCTGGAATTTTCTCTTTCGAAGGTTTGCCCATTTCACTTCCACATGTTTCTCGTTTCACGTTCTTTAACAGTACTTCAAATTACCTTTTTGTTTGCATGTACCCAATATTAGCTGTTATATATTTTTTCAATTCAGTGATGTTTGATAACCAAATTATTCAGTTGTAGCTGTCCTAGTAGGCTGTTTTGGTGGTCTTTTAGAGCTTTCTCTTGAATCTTCCCGATGAGCTGAGGCTCTTCCTCAAGTCCATATGATGAAGTACTTTTGTACTAATTGTTAATCTTGATTTGTATCTTCTTTAGGAACTTCAATGTAGTGATTGGTCCTATCGTCCCCTTACAGAAGAGCAGATAGCATACGCAGCCATGGATGCCCACTGCCTGCTCGAAATCTTTAATATCTTCAACTCCAAGGTTCTACAAGAAGGTCTGTCGTGTCTGAACCTTGGGATTTCTGTTGATCCATAATACTTCTATCTATAAGAAAGCCTGAAAGAAAATGATTTCTTGAGTTTCCATGTTAATATTACCCAATGAGCTCAGAGGACATTTAACTCCGTAAAGAAGTAATATAGGAAGAATATAATGCCTGTGTCCTTCATGTCTATGGGATTCTAGTTAGCAGTGTTTTTCTCTTTTTTCATTTTTTTTTTATTTAAAAAAAGATAGAAAAGAGTCTTTTCCTCCTCCACTCCAAATTATATTAACAGTTTTATCAGTTCTCTAGAACATTTTCTTGTGCTTGGGAACTCCACAACTAATGGTGGCTATTGATTCTATTTTTTTTCAAAGTCTGAATTCATTGCCATTGAAGTCTACTAATTCGATTGCCAAAACTTTTGATTCACCCTTGCATGTTCTCAAGCCAATAGCTGATTTACATCACATATAAGGAATCAGATGGATGTTACACATTATTTAGCATATTAAACAAGTCATTTTAGGTAGAAACCTCTGTAGTTGTTACAATATTGATGTGGTCAACTGTTGTTCTGAAAGTTTATGATTACCTCATGCATACCGAAGCCTATATTCACGATGCTATTATAGATTGATGGGAAAGAGCAATATTGGAAGTTGCAGCTCAGTATGCACCATATGAAGTCAAACCAGTTTGGTTCCCTTCAACTTCCCTCTTAGAGCAACTGCCTTTCTCTAAGTATATGAGAATTGGTTAGAATTTCTACTATTTATTTTGCTGCTTCCTAGATTTTGCAGATTTTTACTCCCCACCCCCTTCCAAGTATAAATGATAGCAAAGTGATTAACTGTCCCTGTGTGTTGGATTTTCAACTATCCTATAGATTATGAAATTTGTGATTCTTAATTCTAATTTCCAGGAGATGTTTTAAGGAATGTTTCAGTTCCTTCCATTGAAATGAATCTTGGGTTGAAAGTGATTCTGGAAAAGCAAGATTCGCATGAGAAGATATTAAGGACCAAGATTTCTGAAGCCTCATACATTATCAGAGCTACTGCATCTGATTTTCCACAGAGTACGGCTACTGTAAGGGCACATTGTTCTGCGTCATCGAGTATAAATTGTATGCCTATGGATGAAGGTCTTCTGAAAATTGTCAAGAGATATGGTGAAAAAATTATTTTGAAAGAGTCAGACAAAATGCCCAGGACCTCCAAAAGAAAAGGCAAGAGATCATCAACTATGAAAGTGGTTTGCAGTGAAAAGAAAATACTGGGAGTTGAAGATTGGCAGGGCCAACCACCGTGGGATTTGTCCTTAGGGGGTGATGGATGCCCTAAATTTCTATGTGATGTTATGGTAAATATTTATTTTTCTCCCTTTCTCCTTGAGGCTTGTAGGCTTTATTTTCTTAAATGAATGTTATGCAAAGTTACAAGACAAGAAGAAACTAAAAAATAGAGCTCTCATATTTTAGGGATCAGTCAAATTCTGAATCATTGAATATAGCACTTCTAGTAAAAAGTGTTTTTGGTTAATATCTTGCTCAATGAGTGTTTTGTAGGCCCAAGTTTAAGGGATAAGAATAGTTCTAATGGATGATAAATGTCTACTCCAGGTTGAAGGTCTGGCAAAACATCTGCGTTGTATTGGGATTGATGCTGCAGTTCCGTTTTCCAAAAAGCCGGACTCTAGGTTTTAATCATTAACAGTTTTAATGCCTTACATTTTGCTTATTTTGCAGATTTAATTTGTTTGTTATCTATGGAGATATTATCCATGCAATCTTTTGTAATTCTTTATCATATGTAGGGAATTAATTGATCAAGCATGCAAGGAGAAGAGAGTACTCTTGACCAGGGATGCTAAACTGCTGAGACATGAGTATTTGCTATGCAATCAAATATACAGAGTTAAAAGTCTTCTAAAGAACGAGCAGTTACTCGAGGTATAGATGCCAATTTATTATAATTATTGGCTATGGAAGTCAAAAGCACTAGTTAGCATATAGTGGACCAACCACGGTGGTGATCTTGGAAACAATTTTGTGAGAGAACTAAGCCTCTTGAACGTTCCTTAAATTCCTGGATCTCCTTCTTTCGATAATAATACAAATTACAATATCACATTGGCTTTCATGTATCAAATGCGGGTCCCTATCACTCTCCATTTCAAATTCGGTGGAGAATTATAGGTTGAAAGATTTTTGGAGATGGGAACGGAAAAAGGAACTTGTAATTAGATCAATGAAGTAATAAAGATTTAGAGCCTTGGGACTTTGGAGTATCTTGCCTTAACAGCCTAGTTCTGGAAACAAAATCAAATCTCCAGTTCGGTTATTTTGTAGATAGGAGGCCCATGATTCTAATTTTTCAATCATTTAAAGTGACTATACAATTGTATAACACCTAAAATTTATCTGTTGTAGGTTATTGAAACTTTCAATTTGAAAATTAGTGAGGATCAGCTGATGTCTAGATGTACCAAATGCAATGGAAGGTTTATTCAAAAGCCGCTTACAACGGAGGAGGCTGTGCTGGCAGCAAAGGGGTTCCAAAGAATTCCGGACTGTTTGTTCGACAAGAATTTAGAGTTCTGGCAGTGCATGGACTGTCACCAACTATACTGGGAGGTAATATTCTTCTGTGCCTTCGTTCTGCAATGAGAAAAACTTTTGAGTGGGGAGGTCTTCATGCACTGAGACAATATTGGTAATACATTCTTTTTGAGGCTTAACAATTTAAGCTATGCAATACCTGGCGATAAAATATTGAACTTTCTCATAAAGGGATAAATAGTAAAGCATAAGATTGATTTTGTTTAGTCTTTTTTTTTACTTATTTAATGGCCCCAACTATTAATGTCTCACCTGATAAAGAGGTCACTTCGCATTCTTCATTTGCACCTTAGTCTTTTGTTACATTTAGAAATGAAAAGGGTAACGAACATCAGCTTTAATATATATACTTCGAAATTTTGCAATTTGAAGTTATTAGCATTTGTATCATTTATTGTTGCCTAGGTGTTCTGGTATATCTGATGCAGCCTCTCCGCATTTTTTACAGGGGACACAATATCACAATGCAGTCCAGAAGTTCATTGATGTTTGCAAGTTGAATGAGTAGGTTAAAATGAATGATCACCATGAACAAAGGATCTAAGCAATTTTCTCTCCAGCAGTATCTGCTCCTCAGCTTCATCATTCTGTATACGACCAACTAGCACACCTCTTGGCTATGGAGCATCCACCGAGTCAACTCCTGGGGGGAAATTTCAGGTGCAGACAATGAGGATCGGGTGACTTACTGGTAAATTGCGATGGAAAAAAATTGGAGCATGAGTTTAGCCTTTCCAGTTACGAATATTCATACCTCGTTCAAATTATAATGTTTTTCATGAAATTCTTTTTCTTAACCTTACTGATTGGTTTTGGACTTTCAACTCTCTTTTCACGAGTTGTTGATAGTGAAGATATACATTGCATATTAGGTAAGGCATACGAGAAACTTCACCTTTACATTGCTTAAACCTCTTTCTTTTGGAAAAGAAATAGCAGTGCATTTCCCATAAAAGCCAAAATTTACTATTTCCTCTTCATTTGTTGTCATGAAGGATGTAAAAGAAGATTTTTACCTCTCATACACATGAAGCTGAATCATAAAAGCACATAGGTTTAACTTCATTGGCCTGCTTTTTCCACATTATTCAAAGTCAAGTTAGAAAGGGCAGATTATGATATGAAAGATGGGGGTAATCTTTCATTTTCGATGGCTGATTTTCAGCACCTGATCAAGTGGGAAGTGGGAAAACTTAAAGTTGAAGTTTAAATCCTTGTCAATGGTTGATTCTTTGAAGGGTCCCACCTGCTAATTCTGCTTAGTGGGTGGATCCACCCATGCTTGATTTTGGGCTATAGAGTCTGTCTTGTAAAGATTGCAATGTTTATAAGGGGAATGCCTTCTGGGTTGAGGCATAGGAGGGATAATAATTGTGCCATATTTAGTCACTATGCTCGTGTGAGTATTTTTTTCCTCTGTTGATCCTGCAACTAAAATTTTAGCCATGAAAAGACATGGACCTTTGTCACGAGCAATGACATGCTCGTTTTCACTCAGTGACCACCTAACAATCAAATCACTCAAAAAAATTTGGACAGTTTTATTTTTCAACTTTGGTTGGATACATATTCACGGTATTGCTTTGTGATGGTATAATATCACCTTATGTGCAAAGACGTTCCTCCAAAATCATATCGTGACAAACGCATGAATTATGATGTGAAAATTGATTCTATTCTACTTTAAGCTCCTTGTACAAATAACCTTGTTTTGATTTTATCTCCAGCCTTGAAAAAACTTGTTATTTTTGAAGTTTTGGCAATGATAATTAATATATTTAGATATAATAAATCAAACATAAACGTATAGGTAGGCAAAAAGAATATATACGATACAAGTATACTAATTTGGTGTAGGATGTGTAGTGTATATACGATACTAGTATACTAATTTGGTTTCTAGCATGGTGAAATTAGCGCCAAAAAGAAATTCCCCATGGAATTAAAGACTAAAGAGCATGAGGAAGAAGAGTTAGGAAACATAGTAAAAGCATATTATGACGAAGAAAGGTGGGTTGAGACAATAATAAAAGCACTCAGCTTTCTCTCTCCAACTGTTGGCCGACACACATAATAAAGAGCCGCACAAAGGCAGTGCTGGATCTTGCTTTTGGACCATCTGCAAGAAATAAAGAACACAGAACTGCACTTTGCGGATCTCCTTCATAACTCTCCATCCTAACAATGGATTCTGCTCGATGGCCACAGGTATGGCTGATTGATTGACCCTTCTCTTATCTAATGGAAATCTGTGTGTGTGTGTGTGTGTGTTGAGATGAATATTGGGGCATGCAGGTTGAGGTTAAAAGCATGGAACTAGAGGAAGAGGGTAGAAGGGCAGGTTTGGAGAGAAAAGCAAAGCCTGGGAAAGATCAAATATTGAACTGCCCACGATGCAATTCCAACAACACGAAGTTCTGTTACTACAACAATTACAGCCTCTCCCAGCCAAGATACTTCTGCAAGTCTTGTAGAAGATATTGGACAGCAGGTGGGTCCTTGAGGAACATCCCAGTGGGTGGCGCCTCCAGGAAGAACAAGAGACCTCCTTCACCCAATTTTCCATCACCTCCAAAGAACAACAATAAGGATTACATGAGTAATGGTGATGATGATGATCAGGGCAACTCCCAATCATCCAATATCAATACTCCTTGCCCTTCTGCTACTAATATTGCTACTTGTTGGCTGTCGTGTGATGGTATGAATGATCAAATAATGGTGAGAAGCAGTGGAATAATGTCCCCAAGGGAGCTGATTCCTTTTATACCCATGCCTGTACCAGCTCCTCCGCAGCCCACTACTAGTACTATTACTGCACCCGATGCTTGTAACCCTTCAACGACATTATTCACCACTACTGTGGAGGATTTCAAGCAACTTCCAACCATCATTTCTACTGATCATCAAAATGGAGCCAAGTTGGGAGAGGTTCCTGCTTTTTGGAATGGGATTTACGGAGGAGGTTCATGGTGAGCTTCATCACAAAATAAGCTAAAGCTGAATATATACATATATGTAACTAAAGTTGGGATGATTTGATTTTCTCATAGCATTTTTATGTATTTATTTGTGTTTAGGGATCCTCATATTTTCTGCATAATCTCACTCAAAATTATGAATTACAGAAGATCAAAATTCAAACTTTATAAACTCTAGAATGAACAACTATCAATGCTTCAAAATACACTCAAGTAAGGGTTAAATTGCCACGAACGATGATGGCAGACACAATAACACATACCCTTTCAATCAAACATCACATGTTAGGCCTAATTACCTTGTAGCTTCTATGGCATGCCTAGTGTGTTGACACAAATATATTCCATTTCAAATTTTTATTTAATGTTATTGATTAGTGTTGATTAACATGGAATTTAGAGCTGATAGGGTTCTTCTTACTATCATTGCTTACTTTCATTAATGCATTGCATGATTTGTATGATCAAAAGGATATGAATAACAAAAGACAAGTAGATTTAAAGAGGAAGGAATCATAGGGTTTGGTTTCCCTAAGTTTTTAAATTCTTTTTATAATAAGGGTTGAGAATGGAAAAGCCGTAGGAGAATGATGATCATCATGAAATCCATTTGCATTTCAAAGTTTGGTTGGTGAAATGTAACTTTCAAAGTGTGGTATTCCATTTTTATTTTTCTTTATTCTTCTCAACTTCTCCACAAATTTGGAAGGATCTTGCTTTAACTACGCTTCAATCCTTTTATTTTAAAACTGAGCGAACAAAAAAAAAGTAATGTCATTTATCTCATTCAAATCAGTAAATTATTTCAAAAATGATTTTGAAGTTCATAAATTTACTAATAATTATGCATGTCACGCTCATTCGCAGCGGCGTATAAACTTTGGCTCGCGTGCATGAGCTAGTGTCACTATTCCCTACTTGAATTTATGAACTTGTTACTTTTTAAAATATTGAAATCATAAACAAATATCAAAATTACTACTTGACAATAATATTTTGAATGAGTGAAACTTAGAAGTAACTCAAATATGGTCTTACACTAAACTTAACCTACCAAATGGAGGAGTAGTTTTTTTTTTAATGAAAAAAATAGTTTCGATAAAGTTACAAAATTTAAGGAGGACGAAGATCTATGTGTGTGTGTATAGTTCCGAAATGGTAATAATTTTATATCCCAATTGAGAGATAGAGCAGGCAAGAACCGGAGGAAATCCGAATCATTGATGTTGTCTGTCTGTTCCATGAAAGTAAAATTGTGAACTTTGCAAATAATAGAGTCCCATCGCCCCAACCGAACGGCTTCCCAAAGGGAACAACCGGGCTGACCTACCTTGAGCATTGAAGGGACTCGCTGTTTCATCCTAAATTCACCGCCTTTTTGAAGGAGCATGTCGGACGCTTATTGGAGGTATAGCGACTCGCAGCAGCAACCTCCGTCGTCGGTTCCTTCCGTCGCCGGGAAGCGCCCTCGCGTCGATTACGGTAATAAACAAACAACTCCATTGTCTACCCTCTTTCCCGCTTGTTTCGTACATTTGGAATTAGGGTTTTCTTGAGGTCACTGAATTTGAGGTTTCCCCATATGTCCCGAGTTGCTAAATTGTACTTCGATTTTAACGAACTTTGAGTGGAAGATGGGATTACTGGAAAACAGTAATATGCAGAGATTGATTCTGTTAACATGGGTTTTCTCTTAAAATCTTATCTTCATCCATTTGCTGTAGACATGTTAGGAAATTTCCAGAATGGTTGGAAGGGATTAAGTGCGATTTGTGCATGATTCTGTTGTCCTCCAAGATATTTTCTTGCTCTATATATCAAAATTTTACTGATTCGCTGACCACGTTTTGTGGAACTAAGTATCTCCATAAGTCAAATTAGACAAATTTATTGGTTTTCACGAGTGTTAGGATGGTAGTGACTAGAGGGTGTCCTTAATGCGCACTTTGAAATTATCTGTTCTCCTATTATCGAGTTCTTACTTGTAACATTTTGGTTAAAGGCTCAAAGTACGCCACTAAAGGAATGCGTTTTTGTCAACCATGTTTCTAGTTTCTATTCAGAGTACGATTCTTTAAGAAATTTTCCAGAAACAAACCAATTCATTAAAACAAGAAGGTAAAATGGTGGTCTATTAATGTTCATAACTGAAAGCTTTGCATATTAATGTTCACATCATTCTTTATGTTCTTGACCTAGTACACTTTAATTTTTTCGAGTCATGATGTCACTGTTGATTGAAGCAACACAATTCTGTGTGACCTCCTTTGCAGACACTTTGTTTCTTTTTCTTTTCTTTATTTGGCACATAATTCGTGGTTAATGTCTTGTAGATACCAGTGGTCCTCACGATTTGCCCAACTATTACCCTCGTCAAGATGATAGACCAATCCTCCAAGGAATTAAAAGCGTTGATTCCATCAATGAGTCCTATGAACGTTACCTGCGCAGCTCGGTACTTGTTTCACTTTGAAGGTTCAATTCTGTTTTCTATGTGTTTTCACATTCAAGTTCATTCTATTTAACCACGCAACTTCTTTTTTTTTTTTTTCCAGAAAATTTCATCTTATGGTGAACAGTCTGCTAGACCCGTTGGTGGGGGAGTTCCTGGTCATTCAATCAATGATCCTCCTCCTATAGTCGGGATTGGGGGTGTGGTTTCAGGGGCCAATGTTAATGATAGAAGTGCGAGCTTTGGAGGTGGAAGGCCTAACGTACCCCTTCCTCCAGATGCTTCTAATACACTATTTGTTGAAGGCTTGCCTTCCAGCTGTACACGGCGTGAAATAGCTCGTATCTTTTTCTAATTTTTTCCATTTAGCATTCTTGTATTGTTAAAGGCATTCTTGTATTGTGTTACATTGTCTCCCTCACATTCCCCCGTAGATATATTTCGCCCTTTTGTGGGCTACAAAGAAGTGAGACTTGTTAACAAGGAATCCAGAAATGTAAGTTGATATGTTGAAACTCTGTTTTCATTTAATATGGGACGCCATTAACTAAAAAATGAATTTTCTTTACCTAACGTGTGCAGCCTGGAAGAGATTCAGTGGTGCTTGGTTTTGTAGATTTTGTGAGTCCTGCCCATGCAGCCACGGCAATGGATGCCTTACAAGGTGTGCTTGCAGCTTTAATTATCAATTTCTTTACCGTTGTTTTCTGGCTGTTGAACATTTGCACTTTCGTTTTTGTCTATCGACAGATGTCACTATCGGAGAATTATGTGCCTTTAATTTATATATTTATTTTGACTTGTCTTCACGAAAAAGTTATCCATTTGTCTTTCTCCTGCATAATTTGTGATGTCCTTTTGATATCTTTACCCAAACATGGGCACATTTGTGTTTATATATCTATACAAGCTATTTTCCCAATGTACAGATTCAGACATGTTTGGGGATGGTTTTTTATGTGTATCATATGGCTCTCTTTTCTCCATAGTGGGAATGTATTTGCATGTGTATCATAGGGTTCTTAGATTCCAAGTTGTGTGGCGTGAAGAATTTGAGTTTGTCGATGCTATCCTGCATTCGACCGGTGGGAAATCTTGTTAGTTATGTGATTGGTATCATAGATTATGCAGTCCAGCATCTCATGTTGACTTTCTGTTCTTCAGCAGATGTGAATCTTATTACATTTAGGACCAACTAGCCGTGAAGTTTTAAATTATGTTTATTAGTTTAATTGTGATTAACTCGATGATCTTTGACCTATACATTCGATACCCTTTCTAATATTCACGTTAAAATTTGGACTTGGAGTCGTGATTCATACACCTCAGTTGTTAGGAAGACTAAATCATGGTCGCCAAACTCAACCATGAGATCACATCGCCATGAGTGTAATAAGTTCCTTTGTGATATGCCCTTTTGAATTAAGTAGTAAAGTTAAGTATGATAAAATATAAAGGTGATAATTATACCATTTGTGATTCAAATCGTTTTGCTGCGCCTTGTATCCGATATCTGTTCTTTTCCTATCTCGTCGTTCTACACGTAGCTGTTGCATATATCAGTCGAGCTCGATTTTGCAGGTTATAAATTTGATGAGTTTGACCGTGACTCGGTCAATTTAAGGTTGCAATTTGCTCGCTTTCCTGGTGCAAGGTCAGGTGGTGGGCATCGTGGAAAGCGTTGAATTATGTGATTTCGCAGGTGATAAAACGCCTTCTTTGATCCTCTCGACCAATTATTTTCTTTGCCACATGGTAAAGTCCAAGGAAAAGTTTATTTAAACATTGAATCACTCTAAATCGTGGATGAATCTTGTGTAGGATTTGCGCGTACTGTGAAGTTATGAATTTGAGGCAATGTGACAGTCAGGATATCAAAAACCGGAGCGTATTAGTTAGGACCGATTGAATTCGTAAACATTAATGTGTTGGAATCTTGTGATTTGGAGCGTTATTTTATGTTTACAATCTCACTCTGTATTTATGCGTGCTGCTACGAACGTGTTGTTGAGCTGTGCTGTGGGATAAATTTTTGCGTTGATCATTATTTTCGACTCAGTGAGAATTTCAGCTCAACAATATCCAGACATGAGTTCAGCGACGAAAAGAAGTAGTCTTACTTATAGATTACACTTCATTGTTATTTTCCTTCATTTTTCAATTTAAAACTATGTTCCAAAGCTGTGCATTTTCTCTGAGAAGAGTTTTTCTTTACTGCAATGTGATCAGGTAGAGAATAAACTGCATTCTCGAGCTGACATGATGCATTGAGTTTGGAGACTACCGAATGCTGTAAATTGGAGTATTCATTTTTTAGATCTTTGGTGGTTTCTTGCACCATCGCTCTAGACATCGGATTCACAACACTTCTCCGCCCTAGCCCTATATTGGAAATGCTTTCCCCCCTGGGCATGTATAGATGCAATTCCAATTGTGGAGTCACTACTGAAGGCTAACTGATTAGCCCTATATTGGGTTTCTCGTTATGACTGCAAGGAGCTTTGGCAATTGCTGCCAAGACTTAAGCCTGGCTTGATATTGATTTGTTGCTTGTGGCCTTTTCTACTGGTGAGTGATTGGGTTGATTTGGGGCTCAAGAAAACGTATATGCAGAATTGAATAGCAACATGATTCTGGTGTATCAGAAATAGACAATGGGAGTGCAAGTAATAGGAACCAACTTCATATCAGAGCTTGTTGTTGCTGCTACTGCATTTATGGTGAGGAAATTTATGCACACAAAACGTGCTTGTCTGTGTTATCAAGAGGACATTTTTCTGTAATAATGGAGGAAGTCTTTGCTTCCAGCTTAGAGACAGAAGGTGGGAAAGGTTATAGAATCCGCATTGTTGTTGATTTCTTTTACAAATATTCCTTGCAAATTAAGCAATAGAAATGGGGATTCAAACCAAAGGCTTGTTTTTACTTCACTCTCAATCCCGAGTGATAACTGGAATAGGGCTAACATTTTAACTGTTTTAACTGTTTGGACTAAGTAAAAAAAAAAAAAATAAATAAATAAAATAAATAAAAACTGGATTAGGGCTAAATAAGTGATAACTTAGAAGAGGACATTTTTTCTTGAAATTTTGAGGAGATGGGTTATTTATCCAAAAATCCTACGCTTCGAAAAAAACTCGTCGTCTCGTCTGTAAATATCATCCGAAAGTGAAGATAGGACAGCGATGACTTCTCCAATCCCGACACTCTCCTTTGCTTCCCCTGTAATCACTCTCTCTCTGTTTGGCTCTTCGGCATATTAATGGCGCAATCTCGAATATGAATATTCTGCTTTATGCCTTTGTTGATCTTTCTATCTTTAGCTTCTCTTTCAAAATACATCAAATTTTGCTTATGTTGCCCATTTTTTCTAGTTGTTTCAGAGGATACAGACGAGGGCGGGAATTTCTCATGGATTTAACTTTCCTCCGCGGTTACAGGTTAAGATTCGAGAGATTCTCTCAACATCAAAGTTAAACATGCTCTCTTCGGCCCTTATTGTTCATGTCTTGTTGTTTTAAGTTTTCAGGTGGCCGCCAGAAAGCAAAGAGATGGTGAGGGTGTCGGTCGGCGAGTGTGGCGACGAAGAAAATTGGTATGGAGAACGTGCTTGTTCTTTCTCTAAATTTCTCCCTTGCACCTATGTCTTTTATCTCATTCGTTTTCCATTTCGTGTCACTCTCCTTATCTGTGATTTTATTCCTTTGCGTTTAATCGAGTTAAGTTCTTCAAATTTAGATGTTTAGGGTAGTTCTACGACGAAGATTTTGGGTAGTAGATAGTAGGTTCTACGAGACAAGCACCTGTAGAAAACTGAAACACCACGAGTCTACCTTACAATAAAGAAGAAGAAATGGAAGTATTGCAATGTGCTAAATTTGTTAAAGGGTCACTAGTTGGTACATGTTATCTACTATGTGTGATACATGTGTTGAAGGGTCACTTGTACATGTATAGATACATGTAAAAGTACATGTATGAATAGATGCATGTAGGTTCATTAGTTCCTAATAAATAGGTGCACGATTATTGGATAATGAATGGTAATGGAGAATGTCCCAAATTACCTATATATATGTATGTTGGCATTGGTGGAATGCGTAGAAAATCAATCAAGCATTCCTTCCTAGTTTTCAAAGTTCTTTTCTCTTAAAGAATTCTACCAAATTTCTTGGACCTATATTTTCTTGTGCACAATGGTAGCCGACTTTTCTAACCAGGCCCTCTAGGTTTGAATCTATGGTTTCTTCTACTAAAAGAACAATTTTTTTTTGTAGCATTCAGTTTCATGTACCACATTTTCGTATCAATTTTTTTTTTGTTCTACTTCAGTTGGAACATTATTCATCTATTGGATTCCACTCTCTTTTCTATTTTAGCTCTTTGTTTAACAAACATTGAGAATTTAATCATTGCTTCTGCAATATTTTCTCATCTTTCTCTCTTTTTTTTACCAACACTTTGCTATTAGGTATAGTTTGTCATCTACAGTACAACACTGATGTGTAAACTTTGGGAAGAACTAATTTGTATTTGGTGTTTTTTACGGCGATTATTGGAGATGTTATGCTTGTTATAGCTTCTGTTTAGAGTAATGAAACCAAATGAATGGTGTTTTATCGGTAACTATTTAAATGTGGATGTCAGAATGATTCCGTTTTTCAATCCATCAAACTTGATAATTAATCTCGATTAGGACACAAGCTCCATGGGTAGTTAAGTTGAGAACATTCGTAGAGAATGTGGGATTATAGGTTCATGGTGGTATAGGATATGCAACTGCTACAAGTTTCTTAGTAACCATACATGTAGATCAGGCAGTTGTCTAGATGAAATTAGGTGAGATGTGTAAATTGGCCTAGATACAACGATGTAGGATTGAAGCTTGAAATCGTTTATGATGTAGAACATCTTCGCTAAGATGAGAATTAGTCATAATCACTCATCATCATTTTGGCAGACTTCTATATGTTGTTCTCATTGACATTGAAACATTGAATTGGATTCATTGTGCAGACGAAGAAGGATGAGATGTCGATCTTCAAAATGGATCGAATCCCATTCCTTGAAGAACAGGTAAGGAAGGTGAAGGAACAGGGGAAGCTTATAACAATGGACATCGAAAGACTTCTGCTATCAGAGGACAACCGCTTCGATTTTGTGAACGAGGTTGCAGCAGAGGCTAAGGAATACGTGGAGAACAATCGTGACGAATATGGGGGTTCCAAGAAAGCCATTCTTCATGTTCTTAGCAACCGAGTGAACGATGCAGGGTTCTATCGGCCGGATGCATATGCAGAAGAGGACCCATTTAAACCCGGACCTCATTATCTCAAACAAGAATTTACTTGAACAACCTTATTACAATATCCATTTTCCTATACAAACTTAGTCTATGTAGTAATTTGCTTTACCTACTCTGTTGTTGTATGTTCGCTACTGCATATTTCTCTTGTGATTAAGAATCCTGCTTGCATTTTACTTACAATTGAGAAGGAATGCCACTACATAAGCAGAGAATATAATGCAAATATTTGCTGCTTTCCTTCACTAAATTCTCTTTACTTCTCTGTAGTTGAAAAAAATTGTAATATATGGGCTTTCGAGAAATGTTTAATTATAGTTATTTCAAAATTAAATGATTTCTTCTAAGCATGTGGGCTTCGGATCTCATCTGACCCAATTTCTGGATGGATTTTAGGCCTTTAATGATTTAAATGGGCCGCATATGGGCTTCGGATCTCATCTGGACCAATTCCATCCGAAGATGTCTGTCTGTCGTGATAAGTGAACAAGAACGCGAGTATCGTGGTTTCCCATACTCTCAAGAAACACCAATTCATTTGTATGTGTCTCTTTTTTTACTCTAAATATAATCTTGATTGGCCACCGTTGAAAATAAAATTAAATAAAGAAAATGTAAATCAGCCCGAAGACTGTACCCGCGAGAAACATCAGAACTGTTTCCTTCAGAATTTTCTTGAGATTCTTAGTTTCTGTGGAGAGGTATTTGTTTGACAAGAGAGTGACCACATATATGATCGAGCTGAAGATGGAAAGATTGCCAGCGGAAATCTGCTTGAAGATATTCTGTTTGTTGGATTCCCAGAGCCTCGCAACCGCACTTCAAGGTCAGCGTCATGTTACCGCTAAATTAAATTCTTCTAACTTTCTTGAATTTTACGTACAATTGGTCTATTTAGCTATTTGCTGATCAATCCATTAGAATTTAGCTAGAATTTTGCAATCTTTCCTTGGAGGAATTATGAGGTTCTGCTTTTCCGATTGATGTTTAGTTCAATTGACTAGTTTTCATCGGATATTTGACAAATCCAGACAAATTATGATCTTTACTGATTAGTTTCTGATCCAAAAGATCTGATATGGTCTTCAGAAATTTTCTATGGATTTTCTTTCGTGTATGTATTCTGATTTGATGTTTGCGTCTTCTTAACTGGATAAACTGTATGGAGTGCAGCGTATTGCTGGGAGAATTAATATTTATAGATGAACTGTATATAAGTTTTATCATGATTTGTAATTACCTCATGATGCATTCATGCTAATGTGTGTCAAATTTAACGCTGTTCTGTTCATATATGTTGAACTGAAATGGAATGAGGTGAGACTGCAAACCATCACCTGCAAATCGTCACCATGAAGAATTTTTGGTAAACTAAGTGTATATTTCCCCGAGATGCTTGATCATTGCTTGACTTATCCCCCAATTTATGAAGATTCATTGAAGTTAGAAGGCTTGGCAGAGTAAATCATTTTTCAACAAGTTTTCCTTATTCTTCTTAATGTATGTCAACCACCCGGTTGAGTTGAAAGGGTTGACATGGCAGCTTGTTTAGAATTCTACACAAACTCTCACAACTTAAATCACATTCAATATGAATATATATCCATGACATTTGAACTCAATAAACCTATATATATCACATGTTATGAAACTTGAGTAACCTTGGTTAAATCTAACAGACTTTTAGAAAGATGATCAGCAGGGATTTGACACTCCCCAATCTAATGGATTAGATGTCATAGGAAGATTTAACTTGATTGGTAGGAATGATATTTCGAAGTTGCTAATGATCCCCCCTCTTTCTTACTGGTCTGAGTTGAAGGGGAGATTTGCCATCAAAGTTGAAGAGAAAAGTTGCTCTGATGGAATGAAACCTAGATGAAGAAGGAAATCATCTTTCTAACATAGGATAATGAGGAACATCCTTTGCCTTCCTTTGTTGTTACTATATTACCAACAAACTTTTGACACGGAGCCAACTAAAAGTAGAATTGAGTTTCTAAGGGTAATTTTATAATATTAGTGAACTCAGGGACCAAGATGAATAGATAAATAAATAAAATATAGGAATGAAAACTAGATTTACTCTGGAATTTCCTCAATAGTTGATCCCCACCCGCTGTTGATTTATGCTTCAATTGACTTTTAGCTATTAACTCTGCACCCTGCTGCTTGAAGTCTGCAGGAAGTGGAACTCCTTAGCTTCAGACAATATCTTATGGTCGAATTTATTCAAAGAGAGGTGGGGGGAAGACCATGCTGCATTTTATCACCCAGTTGGTTCGAAGTCATGGAAGGATTCATATGAAGTGCAAGATCGATGTGACCGATTTGGACTGTGAGTCACATTCTTCTTCTTATCACTCAATTTAAGGGGACACTATGTTTTCCTTAATTCTTTGATCCCGTTAAGTCAAATATTGCGTTTCCTGGGTTTATGTTTGACAAGATAAACCATGTTTTTGATAAATACTAAAGCTAGAGTAGAGATTTGAATCATAATTTATGATTACAATATATGTTTATTTGTGCTTCATATGACATAGAAACTGTAACCAGGGGCCTAAGAATAATCCGAGAAGGGAGCGACTACTACCTCATTCACCAAGGTGAAATTCAGAGACACCTGGGTTCAAGAAGACAAAAGAATGGACAGACTAGTTTTCTTCCTTTGAGTTCAAAAAGAGAGTTGCTATCAGAAGGACTTCTCGATGAAGACAAATCCTGTCGAGGAATTCTGGACAGAATCCTTTTCTTCATTGGAGACTTGGAAGTTGCTTCAACGGATGCAAAGCGTAGCAGGGCTCTGTGAAGCTTCCTTCAGTCTGCAAAAATTATGTGAATTTTATGTATAATAATCATTTGTGTATGTTGACATTGAATTCTGTCCAAGTGTAGAATATATATCGTATGTTCCTTGAAATGCCATAAATAAGTTCATCTTCTTCAAGCACTTTGTATTGAGACCTCAAACCAAAGCCTTACGCCGCCAGTATGAAACCAGCATACTCGACAAGGTGCTCAATGTTTCTACGACCAAATATAAATATGTAATATACATGAGTCGAAGCGAAAAATTGCAGTTGTTGTGGTAATGTCTTTCAAGCTCCTCCATTACAAGTAGATGTTTTTTTGGAAAGTCGAGGATGCCCTTCTGTTCAGAGTCTCCTCAAACTACTTCCAAGGGTCTGTAAGTAAATTATAAAACAGCTCAGAAATATTCAATAAAGTTGCTATTTTCGGATGAAGGAAATCTATATGGAAGTGGGTTAGATAAAATATCCACCACAGACTCGGATTATCAGAAATCTAAATCCGCAATCACTTGCCCCACAAGCTCTCAAATATCTACCCGTGCTGAGTAGGTGGAAGAATACAATTATACATAAGCATCGACATCATATGTTGGGCATTTTCTTTTAGTTGATTTCACTGGACGAAGATCCTAAAGATGGCTGCTTTTGCCCCGCTGCCGTTAACTTCGCCTTCTTTACATCCTGTTGTCCAATTCTCACCTCTTGTGTTCTCCTCAAAAGTTCTATATGACCCAAGTTCCCATTGCCTCACCGTCGGATCAATAAGACATGCAAGGCAAAAATTCACCTCCCAGACTAACCCGAGGAGCCTGATAATCCTTGGTGCAGCAACAAAAAGAGCAAAAACACCAGGTATTCTCTTCTAGTTGATCTAATATTTAATCAGACAGTGCTCTTTTTCCAGGTAATATGGTAGAAATTTCAATCTTTTTAGTTTTAATTCACTAGCATAAAAGTGGGTTTATTCTCGTCTATCTGGAGGATTCAGCTGAAGAGGATTGGAAGGTGAAGAGGGAACTTCTGCTGCAGAAAAGGGTTCGACTCTCTATCCACCTCTCGAGTGTATATTGGATGAGTGTTCGGTTTCATTAATCTAAAACTACATGGAAACACATTACACTTGTTTTCGTCACAAGATCCGAGTTTTGGTCATAACAAAGCTTGAAATTTTATGAACATGAGAATTAAGATCTTTACTGCAGGTTAGGAGTGTGGATGCGAATGAAGCTCTGCGCCTTCAGAAGGAAAATAACTTCGTGATTCTTGATGTGAGGCCAGAAGCAGAATTCAAAGAGGTTAGTAGAGTATTTTTTTTCTTTAAGTCTAGAACAACCAATGAAATGTTACATCTTATTTCCACTTTTTGGTGTAGGGCCATCCACCAGGGGCCATTAATGTGCAAATTTACAGGCTGATAAAGGAGTGGACAGCATGGGACATAGCCAGGCGAGCTGCATTTGCATTTTTTGGCATCTTTTCGGGTACAGAAGAAAACCCAGAATTCTTGCAAAGTAAGTTGCTTATGAACACCTTCTTCACTTGACGCCTTGTTCTCAAGTGATATGGAGAAGTGAATGACCGAGTGTATTCTACAGGTGTAGAATCTAAAATAGCTAAAGATGCCAAAATAATAGTAGCATGCTCATCAGGTGGAACAATGAAACCTACCCAGAATCTTCCAGAAGGTCAACAATCAAGGTACTCGAGCTCTTGACAGTAACTTTTTGAGTTTTCTCAACTTTGCAGAGTAATATGCATATTATATGAGCATTACATGTTTTTTTTTTATATTTTACAAGTATCACTCATCGTTTGGTTAACACTGTTCAACGGGTTGAACAGTGCAAACAATGATTTGTTCAACGAGTATTAACAAGATGAAGAATCAATAAGATGAATCTGCAGTCCAAAATCGCATGTGCCTTCTGTTTCTTGCTTGAGGTTTATTTGCTTTTTCACTGCAATTGGAAAATAAGTTTTAAGTTTTGACGCTTTTAACAGGTCATTGATAGCAGCCTACTTGTTGGTTCTCAATGGCTACACCAATGTATTTCATTTAGAAGGTGGTCTCTATAATTGGTTCAAAGAAGGATTGCCTGTAGATTCAGAAGAGTAAGATGGTCTCTACAAGATTTTCGGAAGTAAAATAGGTTGTCATTTTTGGTGGGCGCCCCATTAGAGAGCAGAGCCAAGTGCTCTGGCAAGACTTGCTTGGGTTGTGAGTGTTAACCACTACAGCATCCCCAGGATCCTCCTTTGTAAATGTTCAATTATAAGTTGGACAGAATGGAAGACTAGATTTTGTTTCACTGCGGAAATACCCATTCCCGTTTGATGTTTAGTTTGCAATGAAAAATGTGTATGCATAAGTTTTCGCTGTAATGCTGCAACTATTATGATATTCCAGTTGAGGTATTGAACTCATAAATCTGTAAATTCGTTCAGCTTATTAAAAGCTAGAAGATTGTATGTCCTATGAATCACAGTCACCGAAACTTATCAGTTATCAGGCAGTAGGACTGGGTTGTCGCATAATAATTCGTCAATTACATGCTGCTTGAGCTTGTTAAAAATTACATGCTGAAGGTTGAATAGGTTTCCCTTTAACAATTATAGAACCATCAATGTTTAAAATAGTGGAAACAATTGTATGTATATTACAAAACTCATCTACTCAAACTCATCGACAAGATTTCCCTATAACAATTATGGAACCATCAATGTTAAAACGATGGCGTTACAGTGATAAATGAAACACAAATCTCTCCCACTCTCCATGGGTGGTCTTTTTCCTGCACCAACATGGAGTGAAGTCCGGATATCTCTCAAGGGTCATCGTCTTCTGATCCAACATTCGGAAGGGAAATGCCAAACTTAGAGAGTTCGCTCAAAACTGCTTGAATCCGGGGATCACTGCTCTCTGTCCGAAGCGACTCTAATCCAGCATATTCGCTAGCAACAACCTTTGTCTTCCTTGATGAGATGAGAGCGGACTCCATATCTGACTGTGACAATGGCCTCGGGGACTGAAAAGTAATAATGTAAGAGAAACTGAGAAACATAAAGGGAGGAAAAGGAAGAGGAAAGGAGGAAATGACACGTCCACGAAAAGCTCAACAAGTGTATTAGCAAGGCCTCTCAGTCTAGAATCTAAATGACAATTTCAATTCATTGTAACTCCAATTATAAGAATTGACAAGGGCTGGCAGACAAAACATCAGGAACAAGGAAAACGAAGATGATGATAACTTACATTAGATTGTTTTCCAATTTTTTCTTCATCCAAAAGATCCCTGATTGGGAAGTATGCAGCTTTCTTGCAGAGCTCGAGAAGATCTGAACCAGTGTACCCCTCGCACAAGCTAGCTATGTGATCATAGTCAATGATGTCTTCAACCCTCTCACCCTTCAGAATCACATTTAGTATCTCAGCCCTCTCCCTTTTGTTGGGTACCCCAATTTCAAAAGCCTGAGGAAGCCTTCTTAGAATTGCTTCATCAAGTTCTGATGGACGATTGGTAGCAGCAAGGACCATAACACGTGCATTCTCTGTAGAAACAGAATAAAGTTCATCAAGCAAAAGCTTATTTTAAACTAACTGACTCGTTAAAATAGCAAATCAGATTTTTGAAAAACAAAATCCTGGTTATGGCCATGAAATTTTCCTTTTTTTCTTTTTCTTTTTATCTTGATTTTTTGTGATAAATTATAAAAGCACAGCAACCAATGCTTAAATATTCAGTAGTCTGTAGACATAGAAACTCACGATCTGTGGTAAATCCATCCCATAAAGCCATGAACTCAGTTTTCATGTTTGATAAAGCTTCATGATCACTAGAGCGTCGTTGACTCAAGAAACTGTCGACCTCATCAATAAAAATAATAGAAGGCTGAAGTTTATAAGCCAAGCTAAACACAGCAGCCACTGCAAAATGGTAGTTGATAAAGTTAAAATATAAAGGCAAAAACAAAATAGCATGTGTCTGACTATGACCAGTTGTATAATTTCTTAAAACAATGATCAGTTAGAAGTAGACCGAGTTTTATTACATACTTGATTGCTATGCTGAAGAAGAAATATACACTTACAATTGTGTATTTCATACATTATTACAATATATTCTACTTTTTCTTTTCTTTTTTTTTTTTTTTTTTTTTAGG
>NW_019272024.1:96546-140929 GCF_002738345.1 Cucurbita maxima | reverse complement strand
TTTTTTTTTTTTTTTTTTTTTTTAATATACCTCTACTTAGGTGAGGACCTTCTGCATTTCTTCTTGGCAAAAAAATCATGTTGCATAAGGGTCTGCTTAAAGCTTTCTCGGCACTTAGATATTGAATACTTCCATAACACTAGCATTAACGATCAGAAGGATAATTGGTCAAGCAACACAACATAAAATTTGTGCATAATTTTTGGAATGGTGGTTACTACTTTGACATGCCATTGTGTGAGGATTGTCATTCAGGGAAACTCAAACTTTGGAAGTTGTTTTATTGGGGAACTACTGTCTTCTCAAATGCTTGAACATTTTTGATTTCCTTCATCAAATAACTTCTCCTTGCTTTTTTGGTTTCTATCAAATACGTATCAGAGCATTGACCTTAGCCATAGATCTTGACATGGAATATCTAGTAGAGATGCAAAGAGAACTGCTGAAAATGAAGAACACTAAGAAATTAATGCATCCGGGTGACAACAAAGATGCATGAAATGGAAACAACAAATAAAAGTAATAAAAATCCTAGCAACAATAATGAAATAATGGCAATTAGAAGAAAAAGAAAATCGAAGGTAGACCGAGCGGGAAAAAAGGACCAAACCTATACAGGAGATATCAAAGACTCGCAATTGGAGGTAGAGGGTGGTTGCATGGTGCCGACCCTTCCAAAGAGCGTTCACAAATGCACAAAAGGATTTATAAATGGGTCTCAAAGCTTTTTCATGCACGGTGCTCGGAAAATAAAGGAGACACATGAACAAAATTTAGTGTGGGTGCTAAGGCCATGCAAATGCAAGAGAATAGATCAATGGGAGTGAGAACAACTAGCAAAAGGTGGGTTTTAGGGAAAGAACTACCAGACAGTAGAGGCTGTGTGGCTGTGGGGAGAGAAAGAGGCTGATGACAGTGCAAACAACTTCCTATTATACATTTAATGCCTACTTTTATTGCCTATCACACTGCAAAGAGGGTGAGGACTCCTACTTTTTGTTCCTATCACATTAATGCCTAAATTCCTAATATATTCAGCAATAGGCTACAATGTCACAGCCATTGCTATGCTTTCTTTGCCATGACATAAAAGGTAATCAAATCTTCATTACTCCGTAAGATGATTAAAATTTTTATGGCAACAATCAAAATCTAATGAGTAACACAATATGGAATAAAGGACCAAAACCTAAAATAAGCAGAACTACAATGAGTTGAAATGTCAAGTATTCTTCTTAAAGTAATAATCATCTCCTGGTTTCTAAGTTTATTTGGCATCAAAATTTCAGACCAAACTATATCCCACATCATGTACACATCACTTGTACATATTAGATAGAAGTTATTTGTAATGTAGTGTAGATCATAGATTATAATTTAATTCTTATTTTTTAATAAATCAATAACAAAATTAATGAATTAGATGCAATGAATTAGAAGGCCTAGTTAAATCGCTACTTGCGTAACCACAAATATTTTTCCACAACGAGATTGGAAAACCTCGTGTCAAGAATGTGGTTAAAGAATGATCGAAAAATTTTGAGCTTACCAAGCTTCTGTGCATCACCAAACCACTTGCTCATCAGATTTGAAATCCTAACGTTGATAAAAACTGCTCCAGACTCCTTTGCAATAGCTTTTGCAAGCATGGTTTTTCCTGTACCAGGTGGCCCATAAAGCAATACACCTTTCTGGGGACCTAAAAGCTTCCCGTGTGAAAATAACTCAGGTCTCCTTAGAGGAAGTATCACAAGTTCATATAATGCTTGTTTGATAGTCTCCAATCCTCCAATAGAGTCAAATTGCACACCAATGTTATCAGGATTTATAACATCACAGGCAATGACATCCTATAGAGCAATAATGAACGACAGATTCAATTAAAATGAACGATGTTTTGAATTTCAATTCAAAAAAAAATCACGCATCAAGAATCCACGGGCGTTAAGCTAAACAATACACAATCTTTTAGTAGGCTACTTATCACCTTTCAATGAACTTTTTATGTGGCTCTTGCACCATAATCCGCATACCATGAACAAGTATATGCAAGAAACAAATTTCTTATACATACAATAGTTGAAGACCTTTAATAGATGTGAGATTTTCGACCGAACCCACAGAACATACTAAAATATTCTCTTCTAACATCCGACAGCCCATGCATCATTTGCAAACAAGAAACTAAGAACCTGGAGTAATAAACAGAACCGATCATAAAACATTTAAAACAAGCTAGTACTCCACAGAAAGTTGCAAATATAGAAATAAATATCGAGCTTCCAATCAGACAGTTGAGAAGCCAAATTGGCGCATTCATTTCTTTTTCCTCGTTAGAAAGAAAGGAATAGGCACCTCATAAGGGTTAGTCTGAATGAGTGGGCGGCCCAAGCGCTTGGCTATCTCTTTCTTGTGCTCAAGAGCTTTCTTTGAAGTCTCGCGATTGGGGTCAAGATGTCGAAGACCTGCGAATAATACCAAGCAACTTAAAGCCGCACTGGCAGCGTAGAGTACCAGTTCCTGCAAGAACTTGGTCTCTGATGAAACCCCCATGGAGGATTCTCTCCCACCAAATACAAGCAGGAAAGAGCGAGTGAAAGCTTCGGATGAAATTCGACGACAATCTAAGCTGTTAAACTCGGGGGAGTCGGAGCTGGACGACGGAAGGACCGCAGAACCGGAGAAGGAGAAGACGAAGGGAATTGGGGTATTGATTTTGGACCAAAGGTTGGGCTCTTTGATTTTGGATTAACTAAATTGGCTACTGATTTTGGACAAAAGTTCGGGCACTTTGATTTCGGACCAGAAGTTGGGCTCTTTTATATACATATATATGTATGTATGTATGTATGTATGTATGTATGTATGTATGTATATCAACAAAATTTTGACAGAAGAACTCTTTCTGTGTGAAGTTCATTTAGATTTGCCTCGAACTTAGCTTTAAAATTATTAGCCTGCCAAACAGGAAAGTACCCTAAAGACAAAGGCAGAATGGGGGCCATTTCAATGCTCCATATTCGATACGCAATAATCTGAGTCAGAAAGTGAAAAGAGGTTGGGGTTCTGATTACTTTTACTCTGTGTGCCGTAAAAAGTCTGATCCTTTTTCCTTTCATTTCAAGTTCGTATAAATAATGTTCAAGGAATTCTCTGCTGAATTAGTTCAACCAAAGCGCATGGTTCCCATGTGTCGACTGGATGAAGGCTTGTTGCGTCGTCGGATCAATTCAGAGTCATTTAATCTGGGATCAGATCAACAACCTTCGCCCTTCATGCAGGCTGCAATGTTCTTTTTGTTAGACGTAAGTTGATTTATGACGAAACCATGAACGTTAGCTAGGCATAACAATATTAATTCTTATACATGAATCAAAATAACATTAATATTTATACATGAATTCTTTGTTGATTCATGTATTATAAACCAGAAATAAATATGATTCATGAACAGAATGTACCACCAAATGATGTATTAATGAACCAAATCAATCTTTCAATATCTGGTTTGGATGCGTTAGATGTTCAATATCTGGTTTGGATGTCTTGATATTACATCATTATAAAGGGTGGCTGACACACAAATTGTGAGTCAGTGCTCTTTTCCGGCTGTCGACCTCAAGGGCCGAACTCTTTTCTTTTCTGACGAACAAGTCCAAACCTTTTTACTGTTTACTTTTTAGACCAAGCCGCTCGGGTCTCATCATTATCAACAAACTTCGATTGTTCGGTGGAATTCTCACACCGGCTGGGTCGGTTGTCGTTTGTTGTTATGGTGTCATGTAATATCGGGAGTCAAAGCAGAGATAAGAGAACTAGAAGATTGAAAATTGATTCCTCAAGGAAGTCAATAATAGGCTATTTGTCTGATGATGAAGCCTGGCTGAGTATCTTGGTTTAAGAAACAGGCAAAACGACTGTCCCCGAGTCCAAAGTTTTGAATTTTCATCCTCAAGAATAAGAAGCCTGAAACTACGGTGTGTTCTTTAATGGGGGTTCAATTTCTTGTCTTTATGGCTTCTTACTTGCTTTCTGGGTTCTTACTTGTTTCAGACTATGAAAATTGTAGATAACTGTAACGGGTTGGATTGAAGAATTTGGTTGCTTGAATGGGGAACTCGAGCACAGAACTGCAAGAAATTGAGGCTGCTGAAACTATAGACCAAGTGAAGACTCGAGACGAGGCGGAGGATTTGAAAAGAGTTGCACCTTGGACTACGCAGATTACATTCCGGGGTGTTATTGCAAGCATAGCTATAGGAATTATGTACAGTGTAATAGTGATGAAGCTTAATCTTACAACAGGTTTGGTCCCAAATTTGAACGTCTCGGCCGCTCTTATTGCCTTTGTGTTTATAAAGACATGGACTACGCTGCTTGGGAAAGCTGGAATTGTATCCACTCCCTTTACGCGTCAGGAAAATACTGTAATTCAAACATGTGCTGTGGCTTGTTACAGCATTGCTGTTGGAGGTCCGAGTCCTGTGTGCCACCCAAATGTTTGCCATGCAAATTTTTTGTTGCTGTGTTTGATATTTCAGTTGTTGTTGTCGTCGTCGTCCAGGTGGCTTTGGATCCTACTTGTTTGCTTTGAGCAGGAAGACATATGAACAAGCGGGCATGGACACGGAAGGAAATGCCTCTGGAAGCACCAAGGAACCTGGGATTGGTTGGATCATTGGCTTCCTCTCTGTCAGTAGTTTTGTTGGGCTTCTTGCGTTGGTTCCCCTCAGAAAGGTATATTTCTTTCTGATACAAGTTATGTGCTTCAGAAGTTTGGATGGTTTATTAATGGCGCGTCTACAATTGTATTGTAGATCATGGTAATAGACTATAAATTGACCTATCCAAGTGGAACTGCAACTGCCGTTCTCATCAATGGTTTCCACACACCAAAAGGAGACAAGACGGCCAAGTATGCAATCCCTCGCATCTTTTCCTAATCAAAATATAATCTCTAAAACAAACTTTTTCTTTTTCTTTTTCTTCTTCTTTGGCCAGGAAGCAGGTTGGTGGGTTCATGAAATATTTTTCATTCAGTTTTCTCTGGGCACTATTCCAATGGTTTTATTCTGGGGGAGGGAATTGTGGATTCTCGCAGTTTCCTACGTTTGGATTGAAAGCTTGGAAAGATTCGTGGGTGCTCAACATCTTGTCTGTCTGTTTTCATCTTCTCTTCCATACTTGAAATTAATTGGCAAAACTGTTTTGCAGGTTTTACTTTGATTTCAGCTTGACATATATTGGAGCAGGGATGATATGCTCCCATCTTGTAAACTTGTCGTTGCTTCTGGGTGCAGTTCTTTCTTGGGGCATAATGTGGCCCTTAATGAAGGGACTTAAAGGGGAGTGGTATCCTGGATCTCTTCCAGACAGTAGTATGAAAAGCCTCAATGGTTACAAGGTAAAATAAAATAGGAAATGGAGCGTTTATTTGACACCGTCACGGGACTTCATTTCCCTTGTTTGGTGCAGGTATTTGTATCAATTGCTTTGATACTTGGAGATGGGCTTTATCATTTCCTTAAGATTCTGTATTTCACCAGCTCCAGCATTTATGCAAAGGCAACCAACAAGAAGCTCAAAACATGTAAACTAATGCTTCCTTTAATTTGTGTCTGCTCAATCTTAGCATGAAGCTAAGTTACTTCTCGCCACCTAATTATGACAGCGTGTGCGGGGGGATAGTAGTAGATGTGGGCATTCCCAAGTTTTCTTTCATTAATTATGACATAGTGTTTAAATGGCTGCAGTCCCGGATGATTCAGTCCAATCTCTTGATGATCATCGACGAAATGAAGTGTTCTTAAGAGATGGTATTCCGTTGTGGGTGGCGATCACAGGGTACATCCTCTTCTCCATTGTCTCTGTCATCGTAATCCCAATCATGTTCCCGGAGGTCAAGTGGTATTACATAGTTGTTTCCTATACTTTGGCACCGTCTCTTAGCTTTTGCAATGCATACGGTGCGGGTCTAACTGATATGAATATGGCCTATAACTATGGGAAAGTGGCTCTGTTCGTGCTTGCTGCCATGGCGGGTAAAAATGAGGGTGTAGTTGCAGGACTTGTCGGTTGTGGTTTGATCAAGTCTATTGTTTCGATCTCCTCTGATTTGATGCACGATTTCAAGACTGGTCATCTTACACTTACATCTCCAAGATCCATGCTTTTGAGCCAAGCTATTGGCACAGGCATAGGCTGCATTGTATCTCCTCTCACATTCCTTATGTTCGACAAGGCTTTCGATCTCGCCAACCCAGATGGTGAATACAAGGTCCCATATGCCATAATATACCGAAACATGGCTATCCTAGGAGTTGAAGGCTTCTCAGCTCTGCCCCAGCATTGCTTGCAGCTGTGTTATGGGTTCTTTGGCCTTGCCATAGTAGCCAACTTGTTGAGAGATCTTACCCCTGAAAAATTTGGGAAATGGATCCCACTGCCTATGGCCATGGCCGTGCCTTTCCTCGTCGGTGCTTATTTCGCAATCGATATGTGCGTTGGGAGCTTGATCGTGTTTGTGTGGCACTATCTAAATCATGAAAAGGCTGGATTGATGGTTCCGGCTGTTGCCTCTGGGTTGATATGTGGAGAAGGCTTATGGATTCTCCCTTCATCAGTTCTTGCCTTGGCTAAGGTCCACCCCCCAATCTGCATGAGCTTTTTCTCTTCCAGTAAAAGTTGAATCTAGAAAGAATTTTATGCACATCAAGATGTTGAGAAGCTGAAAACTTCTGATAACCTAACTTTTAGAATGCAGCAATTTTCAAGTAGAATAAAATATTGCAGCTATCATGTTACTGTATTTCGTTCAAGCTTAATAAAATATCTTTGACAAATTGAATCAATCTGCATCATCAAAACATAATTCTTTACCATAATATTGGCATTCATTGCCGCAAAATGCATTCTCTAACAGTACCCACCATGTATCATTGGCCTGATGTCATTCTGTTCAACTGTGCTCGAATCATCACCGAATATCAAAGGCATATATGCTGTTTATTTGGTGATTATAATGTGAATCATTCTAGACTAAAATTGATTTGTTTTGATGCCAAAGGGAAAAGAGCATGAATGCAGACCATTGTTCATTTCGGAAATTATAACATGGCAACTGCCGGTTACAATGGCAAGACTTTGCAAGTTACCTACACAAACGAACTTTTCAGGGATAATTAAACAGATGGAAAGAAGCCAAAAGGTAAGAAAACCGTTCAAGTGAGTATTAGAACGCTTCACAGCCAAGGGGACGCTTAGAAAAATGATACTGCATTGGCAACTATTGTCGCTTTAGAATTTGGCAGATCACCAACTCCAATGAACAATTAGAAGCGTAAAAAACACTGGAAAACTACACATTGGTCTGCATGACCACAATGATTTAACCAAGAATCTCTTACATGAATTTGGATCCTTTCTGTGAGACGTGAACTGAGATCAATTAACTGATATTCAGTTCTAATAATTAAGAACATTGATGTTTTGTTGGGGTTGTATCATCGAAGAAGCATATTGACATTGTGCCAACCAATTACAATGATGCATACAGATGCTAGCGTTCAAAATTTCAGAAACAAAAACCAAAAGCAATGTTGCAGATGACTTGGGTTTGTCGTGTTTTCTTGCTTTTTCAGAAGATATTTCCAGTTGAATGGCTTTAAATTCAAAGGCCCACGCCTTTCAAGAAGCGGCGAGATGAAACAAGACATGTCTTGTTCGCCGACTATTTTAAGATAATGGTTGCCTTTTTGTTTTGTTTTGTGTTCTTTTTATTTTTTGGAGAAAGTAATCCTCGGTTAGACAAGTTTGGCACCAATCAAACTCTTCAAGGATAAGGCCCAATACCACTAGGCTTAAAGTGATAAGGAGGATCCGGATGGATTTCACCACTCAATTTAAATATAACCGACGGTTGTTAATCAGCCTTAATGCCAAATACAATCAAATCAGCAAATCTCAACCCCTACTGTGTAGAAAACTTCGAGTGCTTACCTCGAATACTGAAGGCAGAGAAGTAGACTAGAGCCAACAAGAATTCAGCCCTACGAACTGAGCTGAAAGAAGCAAGCTTTTGTTAGTGCATGAATAGTAACCCAATCACAAAAGTAGAATGGATAATTCAGGAGCACATTTTCTACTCCCCGCGTTATACTCATCTCGCCAACATATATGATGATCGGATCAGGAGTTCCTATTACGCTAAAAAAATCCCACGCACGTTCGGAGGTTCTCCTCCTTCTGGATGTCTCCTTCATTGATGACCCAAATCCAAGACTTTTTTTTTTGTTTTTTTTTGTTGCAAGATATTTGGAAGCAACTAGGAAAATATTCTCTAACCCCACACCTATAAATACAAATAAACAATTAAAGACCAAGTATCACGTTTATATCAGTTTTGAGCTAGTTGTCTGTGAACAGGATGGGTCAATCTCATCTACCTGTAGAGTTACGAAATGATCAGTGGTGGTCTACGATACTGCGTCAACAAATATCAAGAAAATTTCTTAGAATTGATAATTAGAGCTGAGAAGTCTAGAGTTTCCTCTCCTCTCTTCTGATTTAATAACTTTTTCTTCAGATAAAAAGTAAGATAATTTGAAAAAAGTTTATCACGTAGTACTCCAAAAAAAAAAAAAATTAAGGGGAAAAAAAAAAGAAACAGATGACTCAAAGGTATCGACAAAATCACCTGAATACTGATTTTGGGTCAACTGGAACAAGATTAGAGGTACACGAACCAAGTCAACAGAAAAATTAACTCATGGATCGAGAACAAAAGTTATTATTACTCCAGCTAAAGATACACCAAGAACCAGATACTTCCTACTTTTCAAGATTCATTGACTCGAGCATCTCGATACACTACTCCCGTTTACTGCTTGTTACGACAGCCACTGTGAAATAGATGAAGGCGAGGATGCAATTTTATGCCAATTATAGTGATACATCACTAAAATCTGTCGCTACAACTTGAGTGAGCTTGAGTGAGCAAAAGAAACATCCTTCTGCACCCTCGAATAAGCAAAGAGAGAAGCACTTTCTCCGAGCAGAAGAAGCCCAGGTAATGATCCAGGCAGCAGAAGAATGGCACGTTAATTAGCAACCCAACAATTAGGCATTTACTCGTTAAACGAGGTTTCGATCTTCTCATGGAGGGTCACCACCAAATCATGAGCATCGTCCAATAGTTTCCAAACATCAAGTTGCCCGGCCATGCTGTTACACTCCCTTATAATTTCGTCCATGCTGTAGTATTTCTCTATAATCAATTTCCTCTTCTGCAATACCGAGGCAGCAATTGCGTAGAGCAACAGATCCTCCGTGGGTGGGGCTCGTTGCCTAATCCTGCTCCAAGCAGATTTACCTACACCAGCTCTAATAGCTGCCTGATCAGCCCACATCACCTCCCAAAGGCACAGCGTCTGTTCAAATGTTAATTCCCTTCTAAAAAGTACCACAACCATCCTATAAACGAAAAAGCAATCCTCCGCTTCAAGGTCTTGTAGGTGTCTGTAAAGGTGGGAGTCCTTGAATCTGATGATTTTAGAGACGACGTTCAGTTGCTTTCGAATCCCAACCTCATCAAGCCTAAAGTTATGCCGAGCTTTCCGCATGAAGCCCACAAAGCACCAGAAAGCCTCGTGATCTTCAGTTATCACAGTGATTATTGGAGAAAGCAGATCACTCATTCCCTGGCAATACCCAATTTCAGGATCATAAAGAGCATAAGCTTCAAGAATCGTCACTAATCTAGCAGCATGAAAGATCCTGCAGGACTCTAGGTGATCATAATCTTTCAAACCAACAACCTCGGCGGAATATCTAGCCTTATCATCTGATACTGCTGCTAGGGATGGTGCGTAGGCTATCCATTCTGCATTTGCACGTACCGCATCAAGGCGGATGATCCGCTGCCATGTTGTAAAATCTTCATTACCACGAAATTTTGATGTAACCTCTGTTACCAAGGGAGACGAATTTTTCGAAGTGAAAACAGGATCATTATCTTCTCTACCATCAGAGGAAGGAAATGTTTGACTAACTTCAGGATCCTCAGAAGAATCTGAGTCAGATGATTCAGTATTTAGAACCGAAACATCAGCATTTGTCATCTGTCTAGAACTATTATCCTCTTCCAACAAAACCTCCGAGCTTCCATCCAAGTATCTAAAGTTAGTGCCCCTTTCATCACTAGAAATAGATTCTCTGGCACTACCCACATCTTCCAAACTAGGAGAGTCATCACCATGAGACACAAGCTGAGCGTCCCCCTCCTTGTTAAAGTTCATCTCATCATCATTCAACTTTATACACCCATCCCCAAACTTCAGTAAGGATCGGCATTGTTTGCGAAGTCTTTCATATTCTTTCCTGCATTAGATATATTGACCACCATTAGAGTTTAAAATGCCAACGCAGATCACAGGTACAGGTGGGAAAAATACCCCATAAACTTATCCAAGAAAAATAGAACGAAATAATATTAGCAAGAGAAAAAACATACCTCTTCTGTACTCTAACGGCATCTCTTTCTTCTTCAGAACTGCTCAAGTCATAGCTGTTGAAAACACAAGTAGTTATGTCAATACACACTTCGCACACCACATGATGCTGAACAAAATCAAGCAAAGCAGCACAGCAAGTATGACCATATAGCATGACGTGAATCTTTAAAATGAGGGCGTCACAAAGATTAGTCCTATTGAAAAATGAACAGTATAGATATATATTAACAAAAAAGAAAAAGAAAAACGGTGAATATATTATAACAGAAGGGGAAACAATCTAAGGGCTAGGGATAGATACAACCCCTGCCCGAAAGAGTACAAAAGCAATGCCTTCAAATTGTTAAGAAAAAAAGAAGAAAAAGAAGATAAAGAAAGAGGAAAAGAAAAAGAGAGAACAAAATATAAGATGAATGCACATAAAAAAAAAAAAAAGGTTGTACTGGAAAGAAGCATCAGAATGCAGCGCCCCTTTTTCGTTATATACAGGAATAGCTCTATACCCAATTACCCATCTGCGTTTGTATGACACATACCTATGTAATAGAGTCTCCCAATTTTGACAGATCATTGATTCCAAAAGAACCATGATCTGATCAAGCGTCCAATAAGTAAAACTTCAAACCTTTTATTATACTTTAGAATTGCAGACATACGAGGACATACTTTTAAACTCGTTGGGACATACTGACACTCATAGACATTTATCGTGGTTAGAGCAAAAATATACCCTTGCTATTATATAATACAGATGGCATGTGCGGTAAGCTAAGGAAGAGAGGGAAGCTGAATAGGGTGGATCTCAAAGAGACATCTGGCTAGCACGGGTATGCAATAAGAAGAGGATGAGATTTAAAAAAAAAAAAATATGAGCATGATGATGATGATGATGTAATAGCAATAATAATGAACTAGATAGTAAGAAACCTGTACCAAACAACTGTTTCTTGTCCAGACACAATGGTTGAAAAGATAAAAGAGCAAATGAGAGAACACCAGCCAAATCAATACCCAAGAACCAATGGTCAGAATTTATGTTTTCAGCTCAAAAAAATATTCGAGAAGGAAAATTTTGGAAAAATCAACATACCATGCTAGATAGGTTCTAACTCATACCGATTACATGGCCACACAATCTGAAGTTCTGAACTAAAATAGCTCATATTTGTGTTAAGATGATGCACTTTGTAAGGAGCCAGAGGAACCCAGCATTCTAACCAGATCTCCCATGGACTAAAGAGAACTACAATATTGTGTGCAATACAAGAGAAGCATATGCAAGATTACAAAAATGAGGGGGGCACTCACAATCCAAGAAGGAACGGCCAGACCTCTGCTCTAATACTTGGATCTACACCCTATTAGAAAACATCAGATCAAAACCCAACCAGTAAATATCTCAAAGTTATGAAAGAACTTATAGCTCTTGAAATAAAATGTGTGAGACAATGTGATTTTTACTCACTCCACTGCGAACTTTTTTTAAAAACTTGATGCCACCATCTCGAAGCCTCCCATCTGGCGTGAACAAACTTCTCCATTGTTGCGGTGAAAGTGCGTGCTTTCTTTTCTTGCGTGACCATGGCGATTTAAGGCGTCCCCTAAGACATGGTTAATATAGAAAAGTCAATTCATTTTAATCATATCCAATGAAATAGCGTGTCCTCAGCATGATACACAATTACCTACCTAGTATCTATGTACCTCCTTCTAAGAACAAGGATAATGACACTCGTAACTCACCAGTTATAGTTGAAAAATAAAAGATGACTGAAATGATCAAGTATTCTTAAAGACCGAAGCAAACTAGAGATTTGGATAGTAACTCCAGAATGTGAGAAAGGAACCTGACCGTACAGGAAACAACATACTCCAGAAAGGAGACATGGAACTCAGAAAGCCTAAACATCTAGATAGAACAAAAAAATAAAGCCTATAAACAGGGTTAAAACCCGAAACGCCCAAGATCTCTGTCGAAAACTAGGTTAAAGCTTAATTTTGAGCTGAATAAGAGAAATGGGAAGCAAAAGAGGAAGGAAAGAGAGACTCACCGATCAGATGAGGAAGAAGAAGCCGGTGAAGAGGAAGTGACAACGAATAGAACCGAACGCAAATGAACCCATGACGATGACGCTGAGGACAAAGCTGAGGACGGGGAAGACGAAGAAGGAGGAGAATTCGAATTGGGATCCGGAGACGACGAAGTTGGAGTTCGTTTAAGCGCTCTCATGGATGGAAAATTGAGGAGAGGGCAGAATGGAATAGGGTAGATTTTCCGTTTTACTAAGCAAATAAAATGGAATTGGGGCTTATAGATGAATTCGAAATTGTGGGAATAAGAGAACGTGATTGGGGTTTTACCTACGGGCAGAGTAGAAGAGAACGAGGAGGACAGCGAGGCCCGCCAAGGCTGTGACCGCGACGGCTGCATTCGGTTGTGCCCCCGCCATCATCCGGGAGAAGAAGCCGCCGGCGACGCCGAAGGAGGGGGCGATGTCGGTGCCGGAGGCGATCATAGAGGGGAAGAAGATAGTGATCGGGTGCTTGGGTTGGCAATGCCTTATCTTTAGAACTAGGTTGGAGGTAGGAAGGTGAATGTAATGGAAGAAGAAACCATGGTAGGGGAAAGGAAGAAGAGAGTATGGGGTAGGCTTCGATTTTTACCACTTGGGAGAAGAGGCAGCAGTTCCTTTGTTTATGCCTCTTTGGCTGTCTCTGTGTAGATGCAGAAATGTGGAGAGAGAATGAGATGAAGAAACACTCACAACTGGATTACTCCATCAACAAGTCTCGTCCCTCCCAGATGCTCTAAACCTTTTACTCATCCTTCGCGGACGGGATGATTACTTCAAACGACGCCGCATCATGCCCCTCCAACCACCCAACTTTGCTATTTACCGAATCTTGACGAATCTACATATGCCACTTTTATCCGAGGCTTTAATTTAATTTTTGTTTTCAAGACACCAATTCTTTTATTTATTTATTTTTTTTTTTGAATGTTTGGAAGAGAACTGAGAAAAGGAGAGGAAAAGAGGAAAACGGACGCGCCGGACGGAAGTGACGGGCGGCGGTGAGAGATGGGATGAAGGAGGAGGTAGAAGAGAGAGAGAGAGAGAGAGAGAGAGAGAAAACCTTTTTTGAAAAAAAAATTAAACAATAATGAAGTAAATTTTCTTATATTGAATTTTGAATAGAAAGAATGGGGTAAGTTGTTTTAATAAAAAAAAATTGTCTCAACTGTAATTTTAAACAGAAAGAGAGAAATAATTTAGAAAAAGTACTGGCCATTCATGTTATGGATTGAAGAGCAAAAATGGTATAAAGGCGTTAAAAGCATGCTCTATTTACCGCTCGATGAGGAGGGGGAGCAAGTAATAATGTGTTGTTAGAAGCTTTTTGAAGCATGCCAAAATTTCCATGATTGAATTATGAGGCATACAAAAAAATAAATAAAAATAGGTAACATAAAACAACACTATTAACAAACAAACCTGATTTGAGTTTCCAAAATATATTGGTTTTACTTCAAGGGTAGCAAAGAACCAAGAATATGAACCCATCTGCCAAATCCAGTTCCAATTCCAATTCCAATTCGGGTTGACTCGAGACTTCTCAACTTGGAAGCAAATCCAAGGGGGCAAATGGGCTTGAAAGTTAGGCAGATCCCACAAATATTTGGTGAAGGTATCAGAGGCAAGCGTATTGAAATTACTTTTTTCCTTTACTGGGAATGAACGTTCAAAAGCTGATTCAGACACATTTACCAAGCAAACTTCACTTACACGTCTCTTCTTTTTTCCACCAACATTTTTTTACGAGTAGGGTAAGAATTGGGTTGTAATACACTTTGACTTGGGTGAGGTGGTCACTCGAGACTTTGTAGTCCACAAAGTCGGGCGCGGCGCCTTTTTGTTGTTTATTTGATCATTGAAAGAACAAAGCAAAGAGGAAAGAAAGAAACTTGCTTGGAGTGCGAAGGAGAGACAGTGGAAGAAAATTTGTGCGCACAGGCAGAGGGGATGTCACACACAACACATAGTGCATTCCTCAGACCACAACAGTTACAGCGAGCAAAAGTGAAACATACTTATTCTTTCTCGTCTTCTTTTTCATGCAAACCAAACATAGTTTGAATTTGTTGCACGTAGGAGGGAAATGACAAGACCATACTCATGTTTGTGTTACCAGACATGACAACAGATAGAACAACGAGGTTGCCTTTTCCTAGAAACACACACACATACAAACAACGAGCACGTTCTACAGGGCCAAGAAGATGATGGCTGTCGCATAATATCTGCTCTTACTTTTCTTCCTCTTTCTCTGTCACCAAACACAATCCTTGAACGAGAGATTTGATCAATGGGGCACTCATTACTCCTTCAAGGAAGTCTGGCAATTTTGGAATTTTTATTGTATAAACTAACTCATTGCTATTTACACCAACTTCTGTGAATACAAATTCGCAGACATAAGATTTGGCTGGCTATACGACCCACACATTGCACAATTTACAAGGGGTTGAAGGCTCTTGTACACAAAGGGGAAGAAACTACATTATACACATTTCTCTCCAACAGTTTCAGCTGCATCCCCTGTCAAGAACCAGGTCAGTTCACCCTCAGGAGAAACCCACTGGATAGGCATTTTACCATCCAAGTCTCCACTATTTTTAACGGAGTTGCTCGTAGATATAGCTTGGTGACCACTAGTTGACACTATTGCCATATGTGCCGATGAGTTGATAACGGGCAAGGTGAGAGTAATGATATCGATGGGAAGCTTTGGTGATTCATGAATAAAGGTGACCCATTTCCCATTGTCCTCTTGCAGAAAAGGATGGTCTGTGAATGCAGACGCTATATGGCCATCAGGGTCCATTCCAATGAGCATGAGATCAAACTTAGGTAGCCCAGTAGCCGTAGACATGTCTATCACCCCACACTTGACCAAATGTCTGAGGCAGGTTTCATAATCATCTGTTGCACCTTCAGCAGACAGTGCCTCATTGATTGCATACACATTCCCAGGCAGAAGAGGTACCTAACGAATTTTTAATCCTACTTTAAAAAATTCAAGATGAAGTTATTAAGAAACTATGAGAACTAGTTTAGGGAGAGCTTCTTAAAATTTCGGGGTAACAAGAAACCAGAACATTGTTGCATCTTGAAGCAACCAAAGGGCATGGAAGCTAAAACATGGGCTAGCTCAAGCCATATTGGTTTGATGAGACATTTCACACATTGTACCTTTATGGAGAATACTTCATTTGAAGCTTTTGGTTTCCACATGGCGACTGGAGGTATGCAAAAGAAAGCTTTGAACAATCATACCTGAGAGAGAAAGTAGTCATAGGCTAGCTTATAATTGCAGCCATCCTGATCCTTTGGTATGGTTTTTTCATCAAGCCAAAAGACGTGCCATTTTGACCATTCCACGGAATCCATGTAGGGTGGCTCAACTAGTTTTCTGAAACGTGAACACAGTCAAAGATAGTTACCACGAATGAAGGGCTTAAGATAAACTATGGACATTTTAACTATGTTTTTTTCTTTTCAAAGTCAGTGAAACAAAAAAGATTAAGAAAGGGGGAGGGAGGCTGGGGAGGTTCTCACCGAAGGGACTTGACCAAGGACCCACCAGACAAAACGAGGGAAAAAGATCCTCGCTTCACAGAAAACTTATGAGAGAGATCAGCAGTGTATTTAGCAAGAGAAACCATCAGAGCCTCCTCCGTATCGAAAATCTTCTGCGCCATCGCCGCACCCTCAGTGGAAGCTTTAGGGGGTGCGCCAAAGTGGTGGGGATGGGAGCGAAGCAGGTTGGAGGAGAAAGCGGGAGGTTTTGGGAGAAGCGGAGGTAAAATTGGGCGAGCGGAGTAGAAACTTCGCAGGGAGAGGAGGAGGGAAGGTGAAGAGAATGCCATAGAAGGGCAAGCCGATAAAATGATCTAAGGCGAGTGTACAATGGATCAAAAAAGAAAAAGTATATTTTAATAAATAAGGCTATGGGCTGGAAGTCTCATAAGATCGGGCCGTCTGGACCCGTTTTTCCATCCGTAGGCCTTTTGATGACTTAGATTCAGACCTATTCCTTTCTACGAAGCCCTAATTCGGAAGCATATAAAATGTACTGAGGCGGGTGTCGCACAGGTAGAATTGTAAACCAGAGAGAAACGAACGGTGCGACAAGATGCAGATCTTCGTGAAAACCCTTACTGGGAAGACGATTACGTTGGAAGTTGAGTCCAGCGACACCATCGACAATGTCAAGGCTAAGATCCAGGATAAGGAAGGTTGGATTCTTCCCAAGTTATTTTGTTTCTCAACCAATATTTCTTCCTCTTCTTCTTTTTATCATTTGGAATACACGTGTTTTGGATTTTTATAATTCACGGTGCATGTTTCAGGTATTCCCCCGGACCAGCAGAGACTTATCTTTGCTGGAAAGCAGCTTGAGGATGGGCGAACGCTCGCTGACTACAATATCCAGAAAGGTTGCCACTATCCCTATCATATCATTGTTTCATCTTTCTTATAAAGAGAATTAAATTGGGCTGATAATATTAGAGAACGTAGTTTATTGTTTGTTGACGAGATAATCTCATCTTCTGCGTTAGCTTTATTGGTAAATATGTTTTTGCAACCATCTGAGTATTTCTTTGAAAAGCATGGTTTGATCGCCGATGAGGGTTTAACTTATGTGTTTTATGGGAGTACAATTAGTTTCCCCAAGTGTTTGATAAGGGCAATATTCTAAAAATTGAACATTTCAACTCATTGCTTTATTTTTGTATTATTTGCAGAGTCAACTCTGCACTTGGTGCTCAGGCTCCGTGGTGGTATTATTGAGCCGTCGCTGATGGCATTGGCTAGGAAGTACAATCAGGACAAGATGATCTGCCGCAAGTAAGCTTCAATTTGCTAAATTATTTAAATAAAAATGTCTTCTTTGGTTCTTCTATATGGTACTCTTTGTTGCCTTGTCTTGCAATTGCTTATACGTGGTGTTGAATTTGGTGGGTAATTATATGCGTTCTGTTTCAATTTCTCTAGATTTAAGGTCAATCCCCAACTCTGTTTACATCCTACTTATCAATCCGAAACATTGAATGCCTTTGAGCTGACCATCTAATGTATATGTATATATATTATATGATTATTCCTTACTCGGTTTCTAACTTGATCATGTACAATTAAATTAAAGGTGTTATGCCCGCCTGCACCCTCGTGCTGTCAACTGCAGGAAAAAGAAATGTGGACACAGCAACCAGGTATTGTATTTTTATATTTCCTGCTGTGCAATTTTAATAGATCTATAAACTCGCTGCATGACTAAAAGCCTTTTTTGGTTAATCATTCATTTGCAGTTGAGGCCAAAGAAGAAGATCAAGTAGACTGTTGATGATTTTGAAAAAGGAAACCTATGCAGTAGTTTATGTTTTGATTTATTTTCTGGAGCATTTGTGCTTCGAACTATTAAACTCATTAGGAGTTTGATTGTTATGATTTTTGCTTCTTTTTTTTTTTAAACATTCTCGTGTATTGCCATGTTTGTTCTCGAATTTTGAATTCCAAATCTTGAGCTCGTCGTATTACCTATTTCCACACTTGATTACTATTTCCACACTTGATTACTATTTCCAGCTCATTTTTGGCTTCTTCCCCGCACTTGAATAACTTTAAAGCAAAAGACTTGGACAACAAATACAATAAGAATATTTTACATTAAGTACTCCAAATTTCATAATATTCATTTTGGTAAAGCTATGGGTGATGGGTGGAATCTTATTTCTGATTGGTCGAACGATGACAATCACATTCACTTCTTTGTTATGGATAAAGCAATAGCCTTGATGTTTCATTTGTGCCCCTCCGTCCACTATCTTTACATCATGCATAAAAATAGACATGAATTACCCCAATTGGGTGTCACCTTCAAAAGCTTGCGTACCGAGCTGTCTGCACTATTTATTGGATGCTACTAATGAACATGCTAGTGATGAACTTCCTATAGTGTTCTTATATCTGTTTATTTCGTAATTCAACTACGACTAAGGAATAATGCTTGCCTAATGCATGACTGTTGGAACTAGGATTTTATTTACGTAGTAAACGATTACAAATCAACTAGGTGATGACAGTTTCTCGGATTAGTTCATGGTAATCAACTCTAATTGGTAATCTTCCACCTGGTAGTAATAAGACCAATATTTAGGAGCCAATCTTTAGTATACTTTGGAAACCCCTCAAATTTAGCCATTGCAAATTGCGTTGGGACTTTGTTAAGTTCCTAAGTGGATGTAGTAATAAGAACGAACATTTGGGAGCTAATCTTTAGTTGAGTTTGGATTCCTCTCATCCCCAGAAACTTAGCTCCTGCAAACTGCTACACGGCTGACATTCAAATATGATACCACCACCATCCGAATCAAAGCCGCACCAATTTTCTGATGATTCAAACGAACCATTCGGGTTCAAAAGTTGACATGCTTGCTCCACCGCATGGCTTATGTCGTTGCTTATGCCTTCCGACGAATGGGTCATTTCAAGTCCTCGATCACCTTCTCCATTCTCTGTACCCCTCTTGTCTGTGTTATAATTATTGCTCAAATACGTGACTCCACTCTGTCCTAGTTCATCATGGAAGCTTTGTGGCTTTTCTTTTGTCTCGTAAATGGTTTTTGCAATCTCATTGGAATAATGTCCCTCACGAGGTCCTTCTTGAACAAGCTCGCTTAGCTTCTGCAACTGTTTCAAATGGCAGCATATTGTTTACTCATCAACTGATGAAAATGCTCAGCAATAGAAGGACTTTAGCAAAAGGAAGAAAAACTTTGGTACCTGTGAGAGCAAGGAGTTCTTCTCTTCCTGTAATGTTTTAAACTGAGATGCTAGATTGTCATAATTAGCTCTGAGGCTCCTGAAATTGTTCTCCATCTCCTTGGACTTCCATCTTACCCTTCTATTCTGAAACCATATAGCAATTTGGCGAGGTTGCAGTCCCAACTCAGTTGCAAGCTGCACCTTCTTCCTGGAATCGAGCTTTGAATCCGATGAGTAAAATATGGACTCCAGTGACCTGATTTGTTCATCACTAAACCTTCTTTTGTTCGTGTTGTTGGTTTTCTTCTTCCTCCTCCTCCTAGGAGTTGAACATATCTGTGAAGAGGCTACTGCTGCGGTCTCAAAATTTGGTAGTATGAAATACTCCTGTCTCTCCATAACTTTTGTCCATTCATTCTCCTGAAAACCACACAGGAAAATAGAAGAGAATATATAGGCGGGTAAGGTAAGTAAGAAAAGTGTGAAACGAGTTTCTGCATGGAAGACCAATGGAGTTCGCTAACGTGTGGCTTTTTCCAGTCCATCCCTAGTGGTTATCTGCATCCATTTTCCCTTTTCAGCTTCAAAACTAAGGATACCACAACCCTCTACAGTATTTTCTTCTTCTTCTTGAAACGCTTTTGCTATAAAGGCTTGGTAAGTGTCAAAAAGCACTACACTGCATGCTTATCCCCTAGCTAACTTGGAATGCATTCAACACCTTTTCTTTTACATAGCCACACATATCTGCTCTAGTACAAAAATATCGTAGTCATGGTCTCAATCAGAGCCTCTAATTTTAGTTTTGAAGGATAATATCTGGTTGTGGGCAACAAAAGTTGAGATAAAGTGCGTTAAGAAAATGGTGAATCAAATAAACTTTGTGAAGAGAAGATAAGTTTCGGGGAAGGTAGGGCTTGCCAGAAAGAGCTGGTATTGGCTTTGGCTTTGGCTTTGGCTGTGGCTGTGGCCCTCAGATCGTGTTTACAAAGGGGGCAGTTGGTTGGCAGGAAAAAGCGATTGGCTTTGGCTTTCGGCTGGTGTTTTGTTGGGCTGGAGATGGATGGCAGGACACGAAGCGATGGAATTCAATGTCTTTCCTGTATATTCATACATAGAAGGGCAATGCTTGCACGCCACGGCCCTTGAGTTCATGACGCGGACAATCTCCTTTGAAAAGTTGAAGCTACGAAGTTTGTGAGTGGGAAGCTGGCCTTTGTGAAAAACTCCCGAAAAAGAAAAGGGATAAAGAAAGGTGCTGAAGTTTGGTGGGGAGTTTGGAATCTGGAGGTAAGTTTGTGATTGGTTTAGAAGGGTTTTGATATTACCTAAAATTGAGAAGAAAGATTTTGCGTTATTTCGAAAAGGGGAATGCCAAGGGGAGAAGAAAGGGGGAGGAAATGAGGTGCTGAGAGGGAGATGGTGGGGGGAAGGGTGTGTGTGTGGACTATGAAGCACCTTCTAATAATAATGATAATGTGTTTGTTCCATTTCCATCCTTCTATCTAAAATGGGATTTTATCATAACAACCTGTTTTCCCGCGGGTTCAGAATAGGGAGTGGGGGAGACAGGAGAAAGAGAAGACAAGCAGTTAATTACTGAATTTGAATTTTGAGTTTTGACTTTGAAATTTGCATTTGCATTTGCATTTGCGTTTTGCATTTGCATTTTGCATTTCCAGTTGCCGGATGCCCTCCTCCCCCCTCTTTCACCCCACCTTTATTCCATGCATTTTCTCAGCCTTTCGGTGCTGCTACGTCCACCGTCTCCCCCTCCTCCCCTGCGGCCACCCATACCATTGCCCATTGCAGCCCTCTTCTAATTAGCCATCCTTGTTTTTGTACGTTGCTCGTTGCCGTTTGCTGCCCGCGCGCCCCTGCGTGCGTGCGTGCGTGCGTGCGAGGGGAGAAGTCCCTTCCCCACCTCACCCCAGGGGCGACGGACAAAAATCGATGTTCTTCATTGCTCCTCTCTCTTTCTTGGATCCTGCGACCTTCGATCTCACCACCATCTCCTTCATCGCCCTTATCCTCCTCCTCTCTCTCCTCTCCCTCACCTTCATCTTCCACCTCCATCTCAAGTCCCGCACCTCCCACCATCTCCAGCGTTTCAATTCTCTCTGGACCGTCCGTTTCCTCCTCGTCGCCTTCATTGCATCATGGGCCCTCAACGAGCTCCTCCGCCTCTCCTTCTTCCGCCGCCGCTATCTCTACCCCTTCCTCCCCTCCCTAACCTCCCTCCACCAATCCACCCTCTGCCAACTCCATGCTCTCTTCTCCCTCGGCCTTTTCCAGCCCTGTTTTCTCATTACCCTTCTCTACCTCATCAATGCGTCCGCCAAGAACAGGACCCCTCACGACTACGGAGCTATTGCCTTCCTTCTCCTCGTCTCCATGCCCATTTTCTTCCTCCACCTTTTCATCGTCTTTTACACCCCCTTCAAGGACGAACTGCCCCCCGCCTTCAATCAGAGCTATCTCATTATACAGGACGGTTTTGACAATGCGACCGTCTTGTGCGCCTACCCACTCTTGAGTTCCATTGCCTTCTCTGGCTTCGGGATCGGCTACATGCTCTGTTTCTTGTTCTCTTGCTGGAAAGTCGCCTCCATGGTCATCAACAAGTCGCTCAGGATTCGAGTTTACGCCTTCGCTTTCACCATCATCATTTCCTTGCCCTTGCAGATTATATTTCTTGGCCTCTCGGGCCTCTGGAGGCCAGACGAGCCGGCTTACTCGGTGGTTGCGTTGGTTGTGTTTTTTTGTACGTTTCTATGCGCCGCCGCGGGGGAGGTCATTCTGGTCATTGTACCAATCGCCGATTCCTTGGCCGCCGGCGGGGTCTCTCGGTGGACCGGAGAGCCCTTGAAGATGTTGGGAGACGGTTGATAATTTTGACAAAGAGTAGTAAGGATGACAAGACCTGGTGCCAACATGGGAAGGAGGGCAAATATGGTCTGCCCAGCCTCGGCCCACGGCGGCGGTGCGGCGGTTCAATTCACAGGAGAAACTGGGGAGAAGAATATGATATGTAAAGCTCAGACCAACTTGTTTTCTTCTCAATTGTTCGAAGTCTTTAAATAGAAAGAAAAAAAAAAAAGAAAAGAAGGTAATATCTGATAGTACGGTTTTGTAATTTTCTGGAAATTGTTGAGTGAACTACAACCATTGTTTTTAATTGCATTAGAGATTCTTCTCAATATTCATGTCAACTTATTTATTTCCATGGAAAAGGGTGAGATGAAACAGAATCCTTCAACCTCCTGAGTTTATCTCTAAATTAATATAATCAAATCAAATAAGTAAAAGACAATTAAAATTCATTTTTATTGGGAATCAACCTCCTTTCCTGCATATCTCAATCACAAACGGACGTAAGAATAACGCTACTTTTCTTTTTTTTTCTTTTCTGTGTATTTGTGGTTCCTGTCATTTACGTCAGTCAACCACACTCTTTAAGTTGTTTTTGTTTTTGTTTTTTTATTTCATCATATGACCTAATTTGACCCTGCTGAAGATCATAGGTCACCTTGGCCAATAAATCCAAAAATGGGAAATAATCACCTTGTAGCACACAAGGTTGAGTCGAGGTGAAGTACCAACTGCCTAAAGAGGGGGTCACAACCTAGTGAGCAAATTATAATAGAGTCCAAATCCAAAAAGAGGAAAGACACACCTTACCCCATAAGAAGTCAAGTCGAGTTGCCAACTATCCAAAGAGGGTCATGGCCGACTAGGTTGGTGATAATTGAACCAAGCTCTCAAAAAGCAAGCAGATTGGTTTGTTATTTAAAACTTGTAAAGAAATAAAAGCGTATACGCACATTTCAAATCAGATGTTGACAAACGGGAAAACGAGTATTATGAGGACAAGCTGTGGAGAACAAAAATGCTCCTTCCAAATTATTTCTTTTCAGAGTTTCTCGATCATTTCAAAATTGTAACATCTTTATGAGTGAATGAGAAGTTCATCTGCAGGGGTCCAAACTCAAATATATTTTTCAACTAAAAGGATATATGCAGAAAGGAAAAAGAAGAATAAGGAAATAAGAATGATGAGAATTCAGGAGTAGTGGACCCAAACCTAAGAGTGTCCTCTACATTTGAGATGAAATGTGTGGTATTGAGAGAGAAGGCAAGGAAGTGAAGGAGAAGGAGTCATTACAAGTTTACAAAACAAAATTGGATATCAAAATGGTTTGCTTATCTCACCAAACTCAATAATACAGAGAATGTTAGAAGCTTGCCAAATCGCTCTCCCACAACCCAGAATAATAACTTAACCTTTGCCTCACAACCCCCCTCTCTTCCCTCTTCCCTCTTCCCTCTTCCTCCAAATTTGCCCCACATCTCTTTTTGTCCTTCTTTTCTTCTCCCTGAGTTGGGTTCTCTTTATTCCTTCTTCTTTACCCTTTATTCCTACCTACTCTTCGTTCTCGCGTCTCCCTCAATATACTTCCGTCAAACTCAAATTCCCACTCTGTAATCATCGTCCAAACAGTACAGTTTCTCCCAACCTTAACTAAATCAATTGTTTTGGTTGAGAATAAAACAGAACCATAAACTAAGAAGAGATAAGGGGTGGGACTTGAGGCTTAACTGGTAATGGCTGAAGAAGAAAGCAACCAAATGGCCTCTACAAATTAAGAAAGGGTGTGAGTGAAGGGTTCCGTAGAGCCTTAGATAGCTGCTACAAATAATGCCTCGCCGGCCCACCTTGACCAAACTCTTCATTATCTTAACTTTGACGCAAATACCAACTGTGTACAATCCTTTGACCAAGCATTCATCAAAAAAAAAAAAAAAAAAAAAAAAAAAAAAATCTCAAGATTTTACAACACTTTCGCTTCAAATATTCCAAACGATTCAGCTGTTGCAAGGGAAAACACTGATGGAAACTTTCAACACGGTAGTCTGGCTATCAAGTTCATTTGCGTGGGTTGTTTACCTATATCTATTTGGAACACACAGACATGATTGTACAAAACACCTGTTCAAAGTCGTTCTATATATTATCCATGCGGCAGCAGGCAGCAGCAGAATAATGAACAAAACAAACAGAGAACGGAACATCCAGAGTGCAGATGATGAAAGACTCACGCAACAGAAGAGACTAAAGAGCGGAGAGTTGATTAAGAGTTTCCAGTTAGAAACATTGAAAGCAAGTGCTAAGTGTTCCCAGGGATCAACCCTACATAATCCATCCATCCATCATAACATGTCAGAGATAATCGATTAAGAGCCTCAAAATGCCATCCACTCTATAAAAAACCTAAACAAATATCTCGTTCACCAATAGCACCTTCTAGTTCAAGGTACCAAAAGGTACCAACACTGCAGAGGATCCATGCATCACTAAAGGCAACAACCCCTTCTGAACATATCTCTATAACCATAATATATATATATATATATATATATGCAATATATATAAATATATCTATTGAGCACCAGACCGACATGGAACAGATGCAGGGATCATTCAGTTCAGCTGGGCACGAGGAGAGCGAGGACGAACTGGGGTCTTTGATGGGCTCACCCTGAAAACAAACCCATAAGAATCAGAATGGTTATATTCTTCAGAACAAAAACACATGCATTTTTCAAAATACCCAACAAGAATGAGCTATAATAACCTTATTGGCAGGGAACCCAACACCACTCCACTGCAATTAAGAGCAGCAATTGCACTCTCAGCCTGCAAATTAGTATCAAATCCACACTTTCATGCAAAGCTATGGGTAGGTTACAGCTAACATAACATTCATGTGACTGCATAAACACCACTGTTTTCTAGATATACTTTTAGGGCATAGCTAATCCAGTTTTAATCACAAACGTGAAACACTAGAATCATTCAAATGAAAAGGATCACATATCAAATGATTTCAAAAGACCAAACATGCATTGCAACAATATTTGACAGTGTACTAGACAGAAGTGATAGATAAAATAAGTGAAGCAGGTACTCTAAATGCATTCTGTACACCACCAGACCAAAGATGTATTGGCGAATGGTATACACAAAAACCACAATAGAGTGGTTGTATGGCAAACCACATCCATTATGAAGTCTACATGCATTATATACCACTGTATTGCCACAAAACCAAAGATGAATTGGTGAATGGTAAGAACAAGAAACACAACAGAAATATTTGACCAAACCCACCACACACACACACACACCCAAAAAAAAAAAAAAAAAAAAAAAAAAGAGGAAAGTTATAAACATGGTAGGATGAAAGGTTATAAAAAAACAAAAAGCAAAAATATCAACAGAAGAGAACAGGATTACCATTGTAAACTCAACAAATGCTATACGAGTGGAATGATGATAATCTCCAAGTAGCCTAAGGCGCTGAACCTACATAGGGTTAACAGATGACGTAGATTAAGTCACAACCAGAGAACATAAAAGCACTGTAAGAAGAATCACATTAAAGTCTTAAAAAATACAACATCTGTTATACGAGAAAGTGCAGACCTCTCCACATAATGATTCAAAGAACAGCTTGACCTCTGCTTGAGTAACCTACATAACATGAAAACAACAAATATAGCAATAAAAAATATTGAAGTTCTTTCAACTTCTACTCTTCCAAAAACACAGTTCTCAATTACATTCAGAGATTTTTCACTTCCAAACATACCTTCTTGTCAATATTTGTACAATAGATAGTTCTTGAGCACATCTCACGTTCGTCATCCGACTAAAAACAATAGAACACGAGAAAGCCAATTTCAAGAAAAGAAGTGGAATACATTGTAATGAGTTGATAGCATAGCTAACAAGTTAAAATGTAGTAAATTTTAGATGAATGACATTGATGGCTGATAATTACCCTGGGTAAAAATTCAGGATTGACAGGTGCTATTGCAGTTTTTGAGGGCAGCACTCTGACTGGATAAAAACCAAGCACTGTCCCTGAAAGATTCAAGGAAGCCCTTGCACCCTCTGGTAACATGAAGCAAATCAGATATGATAGCACAAGTAGGAAATGTATCAATGAATAAACTGAACTTGGGATTGTACCTTCATCAGTGAACTCAATGAAGGCAAAATGAAGAATGGAGTTGGGATCACCACAGATACGACAGTCAACAACCTAATGAAGAAGGCAAACATTAAGCTAGCAGTAAAACGCCAAAAATCATATCAAATGGAAAAAGGAGAATAACGAGTCACCTCTCCACAGTTAGCAAAGACAGTAGCAAGTAGCTCTTCAGTCACCTACAATGCATTTCCACCATCCAAAAATGAATAGGTAAAAAGGACATGGCTAGGCACATAAGCAGTAGAGTTTGGGGGATGGAGGGCTCTTACCTGCTGATCAATGTCTGATACATACACCGTCCTCCGGGTCATCTCATCTCGCTTCACTGCATTCATCTTATTATTCGTCTTCCGTCTTCCTTGACTAAAACCATTCTTCTTCTACCGAAAAGAATAGAGAAACAACAGAAAATACAAATCAATATGAGATTCATTCAACATAAACAAAGGAAATAGAATAGAATTCTGTACAATCCCTAGTACTAAAACGAGCAATCAAATAATACAACTCTCGTAGCAAGATCACAGCACTTAGAAATGAAAGTGCGGATTATTCAAGGCTTAACAATAGTCTAAATAAGCTTCCCAGATCTTTAAACAGAACATAATACCCCACATACCCTTCGATTATTATTCCCTTCGTTGTTGAGAGAATTAGCTTGCAATAGAAAGTCGTTCGTATACCCAAGGGCAGCACCGCCGAAGTAACCAGAAAAATTTTTAGCTAGCGAAGGAGGAACAAATTCCTCAGCCATGGGATTCAATTTGGATAGTAAGTCCTCCAGATCCCTCATATCCCTCTTAAAGTTTTCCCCTCCATCGGCTCCGTTTATCACTCCATTAGGCCTCTGATTCATCCCATAACCACCAGCAGACTTCACCATTAGCGACTGGGCATTAGTTTCAAACCCGTTCTGCATCTGACCCATTTGGGACTTGAAATTGGGTGAAGGAAGTGCAAAAGAAGCTGCGGCAGCAGCTCTCTCCTGGAGGTGTGCCTTCTTCTGTGTATTCTGATCGATTCCGTTGGGATGAAAGTCGGGTTCTGCATTAATCGAAACCGCAGAATCGTTCTTAGGCTTCTGATTTTCGACATCCTTGGGATCATTAGAATCGGAGGAAAGCATCGTGTTTTCAAAACTTTGACTTGGAGAGCCGATTTTGGGTCCAACATTCTCAGCAACCGCCATGATGGGAAAGAGGTTTGTGCAACTAGATCGTTCTTTCACAATCTTATTCTGGAAAAAAAAAAAAACAAAAAAAGAAGAAGGGTATGATCGAGATATCCGTCGGGGTAGAAAAAAGCAAGAGAAATCGGGAAAAGAATATTAATAATAAGAATAGGAATAAAAAGAGCGGTCAAAGAAGAGGTAGGGTGTTACCTGATGGGGGGAGAGGGCTTATCTAATACATTTCCATTGGAAAACGGCGAAACCCAGGAGGAGATCGTGGAGTAGAAGAAGTAAGAGAAGAGAAACGAAATTGAAGAGGATCGAAACGAAAACGAAAAACCCTGTGTACGAATTAACAAAAAGGTGGAGAGCGAGAGAAAGAGAGAGAAGCGAAGTGTGAGTTTCCCGTTTGGTAATTAGTGTAGAAATCGAGAAAGAAAGAAAGAGGGAAGGAGGAGTGTGTAGGTTGATTGCTCAGATCGTCGGATTGCGGTGGACTATCTCTTGGGGCCTCCTTTCACAGCATCCCAGAAATGACCGATGAGATGAAATTTTTGGTACGCCCCCTTCCCCTTCCTCTCAACATATTTCAGGGACACCAAACTTTTATTAATTCCCAAAATGCCCATCTGCCTCCCATTACCCATGCATCAAATCAACAATCACCATGCATCATGCATTCCTCTCTTTATTTCTTTTCTTTCCCTATTTTCTTCATAATTATATCTTACTACATTTCATTTTTTCCCATTATAAATGGAAATTGCATTCACCACCCACCACCACTTTTTCTTTTTACCATTGTTTCACTTTTTTCCCCTTAATTTCTAAAAAATATATCCTAATGCTTTCTTTTAATTTTTTTTTTTTTTTTTTATTGTGTCCGATTAACCCATTTGATAAAAAGAGTACATGTGAACTCATAAGATATACATTTTTTTTTTTTTTTGGACGAGGAACTCCACACAATTTTTTCTAAAGTATATGATTAAAGATAAAATATGTTAAAAATAACTCTTTGTTCATTTATGAGAATATTTTTTGATATTTCACGTTGTCCAAGATAACTAAAGTGACATCAAGTTGTTAGAGTGATGCAAGGGAAGGGGAGGATGTTAAATATCTAATCCAAGTTCTAAATCCTAAACTTAGCGGTGTTATAGATGATTTTTTTTTTTAAAATTGTATTTGTTTTCTCAACTTATTTTTCCGAAACATTTGAATTTTTAACCAAAATCTAAATTTCATAACGTAATTTAGCTTAGATTTGATCACATTTCTAAAAATAGATAAGAAACAAAGAAATCAATGAATTTTGGCGAATCACAAATAGGCATTCGAATATGAGGAAAATAAATTTATGAGTATGCTACACAAATAAAATTGGTAAATTAAATAATATCAGTTTTCTACCATAAATCCATTCCACAGAGTATTTTTAAGAGGGTAAAATTGTTGTCTTGTTAAGTTTTAAGATAAATCTTTGAGGTCGAATTTGTTATTAAGATTCCCTAAACTCCTATTCTATTAGAAATATTGGAGGAAAAAAAGTTTAATATTACTTTTTCTAAAATGAGATTTTATTTAAGAGGAAAAATCTTTTGTTTCACCGGTTTGACCATACACATTTTGTTTTGGATAAACATGAATTTAAAAAGTGTTATTTGTTTGACTCAAATTTGATATTTAGTGGTTCCAAAAAAAAAAAAAAAAAAAANCTCAAATTTGATATTTAGTGGTTCCAAAAAAAAAAAAAAAAAAGAATCAAATCAAATCAAATTCATTTTTTGAATATTTTTAGGGAAAAAAAACCAACGAGATATTGCTTTCCATATATAATATTTTCAGGGAATTAGTTTGAAGAGAGGATGGGGTAGCAAATGAATTGATAACTTTATGATTTTATGAAAGTTGAAAAGATTTGAAGAGAAGGGTGTGGCAGTAGGCGGGGTTTCATCAAGGGGATCCCGTCCATCCAAGGCAAGAAGGTTGCGCCGGATTGGACACAAATTTATATTGAAATTTTATATGTTTTTCTAAAAACATGGGAAGACATGAAATTGAAAGCTGGTAGCATGAGAAATAAAATTCAGGATGTGGGGGTTAATAAATCTTGGGGACAACACAATGATGAGTTAGGAGTGCACATGTTTGTTATTGGGATTTGTTTATTACCATTTCCTCTTCACTATTCCCATTCACATTTTAATTCACATATTCTACTCACTTCCTATGTTTCAACAGAAATTATTCAAATTTTCACACTTATCCTATTACAATATATTGCTCAACTAAATACCAAAAGAATACATTAAAGTAGCAAGTAAAAACCCCAATTTTGAATAACTTTTAAAAGGGTAAGACCATATAGTTTAAAAAAATGAATGAAAATGGTATTGTGTATTTGGGAGTGGAGATATAGTAACTAGAGTCCAACAAACTTACTGTGGAAGTCTAAAGCTGTTGATAATGAATATTAGCAGGTAATTTAACCAAAGGTGGTTTACTCGACAAAAAAAAGGGGCAAGGAGTTTTTGCAGAAGAAGAAGTTCCAACAGGAATGCAAAAGGGTTGGGGTGAGTGAGTGTCAGGCACTAGGCATAGGCTTCAGTCGAGTCCAGTGGAGCCAGTCCAGTGTCGCTGGAAATGGTTAGGCAGAAAAAGATAGAGGGTTTGGTTCTCATCTGCAGTTGCCGGTGGTAGACTCATATTTTGTGGACCACTCCCATTATATCACAATTTCCAGTCCTGGAAAAAGATTCCACCTTCCCCCACTTCATTATTATCTCTTCACATTCAATATCAACAATCCCAACCACACACACCACATACCACAAACCACAAACCTCCTGCTCCTCTTTACTTTTCTCTTCTTTTCCAACATAATCTTACATCTTCCCCGTTTTTGTACTCCAAATCGACGTCTTCCTTTTGGGCCCAATACATTTACGTTGCTCCAGTGAAGCCCATGTGAGATGAAGCCGGTTCGATAACCCTAATTCCCCGCTCCATAATGTGTGGCCATACTTCCACCTATGGCGATCACCCTCCTGCACGCATTTCCCTCCAAATACTGTCCTGGTATGTTCTGTTCTGCTCTGCTCCTCCAACTTCTGCGTTTCACAATCTTCCAATTCTCTCTCTCCATCGTTTTCTGCCCCTTCTGACTTCTCATTCTTTAAAATTCCTAGGTCCTCATTGCATACCAGACGCTACTCTAACCATGTCTCGTAGTGAGCTCGCCTGCGCCTACGCCGCCCTAGCTCTTTACGACGATGGGATTGCAATCACTGTACGAATGATTCTCTTTCTGTGTTTTTTTTTTTTTTTTTTTTTTTCCTTTTTTGTATTGGTTGATGCGTGATTAATCTGAGTGTTGGGTCTAGGCGGATAAGATTGCTGCCGTAGTAGCAGCTGCGGGGCTCTGTGTGGAATCATACTGGCCCAGCCTGTTTGCAAAATTGGCAGAGAAGAGGGATATTGGGGACCTTCTTCTGAATGTTGGCTGTGGAGGTGGCGCTGCGGCTCCCGTGTCTGTTGCTGCTTCTGCCGGTGGTGCTTCCGCCTCTGCTGCTGCTCCTGCTGTTGAGGAAAAGAAGGTATGTTGGTGATTTTTTATTTATTTCTGGGCTTTATCATAGTTTAGCGTTGGTTTTGATAGAATTGTTTCATCATGGTGCTCTGCCTCTGCTAGCTCTCATTATCTGTTAACTATCGATATTCATTCAAGGGTCACCTTCATAATTCATATATACCTGCATAACCCACATTTAATATTGTGCAGGAGGAGCCGAAGGAAGAGAGCGATGACGACATGGGTTTCAGTTTATTCGATTAGGAAGCTCTTTTATCCTACTATTCAATTGCATTAGAGAATTTTTGGGTTCATCTTCATTTTTCTCCGCTCAATTGTCTCTACTGTTTTTTTCTTTTCTTTTTTTTACTAGGGTATTTATAGTTGTTTATTTGCCCTTCATGTACGATGGAATTTTTTTTTCATATACTTCACATTGCAGTAAGATTAAACCGTATGAGAGGAAATCTTTGAGGGTTAAACCCTGGATCAGCGTATTCTTTCTTTTTTATTTTAGATTATTTGATAGCAAAGGGAGAGGACGCGTCTTTTCACTTTGGTTTGATTTTGAAATTTTCACTAACTCAATTTTGGTATTCTTATAAAGTTAAGTGGAGCTTGAACAAAGCAAGGAAGCCCAGAAGGGGAAAATGATGGAATCATGTTAATAATATTGCCATATAATTTGTGGAAAATGTAAAAGCCCAATGCCCGACACCGTGGGCTTAAGCGTGGTGCGGGCCTAGTTGCACATTGTGGCGCATCCAGCTATTTTTAAGGTAATCAAATTCAAATTCAAATTCAATTTCAGAACTGTAGAAGAAAAAAAAGTGCGAAATTTGTGATAAATTCAGTAATTTACTCTCTAAACGAAAGAAGAAGCTTCCATAGGCGTGTACGACTCTATCATGGGGAATCCAGAGAACTCGAGAATTGGGCAGCACGACACGTAAATCCACGAAACTCCAACCATAGTTGTTCTTATCCAGTCCACCCTGGAGGCTAAATCCTGACCGTGTGTCCAGAATCAATTGAGTGATTGAACGTTTGATGCAGTGGAGTCAAAGTGAAGGGGTCGTCCAAGTCCAAGCTTCTAGACGTCGCCCTCCCTAGAAGCTTCGACCTCCTCCTTTACTTATAAGAGCTTCTCCTCTTCCCCGGTCCTCCATCGAGTCTTAAACATCGTACACCTTTCTTCTGCCTCTGTTTCTCGTCATTGCTATATTTTATTGTCTGGTTCATAAAGGAGTAAGGATGAGGAAGATCATCTCTTTCTTCGGCTCCGGCAGTGGATCCTATGGACAGCCCACCAAGCTGACGGAGGGCGCCGCTGAGACCGTGAGCTCCAATAAAGATAACCAAATACGCACAATTAAGGAGCAGCCCCGTAGGAAAAGGAGTGCCCAACCCAGGATCGCGCCGGAGTTGGATGGAGTCCACTGCTTTGAGACCATTCTCCCTTCCTGATGCCGATGCCGATGCCTGGAGTGTTTCCCTCTTTTCCATTTTCTTCCTCTGTTACTACCCTTCCCTGGATGCCTGCGTGTCTTCACTGTACATTTCAAACTTCATTCATCAATATATATCACAGCTCTGCTGGACGCGTTGAAAAATGTAATTTTTATAATGTCAAAGCCCCATTAATAAATATGACCATTGTCTTGGCAATCAGAACTTTAGAAGCAATCAGATAAAGCCGCGTGGCATCTTTCTCTCTCTATCTCATCTCTCGCTGTGTCTTCCTCATTCTACTGTGTCCTGGTCTGGCATCCATTATAGTGTACAGATAATTAATTGGTTTTAGTTTTCTCCAGCAATCTGAAACCCTCGGTTGCTTTCCCCTCTCCCCCTTCTTCTACTTTTCACTTATAATTCCCGATGCTTTGTTCGGTACGGGCCGGAAAGGCTGCTCCCAATTGGCTGGACCGCCTGCGTTCCAACAAGGGTTTCCCGATCGCCGACAATCTTGACCTCGATCACTTCCTCACTAACCAAAACCTGGACAATCCCTCCCCCTCTTCGCTTCCTCATTCTAGCCCCCATTCCGCTCTGCCCGACCCCCACTCTGACTCTCATCCCAATTCCCACCGCCGGGACAATTCCTCCTCCTCCAACTCTCCCATTGAAAATGGGAACCCATCCTCATACGGAATCATTACCGGCATCCTCTCTGACCTCTTCCACATGACGGGTGCCTCTCGGAGTTCCAAATGTTCCGGCAAAAAGCTCCCCAGGAAACAGTCGAACCCCAAGATTTGTTCCGTTCCCTCTCTCACTAATGCTGACTATGCGGATGACAAGAATCTGTGTTGCGCCCAGAAAGAGGACAACATCCTCTCATCAAATTCTGATAATAGCTCGAAAGGCGGCGCCAATGCTGGGTCGGATAAAGCTCAGAATGCGCGCAGTATGGTTGAAGAGGAAGAGGTGGAGGATGAGAAGGGAGAGAAGGAACTTCAAGGATACTCGAAGAGCGAGGTTACGGTCATAGATACTAGCAGCGACGTGTGGAAGTCCGACAAACTGATTTTCAGAAGGAAGAATGTATGGAAGGTCAAGGACAAGAAGGGTAAGTTGAGGAGCTATGGGAGGAAGAAGAGGAAGCAGTGTTCTGAAATGAATGGCCTTTCCGATATGACTGCTTCCGCAAGTAAGAAAGCCAAATTCTGGGGATCAGAAGAACGCTTCCATTTCAATGCACCACAAATCCGTGGAAAGGAAGCTCTAAAACAATTGAACAAAGTAAGATGAATTATTTTCATACTTGTTGATTGGAGTTGTGCAGTTTCCATGTACAGACATAGCTAGTCTTTTGTTTTTAATCATGAAATGATGGCTGTTGGTTCTTTTATAGATGTAATCCATTCTGTTTCTATTTTGTGCTTATAGTCAGCTTGTTTATTTAGATTTAAATGTCGAGATGAAGACTTTGAAGTTTCAGTTACTCCTAGTGATTGCTCTTAGGAGTTAAAAGTATTCCATTTTTGTTGTAGAAGTTGCAAGTTATTATTAGTATTCCTTTTTTCATATTGGTAATGTATTGTTGTCATTTTTATTGTGCACGTGGTTCCCATCTATCAATGCTGATTGATATTTTATGTCTTAACCATAGTATGAAGAAGAACTTTGGTATGTAATGTGCCGCTTCCGTTGGGAATGAAGCAATGAGTCCTTAATCGTCATTTTATCATCGCGCAGTAGTTGTGGTCTTAGGTAGTCTTATGATTGTTTTCTATGTATACGACGAGTCTCATGGTGACGTTTAATTAACAGCATAAATTGTGTATGTCTTAACCTTGGAGCTGAATATCTTCTTACTCATCATTGATATCATCTTTTAACTGAGTTGTCTCCATGATGATATGATGTTCCTAAGTCACATATTTTAAATGCTAGCCTAGCTGTCTGAACACATAATGGGAATGAATCTAATTCTATACCCACTGCTTTTGCCAGTTTTGATGAGCAGAACTTCTGGAATACACGCATACACACACACACACTAAGGTCTGGGAATGACCAATTTCTGACATTTATCACAAAGGTGTAAAATGTGTTAACTAGTTGAGGTATGCACATCTTGGATGCTTGAAGAAAACACTTTGTGCTGTGTTTTGCTTTCTGTTAATTCTCTAGTCCTTTTTAAAAATTTTATTAAAAGAGAATTCAATTAAGAAACAAATGGTTTTCCAGTAAACAGCTTGAGCTCCACACACGTATTTCTTTCTTTTATTTTTATTTTTCAAACATGAAAATTATTTGCCTTAGCGTTCTAGATTTTCTATTTCTTGCAGGGATATAATTCCCATCATTGTTCTGGCCCAGAAATTAGTGTTAGTGCACCTGATAGCAGTAATGACAAAAAGGGGAATGTTTACTCCCTCTCCCAGGAAAATGGCAGCTATGATCACTAAAGGAAGTGGTAAGTTTAGTTGGGATTTGGTGTTTTTCAGTCATACAGACTTCGATGTCTCTAGCAGAGCTAACTTATATGGATTTTCTCTTCCAATTTTCCCATTCAGATCCATCCAAGGGCTTAGTTAGAGAAGGATTTTAATGAAGACGCGCAGAACACTGACCATGGTTCTGGAAAGCTGGGACATTCGGTGGATGGATTAGCTGCTTGAGATTCTTCCTACTGCAATTGCATGATTGGACTCTTGTCCGACTCGCGAACTAAACTTGATGATGGTAGATGAAAATTGGGTGTAACTAGTCTATACAAGCCGTGGTATTTGTTTCAAATGATTTCAAGTGTAATTCCATCCTTGTGCTGAATGCGCTCTATTCTTTTTGGATCAGATTTTCCTTTGATTAATGCAATCTATTACAAAGTGGGATGTAAGATCGATTTTTGCTCATGAAGGGTATTGTGACACTTAAGAGATGCTTAAAAATTCATTTTCCAAGACTCTGCTTGTAATTCATTTTGTCTGAGGACTGGATGATGAAGGTATGAATAATGATCTGTCTGAAGTCCGCTGCCCAAAAAGCTGTCTAATTTATGTGTCGTCCATTGACAAAGTACAGCAGCGTTCTCTTCTATCTCCCATTCATATTCATGTTTTGTTGCTTCGGTCTCCCAAACGAGAGCATTGCCCATAAACAGATTATAAAAATGGCGACCAATGGAGAAGAGAATGAATAGAAAAACCAGAGGCCAAAAAGCAAGTGGGGGAAAATGTCATTATTATGAGGGAGAATTGTTAGAAAGTGGGGGTATAGGATATAGACCTGGGTGTGCAAGTGTAATAGGGTGGGTAAAGGGGAATGAGTCTCATTTATTTGACAGTGCAATCGATAACGGAGTTGAACAGAGAAACATCCATTACGATTGATTCCGATGCTTCCTTGAAGGACACAGTCTTTGTGTCAAAACGTTGAGAAAGGAGGAGTACGCAGGCACAGAAGCAGTACTACAGCGGTTTGCCATTCTCCCCACTAAACAAGTGTGGTTGCTATTTTATTTGTTTATTTCACCAATGGGATAAAAAGTGATTTGACTACGCTGAGAGGCAACTGTTCATTCTCCAATCCCTTTTGCTTTGGGATATAAAATGGGTAATGCGGCAACGCCAGGTTTATCTGCAAGCAGCAGCTCTCCAAAATGGGTTCGTTTGCACATGGAAAGAGCAGCAGCACTACTATCTTCTTGGTTTGTATTTCCGTTTTCACAGCTCTCGATCATCTGTGTACATTACACATTCGTGTGGCTGCCAAAAGCAACGTTAGTTTTCGATTCTAATCATCCGATCACTTTTTGTCTCTCTCGTCGGATCTTTTAGCTTAATTGTTCTCTACTCAACAGGTGTACATCGTTTATATGGGCCAAAAACCACATGATAATGAAGAACTGCTGGTAAAGGCCCATCATGGAGTTCTTGCCTCTGTCCTTGGGAGGTAGAACATGAATATAACCTATGAATAATTTATTCACATAGTAAATATCAAGATTATATTTTGGAACATACTCCAGCAGAACTAATCTTTCCCTACTTCCGTAGCCAAGAAGGATCTGTAGATTCCCTGGTATATAGCTACAAATATGGATTTTCTGGTTTTGCAGCAAAGCTTACCATGGCTCAAGCACAAATGATCTCAGGTATTTTCTGTTGCTGATGCATTAAATATTTGTTGTGCATAGTTTTTCATCCGCGACCTACATACAATTGGGTGAGAAACATTCCCTAATCGTAACATAATGGAGAACTGAAACTAGAATTCCTGACAACATATGTTGCTCATCACGCGACTACCTCTTTTGATAGTCATTAGCTTTCTGTTTTTAGATACATACTTGCCCTGCACTCAACTGTTTGGTTGTCTCTTGTTAACGAGACCCTTTACTGACTTTGGAGTTACGGATGAATGACAGAAGGGAGGGAATTGAACTGCATATTGTGAATTGAGTACAACATAACATCCCAGTCGAGAGGCTTTTAGATTCCACTTTTATCATGAAAGTGTTCCATAACAAAGCAATTCTTACGTTTTTTTTTTTTTTTGAATTGTAGAGTTGCCTTCAGTGGTTGAAGTCATACCCAATCGTCTTCACAAGATACAAACAACTAGGAGCTGGGACTACCTTCAACTGTCTCCACGATTTCCAAACTCTCTTCTACGGAAATCAAGAATGGGGAGTGGGGCCATCATTGGTGTCCTTGATACAGGTTAGACTTCTGTTTTTCCTCTGATTCAATCCTTCTTCCTTTTATAGTCTGAGGTCCCGAGCTAACTCTCAGATACCACGGGCAGGAATCTGGCCCGAGTCTGAAGTTTTCTGTGATGAGGGTCTGGGGCCTGTGCCCTCTAGGTGGAAGGGAATATGCGAGTCAGGAGAGCTCTTCAGTCCAGCCAAGGCTTGTAGCAGAAAGCTAATTGGAGCCCGATATTTCGTCAAGGGGCTGGAAGCTGCATATGGACATCCCTTAAATAATAGTGAGTTCCAAGATTACTTGTCTCCAAGAGATAGATCAGGACATGGCACACATGTCTCTTCAGTCGCTAGTGGCTTCTTTGTGCCCAATGTTAGTTACCATGGGCTAGCTGTTGGAACGGTAAGGGGTGGCGCGCCCCACTCTCGGATTGCTATGTATAAAGTCTGTTGGCAAGTGAATGGAGGCGTATGCGCAGACATAGACATTCTCAAGGCCATCGATCAAGCGATATATGATGGTGTAGATGTACTATCTCTGTCCCTCGGTCCTTCCTTTCCTTCGTACTCTGATGTTGACATGCGCAATGGGATTGCAATTGGCGCATTTCATGCTGTGGCGAAGGGAATAGTTGTTGTTGGTGCAGCAGGAAATTCTGGTCCAGCAGCTTACTCTGTCTCTAATATAGAACCATGGTTATTGACAGTCGCAGCAAGTTCTGTCGATCGTTCATTCTTAGTAGCGATTACATTAGGAAACAACTGGACTACCATGGTAATTCTTATCAAACCTCATCATGATAACAGCAATTAGTTCTGGTTAGCTATTTTTATTGACCATCAATGTTGTAGGGACAAGGGATGTTCAGCGGAAAATTGACGAAGTTCATCAATTTAGTGTATCCTGAGGTCTCTGATCTGGATGACGAACGGTTAGTGTATCATATCCTGGTATCTTATGCTTCATCATTACTTTCTACTAAATTGTTGTTAACGAGATGGTGAGACCATAACAGTGCTTGCGAATCTCTATCCTTGAATGATACATGGGCATCTGGAAATGTGGTTCTGTGTTTTGCATCAGATGATTATAATGACAACACACACAATACTTCCTGGTCCGTCAAAAAAGTTGGTGGGTTGGGGCTCATTGTTGCCAAGAATCCTACCAAGGCGGTCGAACCGTTCATAGACAACTTCCCATGCGTTCAAATAAGCCTTGATATTGGAATGCAGATACTCAACTATATCCGCTCCACCAGGTAATTCGTCTTTCACCATTTCCTGATTGCTGATGCTGCCTACAATCTCACTGTTATTTGCTACTTACCCCATAGAAATCCCCAAGTCAAGATTGGTGCTTCAACCACACGTGTTGGTCAGCCATTGTCCACCACTGTGGCCTACTTCTCATCTCGAGGACCTAATTCAGTTGCTCCAGCAATACTGAAGGTAACAATTCCATTTCAGTCTCCTGGTATTAGAAAGACAATTTGCTGAATGAGCCTGCAATTAGTACAGCCAGATATTGCGGCTCCAGGCGTTGCTATTTTAGCTGCTGTTCCTCCGTCTGACCCAAAGAACAGAAATTCTTATGCTTTCATTTCTGGTACATCCATGGCAACTCCTCATGTATCAGCCATTGTTGCCCTTCTCAAAACATTGCACTCTCATTGGTCCCCTGCCGCAATCAAGTCAGCCATTGTTACAACAGGTAACTGAACTTCACCATTTGGCGCCTCTACTTTAAAATGTTTTGACGTATTTAACATATCACGCCTTCAACTGACGTTATAAACTATAATATGCAGCCTGGAGTTCGGATCCATATGGCGCAGTAATATTCGCGGAGGGACGGCCAATGATGTCTGCCCGTCCTTTCGATTTTGGAGGTGGAATAGTGAACCCCAATAAAGCAGTGGACCCTGGTCTTGTATACGACATGGGAATGGCAGATTATATTCAGTATTTCTGTGCGAAGGGCTATAACAACTCCGCCATCTCGGGGATTTCCAAGAGGTCCATATCTTGCCCCAAAAGACGACCATCTATTTTGGATATAAACGTGCCATCCATAACAATACCCAGCCTTACTCACTCGGTAAGTCTCACCAGAACTGTCACAAATGTGGGTGCGATCAATTCCTCATACAAGGCTGCCATTGAGGTCCCGCCCGGCATCACCATAGCCGTAAAGCCTCGTATACTAAAATTCAACCACAAGACGAAGAGCATCTCCTTCACCGTTACTATCTCTTCTAATCAAAGAGTAACAACCGGATACTGTTTTGGAAGCTTGACTTGGCTGGATGGAGTTCATTCCGTTAGGATCCCAGTTTCTGTAAGAACTAACATTTGACGTAAACTTGATAATCAGTAATCGGTGGCCAGTCAAATGGACGTGTTTGTACGACCAATATCATGTAGTATATGAATAAAGTATAAATGTGGTGACTGAGACAGACTTTTAAGAAAGGAAGAGAGATGTATCAAGATTCAAGTACAAACATTACAACCTAACCAGAACTGGCCATGCTAAATCTTTCATTTATTATAATATTGTGCATCTCATTGTACCCAACACTTGAATAGATCTCATTTCTTATCCAAAATTGTCTTCATCATCAAGTAACCTCAAATTCAAATGTACATAATCCCTGCAAGCAAGGCCTTCAGATGCATGTTCCAGTCAAAGTTAGGCAGTTTTAAGCAAATGTAATCTTGAACATGAAACTTCCTCCGTGAAGTCCAATCATTCCGCCAAGGAGGCTTCTCTGGCTACTTCAACTGTCACAGTTTCTATTTTCTCAGCATTGCCATTTTCTTTTGGGATGATTAGTCCATATCCTCCATCCTTTCTTTTATATAAGATGTTAATCTCACCTGGGCCAAAGATGAAACAAGCCACGATATAAACAGCACAGAATCCCAACAAAGCAAGTTTTTTTTTAATAATCAAATCAACGCACCAGTTTCTTCATTCCGGAAACCATAGAAATCATGGTCAATATTCTTTAGTTGTTCGATTGCTTCTTCAACTGTTAAAGGCGGCATATCGAAGTATTTTGTCCGAACAATCTGAAATCAAGATAAACATGAAAAAGGAAAAACAACATTTTAACCATTTCGATATATTATTCACAAGCTTCCAATATATGATGCATGATTTAGTCATCTAAAAATGATAGATGCAACTGCTTCTTCCAGCCAGACTTGAATGTCAACAAAATAGGCAAATGAATCAAAAGCCATAACGATCAAGTACGTTGGAAGGGGCCATAAAACACTCATAAAGAGCAAAGGATCTATACAAGCTTTGAAGGATGTCTCAATTGTTGTGATGAACCAACTTGGTAACTAGCAGGTTAAAGGGATAAAGTTGAAAGGAAATTCCAATGTAACAGTCCCTTGTAGACAATGAAGGACTGTCCGAAAGTTAGAAGCTAATCAACAACAGTTAAGCATAATGTTAGCTCCACAAGAAATAACAAATAGTAGGCTTCTACATTATGATGTCCCACGTTGGTTGGGGAGGAGAACAAACTTTCTCCTAGCAGACGCGTTGTAAAGCTTAGGGAAGCCCGAAAGGGAAAGCCAAAAGGACAATATTTGCTAGCAGTAGATCTGGTATGAGGCCTTTTGGAGAAGCCCAAAGCAAAGCCACGAGAGTTCATGCTCAAAGTGGACAATATCATACCATTGTAGAGAGTCGTGTTTGTTTAACATGGTATCAAAGTCATGCCCTAAACTTAACCATGTCAATAAAATCCTCAAATATCGAACGAATTGTGAGCCTCAAAGGTGTAGTCAAAAGTTACTAAAGTGTCGAACAAAAGGTGTATTTTGTTCGAGAGGAGGATTGTTGAGGTTATTGGGAGTGAATCCCACATTGGTTAATCTAATGGAAGATCATGGGTTCATAATATCTCCACTGGTATGAGGCTTTTTGGGGAAACCCAAAGCAAAGTCACGAGAGCTTATGCTCAAAGTGCACGAGAGCTTATGCTCAAAGTGCACGAGAGCTTATGCTCAAAGTGCACGAGAGCTTATGCTCAAAGTGGACAATATCATACAATTGTGGAGAGTCGTGTTTGTTTAACACAACTAAGGAAGCCCTCTATCTTACAGCTACAAGATCCAATTTCCTATGTTTTCATGTTCATGTAAATGTAAGTCCACCCAGATATTGTCCTCTTTGGGTTTTCCCTTTCAGGTGTTCCTCTGTGGGCTTTTGAGGAGCGGGAGAAATTATTGGAATTTTATGAAAGAGTCTCGGGAGCCAGGATGCATGCCAGTTTCATACGACCAGGTGGAGTGGCACAAGATCTGCCTCTTGGCTTATGTCGAGATATTGATTCCTTCACACAACAATTTGCTGCTAGAGAGAGGTTTCCACAACTTTATAAAGAATGTTTCGTTGTTCTTCCCAATCGATGTGAGATCACACCGTTAATATAACTACGAGGAGCTTGGGAGAATTTAGTTGAAAAAAGAACAGCAGAAGGGGAATCAAGATTGAGAATGCATTGCTTACTCCGCACATGGTTCAACTAATGCTGAGCAATCGATGATTGTTTTTCCACTAGATAGGAAAAAGAAAATCAACTACGAAATCGATGATTGTTTTTCCTTATAAGAAACTAAACAACAATTTCTAACTAAGCAATAACAGCTGTGGTTTAGTAACTCTGGCACTCATATTAGCTTCAACACGTGGAAAATAGTAAATATGGAATCCATGAGTTTGTACAAGCTAATATCACCTTAAATGATTAATATATGCAGCAAAATGAACTCAAGGTAAAAAAAAAAAAAAAAAAAAAAAAAAAACAAAGGTTGAAGGAATAACCTCATCAATAGCTTCTCCACCATCTTCCTGAGAAACTTCCTCTTCCTCATCTTCAACTACTATTGGCGCAGGTTCTCTTATTTTGGATCTGTCAAATCCTTTCATGTGCCGGCCATGATCTGAATCTTTCTCTTTAATCTTTCTCAGCTTTCTCTGCATGATGGAAGATACCAAATCAATGCTTGCATACACGGTCTCGGCATCTTCCTCTGCTCGTACAACTCCATGCTTCTTCGTGAATAAAGTAACCTACACAAACACAAATGTTTTTAGAAAAGAAAGAGAATTCAATTCATATGGAGAAATTTAAAATAAAGGAACAATACAATACCTCGCATCTTCTAATTCTTGGGCCCTTCCCAAACTCTCCACCTCTAACTGATAGTCTGACATCCACTTCTCTCACTAAGTGACTGTGCTTCTGGACTGCCTTGCCAACCTTCTCTTCCACGTGCTTCTTAACTGCCTCAGTCAACTAGTATTTTGCGCAGTAAAAAAATAAATCCACTCAAGGTCCGACATTTGAAACATTGAGATATGATAAATTGGGTAATTGAAATTCCGATAGCTAGTTGATGGTCTTGTCATTCTCATTGGAGTTTCTACCAACAAGGTAATTTTTTTACACGTGTTAGCAGTGCTGTAAAGGGCTGAATAACAATTTGTCGATCAGAGTAGTGCTATTGTAGCACCGGAAATTTTAAGAAAACAAATAAAAAAAAATTCAAAAAAGAGAAAAAAAGCAGAATGGCACAAACGCAAGTTGGAGAAGATGACCTACAGTCAATGGTTAGTTTCTAAACCTTCTCTTCAATGAATTTGAAGCTAGCCCTTTTGATTTTCTCTTCAATGAATTTGAAGCTAGCCCTTTTGATTTTCTCTTCAATGAATTTGAAGCTAGCCCTTTTGATTTGACTCTACAGATATTATCTTCAAACTACTTTCATATCGATTTAGAATGCAAATTTTAAATTCTTTGTGTCCCTATTTTAGGAAAGAAAGTGCAAGGTATTTCCATCTTGGAAGAGTCTAATAATGGCGGTGAATAAGTTCATGCTCAAAGTTATACCTTAACCTATAGTATCTACTGGTGAAGATATTGTGCAGCTTTAGCATTGAAGACATGGATAGCTGAGTTGAAGGGCTTAATGAAACTTCAACATATCTAGAGCTTAGCTTAAGTCTCTTCCAAATTTACGCAATGTTTACTTCGTAATCGACAAAGGAAATCAATGGCGTGAAAGGAGCTAGAGAGTTTCACATTATGCTTCAAAGAGTACACTCTAATGTGTGGACTTTTCAAACTTGTTTTGATCAGTAGGAAAGGCCATATGCCCCTATGTACTGATTGAAAAGAGTTTCGCATGCGCTCACCAATTTTTGAGTTCAAATAGCATTCAACAACTGACGGTTGCATAAACACATAACTAAATGTAGTTGTATACAAGAATGATATGACCACCAATTTGGAGATTCGCATGCTTTAAAAACATAATCTTAATGACTACTACTATGCTTAAAGAACGCCCAAATTTCTTCTGGCCAGAACCAGCAAATTAGGCTGTTCACAGTGGTGCTGTTCTTAATAGATAGAGAAGAATTGGGAAGTGAACAGTTATATTCAATCACTTGTCACTATAAATACAAATTCCAAATGCTAAAAATAGCCTAGTTAACTCCATAAAATCAGCAACAAACTACACTTACCCAACTCTAGCCGGTATCTCCAAGTATAGCAACTTAAGCTAACTGACTAAATTATCATTAACAACTTTCCTAGAAACCAGTACTAATTCAAAGAAATAGACTTGCAGGTTGAATTAACAAACGAGCGGAAAAGGCTAACATTGGGCGAGAGAAAGCAGTACGCCCAGTGCAAATGGCTTGATTTTTTCATGATATACCAATCAGAATGGAGGGATGACACGTACATGATTGATATAATTACTACGTAGTGGGGTGGGTATGGCATTGTCCACGGAGAACCACCCCGAAAGCCAAGTCACTATGGGATCTGGTGGGTATGGCTTTGGATCTCGTGGGTATGGCATTAGCTAAGCTTTACCAACATTGGAAGTTTACTAATCAATGAACCAGTGTAACCTACTTTCTTTTCTGACAAAATCAACCAAGCTTAACCAGTTCTTTCACCTTGACAAAATCAACCAAGCTTAAGCTTAACCAGTTCTTCACCTTAACAAAATCAACCAAGCTTAAGCTTAACCAGTTCTTCACCTT